>NC_081448.1:11610538-11612069 GCF_007210705.1 Tigriopus californicus
CGGGTCCGGGTCCATGACCGGGCTGAGCCCGACGACAGGCCCAGGGTGGATGGGGTTACTGGGGTCGACACTTCTATTGTCTGGATGGGAGAAGATGAATCCGGATTCCGGAGATAGGTGTTGATCGAACGATCGATCAATCATTATTCAATCCTTGATAGGAAATGGAAGTATGACTACTGAATTAAGAGGGGATGGGATGACATCTGATGACTTTGAACATTGATTGACAATTTCAGGCCTCTTCATACTCCAAGTGGGGTTATCCTGCGTCAAAATGAACCACAATCAATTCAGTTTTCTTGGCTATAAACCATCATGGATCGAATGAGTTAAGTTCTGACCTGGCTGAAAACGGACACCTTGGTTGGAAGGGTTGGATGGGCTTGGGGAGGATGCTGTCGTCCATGAAATATTTGCTCTTGGGCAAACAAACTTTAAACATGTTCAAATCGAGAAATGTTTGTGAAATGCTTGTCAAATGCCAAACAATGTTTGTCAAATGGCTAATTATTTGCCGAATTATTTGTCGTGTAGACGCACCATTAGTGGGACTGGGATCCCTAGAAGTTCAAGAAGAAAACACAACCACCAACGAATTATAGTTGGCAGATCTGGCTGGCCCTTGAATGCAGGATTGATTAGAAATTTTGGTGAAATATTTGTCCAAGGCTGACTTATATCATGCTACTGGATCAACACCTACGAATATTTGAGGGCAGCAAATTGGACAATGAAGAGTTGGCCTTCGCTATTTTAACTAGCCTGGATTCTTGAAGGCCTAGAGGTGCTCTCAAGCGGCATGTTACGCCTCTGCAGTCACTAGAATTGACCCTAAAACCTGGATTGGAACAAAGCTCTTGAACTCTTTTGAAAACGTACAGTATCAGATACCTTTCGTCTTTGGACTTGTTCGAGCTTTTGCAAACATGTTGAACTCATTGGACCCCAAATGGGCGAGGCATATTCAAGATGCAGCTGAACAATCGACTTATACAGAGTTAGCATCGTGATACTATCTCTGGACTTAAACGTGCGATATGTCCAACTACATGTTTGAAAAGCTTTACCAACTTTCAACTGGATATGCTCATCGAACTTTACATTATCTTGGAGGACTACACCTTAATCCTTCATGGATGAGACCTACTCAATGTCCTTACCTTCATCATCTAACAGTGGAGTGTCTAATGGCGTCGACCCAAAGGTCATTGAGCGGAATTTCATTCCATTCAAGGCCATATTCCTATTAGCAACCCAAGAGTAGATTTGTGCTGGGACTTCTACCAGACAACCGGAATTTTGACCAGTCCTACCAACTACCAATTTTGTGTCATTAGCATACGATAAGATACTGCCATTACTACTTCTAAGTTGCTGAAGTGAAGCAATGAAGATGATGAAAAGGAGAGGACCTAAAATTGAACCCTTAAGAGTGCCAAAGGCCTTGGCAAAGTCGAGATAAACTACATCCGCTGATTCATGACTCTCTAGTCCCTCAATAACCCGCTCAATATGTTCAATCAGTTGG
>NC_081448.1:11615822-11616141 GCF_007210705.1 Tigriopus californicus
CCTGGTCGAAGCCAAGTTTCTGTCATGGAAATGAACGAGACCTTCCTATCTAAAGCTAGTTCCTCAAGAACCTTGATCTTTGTGCTGTCTTTTTTGGAAATAAGACAATGCACATTCGAATAAAGCCCTTTTAAGGGCTCATTGTCCTTTGATGGACTAGAGCTATCAAATCTTTGACTAGGCTCTCTGACCTTAAAAAATCCTGTTTTTGGACAAAACTAATCTTAGGTGGAGGATAAGAGAACCTTTGAGGGGAGGGTAAAAGGGGAGGAGAAGAGGGAGAAGGAACTCTGGCCGCCACCTGAGCATACGATCTAAA
>NC_081448.1:11619672-11642773 GCF_007210705.1 Tigriopus californicus
GACCAGAGGGGGGCTTAGGGCTACAAAGTTTGGGCAGAAGAGAGGTTAAAGGAATTGAGGGTGAGGTTGTAGGAGAGGGAGGGGAACAAGGGGAGGGAAATAGGGAAGGAGAGAGGAAAGGGGTGCGGTAACTCTGTTGAGAGACTTGACAATGAGGTTGAGACAACTGCTGTCTCTTCCTCCTAGTGTCCCTGAGATGGGCCTTTGTGCATTTGAAATTGAGGCATACCTTGTGCCTCAAAGATCTCATGCACATAAATGGGTGGAAAAAGCTACACTCCGGCTTGGAACAGCCCTTCTCATTGAATTTGAGAAGGCCAAGCTCTCTAAGTTTGGGACACCACTCTGGGTGAGCCAATTCACAACCTTTCCCTGCTTTTTTGTATTTTATTCGTTTATGGACATCGCAAATTTTTGGAGCATTCTCTATTATGCTCTCTTTGACTTTGGGAGACGAATCTTGCAAATCAAGAGTGTCAGTGCTACTATCCTTTTTGCCCACACTTGACTGCTTCGTTCCGCAATCAAATAGTGGGTGGGTGTGACCAACCCAAACTATCCTATAAGTTATAGTTGACTATCAACGCTTTCATAATTTTTTCCATCCAATACCAACTCAAGACAGTTCCTAGCACCTTCTGAAAATCCCTTCAATAAAAGGAGCTTCCTTTTACACCCAGAATTTTGGACAATTTGTCGATTAAAATTCCACATCAACCCTATATTCAAAGGCTAGATCTACCAGCTCTAATTGGTTGGTGGAACAAAACTGGTATTATATGAATATAACGTTAAGTACAATAAGTAGCCATTTTCATCGAGCGGAGGAAGCACCCTCTGCTTTGTCTAAGCGAGGACAAACAAATGTAGAAACGAGAGAATACCCTCTATGACGCCACCTTATCAAGAGGTTATTAAATGAACAATTCATTAAGTACTGTGAAGCAATGAATAAGCCATCAACTCTTCTGGGAGACGTTTCAAGTTCTCTTTGGGTAAAATTCCGAACAATTAGGACATGTAAATAATCCTTTTACAAAAAGTCGTGTGCTGCATGGTTGATAACGCTTCAATACTTTGGCAATAATCGTTTCCAACAAATAAATTACTTTGAAAAGCACAATGTCACAAGATTTTGGTGACTAACTATATTTTTTTTCGTCCAAACTTACCATTACCTTCTTTAGAAAAATCCAATGGAAAATATGATGACGAAAAGTCGCTGGAATGTTGCAAGTTTACAAAAGTGTTTGTAACTGTAACTTTGTAGGTTTTGAAAGGTTGCACAGAAGTGTTGGTGGTGTATTTATGGTGTTAGAGTAGAGTTGCAATAAGTTCAGCGAAAAAGTGTATTCCTGTGTTTCTCCATTTATTTGTCTGCAATGAGAGGAGGGAGAGGAGAATGAAAAGGACTACAGTCGAACTTCGATTTAATGAAACTCGATTGAACGATATGTTCTCCGCTGACGGACAATATCGTTAAATCGAAGTTCGACTGTAAAGGCCATGTTCAGTAAAAGAAATTCAAGAAAAACTTGGTGTGGCAACACTGATGTTGAGCATTTTCAGGAGGGAGAATGTAGACAAACATTGTAGCTACGTCGCACTTGCACTCGTTCTTCAATTTAAATTGAATTTTCAACTATCAAGTGAGTTGTGCTACAAATGTTAAATATTTGTCATTTTTGTGCCGTTCTGTCACTGTACTGTTATCTCGGTTCAATGGCTGTAATGTTTGTCTTAGTCCTCCCTCCTCAAAATGCTCAAAATCAGGGTTGCTTTTTGCGGCATCTACCAGGGTTAAATGTGCGAGGCTGAAAACGTATTTTTCAGTTTAGGACCAAGTTGCATATTGACATTCTTTTTCAACCACCCTGACATTTTTCACGATTTTTTACTTTCAAAATAACAAGACCAAGCCCGGCTAGCCACAAGCAAAAAGGAGCACAGTGGCCAAGAATTTGTTTTATGATTATGGATGATGTTCAAAGATGAGGACTGCAAATCCAGTCTCATACATGTATACATTGCAGACATCCCAAATAGCCTTGTGCACTTATAATAATAAAGGGGTTTGTTTACCATGTTCCAAAGAGGGAAGTGTTTAGACATGTCTGCTCATGTGGCAATGGTTAAACCATAACACTATTTTGAGTTTGTGAAGTGAGAAAAAGTCATTCAAATTAATTCAAAAAGATAGTGCGTGGCACTTGTCACATTTTACAAACAATGATTCAAACTTTGCTCGTTTCACCCATCCAAATACCGGTCTGACATTGTTTCATTATCCATTCCTATGTAATCAACCCAGTCTAAAACGGGACGCATGTACGGCAGGGGTAAAACAAGCCCCATGATCTTCTTTGAATGAATCATGATGTTGAGGATGGCATTGATGATTCCGTGAACGCAAAGCTGCAAATTGATAACCACGCAACTACAGAACCAAATCGGACTCCAAAATTCCGTTTGATACGGAAAGAGTCTGTACTTCACGCAACCTACCACAATAAGTTTGCCGTCGGCCGAAAGACCTGCATGATTTCGGAAAGTTCCCCGCCTACCGTGTCCCTTCCCATCCTCTCAAATCTGCATCCATCTATGTCTAAGCTCTCTTCTCTCGTCAAATTCTCGTTCTCATTACGCCCCTTACGTTCCTTTTACCGCCATTTCTCCGAGCCTCGCCCTACGGGTATCCGCCAGAAAGACGTCGGCACCATGAGTAGTTCCAATCCTCCAGTTTCCCTCGTCCAAGATCCGAACCAACATTTGGTCTGGGTGGATTGCGAAATGACGGGATTGAGCATTGACCGGGACACGCTGCTCGAGATGGCTGTGATTGTCACTGATGGTCGGTTGGAAATCGTGGCCCAAGGGCCAAATATCGTGATTCACCAGCCCGATTCTGTCCTGGCAGCCATGGACGATTGGTGCACGCAACATCATGCCCATTCTGGACTCACTCAAGTGAGTGAAACGCTAACAGCTACTTTGAGATCAATTGATGTTTGTGTTCCTTCCAATTTCAGGCGGTGAAAGACAGTCCGATCAGCTTGAAGGAATGTGAGATCCAAATGTTGGACTTTATCCAGTCTCATGTGCCCAAAGGCCAGTGTCCTTTGGCGGGGAACAGTATTGGTCAAGACCAGCGGTTTCTGACCAAGTATATGCCCGATTTCATGAGCCATCTCCATTATCGAGTGGTTGATGTGTCCACTATTAAAGAGTTGGCTAAGCGTTGGTATCCAGAGATTGCTCAAAAGGCACCCAAGAAAAAGGTGACTCACCGGGCTTTGGATGATATTATGGAGAGTATTGAAGAGCTACGATTTTACAGAGCAACTCTTTTCAAATAATGATAAATCTCAAGATGAAAATCACAGATGTTTATTAATATCGATGTCGCCGGCCTTCCTCGCGACGTAAATAAATGGCAACCATTGGACCGAAGAAAGGCAGAATGGATAGAAATAATAGTAAGCATCCCACCATCGGGCGACAGACGAGCCACCCAATGCCTGTGTAGGAAAAACATGACGTGTTCATGAAGAATAATTTAGGACACACCAACTGATGTCAACTAACCTATGGCACAAAATGTGGTGGACAATGCGAATGAGAATGGAAGGGAAGTATTTCCCAGGATCAAGGCATCTCTAACGTGGACGTATTCGTCAACTGAAAATGGAGGGATCAGTTAACATGGATCATGCTAGATATTCTCAATGTGCAGTTAAGCCTTACTGATCAAATCCAAAATTGAGGACATCCAGTTATATCCGATGAAGCAGACCAACCATCCCACCAAGCGATAGATCCAAGTTCCCAATCGCACTTGGGCCTCTTCGTGGCGAATCATCTCATCCACTTGCTTCAGACCTGATTGGAGCATCAAGAGCTCTTCTCCCGATTCAGTTTCGAATGGGCGGATCTCTCGGCCCGATTGGCGCCCGATCACAGTTACCTTCGGATAAAATTAAACATGCCGAACCAAACCTCGCATTTTAAGTTCGCAACCATGGCCATTACCTGGTCCTGATCGTGACCAGAATAGGAGAATTGAATCCGGATATCACCGACCTCCGGCTTCCACACGTTTTCCGCATGAAAGTACAGCCCCGCGTGCATTTTGATGGTCCGATCACTTGGCCTTTCATCACTGGTGAACACGGTGAACTCGTCGAACTTGAATCGGAGCTCCGAGCCCAACAGGAAACCTCCGAGTTTGGCTCGCTTGTTGATGATCACAGAGGAATTAATGGTCCATTCCTCAGGGTTGTGGTGTCCCATGGGACTATCAAACTGGTCGGAATTGATGAGATAGTCGAACCAATCCGTATCGTAGCTGTAAGTGGTCGCCGTGTGTCCATCATGGTCGCCCTCGTTGGCGCCCATGGTCGAGTCATGACGATCTTGGATCTCGTACCATTGGTACATTTGAACCGTTCGTTGGAGCTTGATTGCTTTGACGGAAATGCCATAGATGGGGTCGGTGAGTGGATCTTCAATATGAAGACGATCCGCCACGTGGACGAGTTTCCCGTTGTTTTCATCAAAAACAACCTCATTCGTCTCGGGTATCACAACTTTGAGATGAGCTTCCGCCAAGGAACGCGCGGTTCGAATCGCTTGACCCTAAATCGGCATTTTTTCAGATCTATCAAATCTATGCCATAGACTAAGTCTAAGGAATTGAGACGAACAAAGGTTGAAACTCACTTCATTCCAGAATAAACCGCCGATACTGACTATGACCAGGATTAATCCCACCAAACATCCAGCGCCATTTTTCGCCAACACCTCCCTGAGTGTGGGCCGATATCGCCCTCCGTGTAGTCTTCGGTAGTAAAGTCCAGGGGCTTCAGGATACTAAAGTGTCCAATGGCATCAGTTGTGTTGTTCTTCAGATGTGCTAATAATAAAACTTGCCTCTCGTCGATACATGATCTCGACTTATGCTCATGATCAGCGTGGAATGGGAACAGAAGATGTGAACCAATCCGAGTTCGTTGAGGTCATGTGAACACTTGTCAACTCAGCTGATCATGTGTGATCTCTGCAAAGAAATGCGAGTGAGGAAAGTGAATGTCGATAAGACTTTTTTTTATCTTGAGCTGGTCATCTTCGTGCAGCCTTCGTTACTCATAATCTAAGCACATCTTGATCTATGTCCAGATTCAATGCTGCTCAAGAAGGAATAATTTTCTTTTCCCAAACTACCCGGAGAAAGCAAGAATATTTCCGAGCTTTCTATTTTGAAAACACGGCTCTTGCCAAGTCGTTCCTTCCCAAGCTACGTGTGCCATCTTGTGTTCCAAAAGGGAACTCGGTCGATCAGTTTTTTTCGTTCCTCTTATAATTCCACAGCTGTGCCGGTTGTGATCCAACCCTTGTACACACAACTTAGATGTAGCTTCCTTCGTAAGCAGATTGGAAACGGGTATAATGAGACCTTGGCGACGTAATACCACTAATAGCCCTTGAACTAGACTCCCATTACTTCCAATCCGAATCTCCTTGCGGAGAGTTGCATGTACTCAATGAGAGGGTAATCGAGAAAGGCGGAATCTATTTCAATCCCCCAGGGGCCCCTCCTACCTCCAGTCGGATGTGTTTTTCCATTGTGGCATGTCCAGTTGTCCACCCATGGCGTGACATATCATATAAAAAGGGCATCTATTCCATGTGAAGGAGGGCTTGTCCCCTCTCTTCTCCTAAAACTTGGGATGGGAGAGGCGAGTTCCGGCGTGAAACTAGACTTGTTGGCCTTGTATTCTATGGACTCAATATCCTTACTAAGACGTACCGATCCCCGGGTTGCAAGGTACGACGTGTACCAAAACATACCCGTCACTTGGAAAGTCGGCAAAGTCGCCCTCCACACACCTTCTTTTGGTGTACATAATGTCCATTCTCTACTTCTACTTCCCCTCTTTCTCTCTATTTCTCTGTGTGTTGATCAGGGAGAGAGACAGCTCTCCTCACCAATTCCTGGTGCGCTTCTCCAAAGACCTTCATGTTCCTACTCTTCATTGGCCAAGTGAACCAAGAGGAAAAGCGTCGTTATTTATCCCTGGCGCGGCCTTCGTCCTTCGTCCTTCGTCCCTAAGCCCTCTTCCTGTGCGTGTCTCTGGCACCAAGGCACATCATCCAAACAGAGAAGGAGCATTGACGAGGGCCCTCGGTCCATTCGGTAAAGGCCACGACTGTCGAGTGTTCATGTGTGACTCTTGGACAACGAGGAATTCCAACTTCTTCAAACAGTGTGTATGTGTGTGTGTGCCATAACGAGCTCCTTATCTCCGGACACGCCTCACTTCTTACTTCTTGCCAATTCCATTACAACACGTTACTCGCGCCTGGCTCAAGACCAAAACCGACCTCTTTGGACCAGTCTTGTTCATACATGTTCCAAATCCCAGTTGGCATTCTGACATTGGAACAAGCGAGGAGCAACAGGCCGTGCTGAGTTACGATATATTCCCAAGACTTTGACAGGGTTGGTAGACGTTATTCTTCACCAATTATTTGCCGGTTCTAAGAACTCAAAGTCTTTACCTACAGTGATTGTATCGACTCTTGAGCTTAAAAAAGACAATTGACCGCAAATTTAAAACACTCAAATTCAGAAGAGAATTAATCGGTGAAGAGTAACGACAGTCAGACAGGAATATGGTTCATATGACAAGAATTGAAATATAAAGCTGGGAACAAATGTCTCACCAATCCCTTTGGAGCAAGGCTTTTTGCCCTATTGGAAGAGTTTGTTTTGGTTGTCATCCGTGATGACGTCATGCCGGCAGTCCAGCGGTGTTGAAGGTGTCTTGCTCTCAATCAGAAAGAGAGAGTGCGTCGATTGAGACTGAAATTAGCATCATGTAATGAATTGATAATATGTTTGAAGTTTGTGACCTCGTGCTTGAACTGATGCAGTGCTAATGAACAGTCAAGTTCATTCATATGCTCCTTGGAGCTCCTGTGAAGTGACTCCTTGTGGAACTCCCTCATAAAACATGAGCACATTCCCGGGATACTTTCCGTTCTTGCCGGGAGTGGCATGTGATCGATTTGACGGTCAGAATCTCAGAGCGGATCAATTCTTTCTCTCCCATTGTCATTCGGGTAAGTTATTCAAATCCCTTGGGACCCCTCTCGTGGTTCCCAAGATGAACCACAAACACACATAGCTGAGAATCTTACGCTAACTCCATCAATCTTGAAAGATAGCGTTCGAAGGTTGTTGCGAGTGCATACAAAAAGGAGTTGTTCCAATTGGAAAGGTTTAAAGGGAATGAATGCTATATTGGGTCTCTATTTTCAGATCATATGATTGGCTTGGAGAAGCTGGTCGACGAATTGATCCATCGCAACCATGTCAAAGTGAACCACCGAATCAATTGCTCAAGGATATCAAAGGCGTTTCTGGTGAACAAATTCAAGCGCCTGGACGAGCGTTTCGTTCGTGATCTCGCGCCCAATGAACCCGTTACTCTGGCCATTTTCGACAAGGCCAAGAAGTCTATGTATAATGTGCGGGTCACGGCCATCCCAGCCAATCATTGTCCTGGTTCTATCATGTAAGGCAAAATTCATCGTCATTGAGTGACAGGAACTTTTTTCAAATTTCTATATTTAGAGAAGGTTTGGCGGATATTGATTCAGCTTTTCAAAAAGGTTGTAATCAAACATGTTGACTCGGTTCCAAAGAGAGATCCAGGAAATGCCGAGCAAGATTCTTTTCTTGAGAATTAGGCCTACTGTACTTTGGTATTTGGTTGGGTTCGTCTCTTGGTTGCGAGCTTGAGGTAACCTTGACAAAACATACGGATTTATGACCTTCATGGGCTTTTCTTTTTTTGACACGATCATTAAAACACTTAATCATGCAACCACGAAAGTCAGCTGCGTTGGTTTAATCGAGCACTTTTAATGGACCCCGTTCCTTTCAATTGGGGAGGTTTTATTTTAATGAACCCATACGCCTAATCCCTTTTAACGTTAGATATGCAAGCAGGGAACAGGCTGGGTTCCAAGAAAAACGACTTTCCCCTCCCAGTATTAATAATGGTGAATTTTGCATTTCGCCCGGGATTATTCGTTTAAAGTTTCGCTTTATCGTATCTAAAGTTATCCGTACATGATTAGTTTGATTAACTTGATAGGCAATGTCTTGGCGCTCTTACTACTTGAGAGTGGAATTCCCCTCGTAGTGCAAAGACCGCTCATCCTCTTATCTAAGATAATCCTTGAAAGAGGACAAAACCTCTTTCACGTCTAGAATTTGCAATCCGAACTACCTACCACCTTCTCAATTAACTTTCCCATGCCAAAAGGTGAAGAAAATGCACTTGCCAAGAATAGCTTCGAGTCCGCCCAGCTTTCTCCAATGAATTCAATGTTCCAAGCAAGGACGAATTCGACCATTGTAGACGGCTAAATAACGATTTTGCAAGCTCACCTCGCTCACCTCACTCCCTCAATCACGCAAAATCTCCATTTTCAGGTTCCTTTACGAGAGCTTGAGTGAAGATGGGTCTCCCGCACCAACCCATCGGATCCTGTACACGGGCGATTTTCGCTTTGAGAACATTCCCCTCACTTCGCTGAATGCGCTTCATCTGAATCTCGAGCCGATCCAAGTGGATGAGATGTATCTCGACACGACATTCTGTACTCCCAAATATCCCACGTTTCCCGATCGCGATGAGGCCCTTCGAGGCATCTGGGAAATTGTCAGTGGATGGATCAGAAAGAATGGCATGTACCGAAAGCAAAGAGCCAAGCATGTGGTGCTTTTCCATCTCCCAGGTGAGCTCATCCACTCGAGATGACGGAAGAACCACTTGCTCGCTCAAACAGTGATGATCATCTTGCACGAGCATCAGTGGGCGGACGTCACACTTTGGCCACTAATGATAATCATTAGTATGAATGGTTGCCACCCGGTGGAACGTCTGAAGAAGGGCGTGTTTGTGTTTGACTCTCGAGGTGCCAGATCAAATATTTAGAGGCTGGAAAAGTTCACCAGGCACATTATTTCAACCGGTCCTTCTTTCACAAGGAACACGAGAAATGAGAACTAGTTTTTGGCTTATTTAGTGGACGAGAAAAAATTAGCTCTCATTTTTAGAATGAAAGATTGATGAACGGAATAAGCAGGTGTACGATGAACGATCCTAGTGATTGTCTTGGTACTATTTTTGGGACAATGAAAAGATTGCTTGGCGCACAACAACTCCTTTAAACATTTCAGCAGATGTCATTGGTTCTTGATTCAGACGTGTTCGATTTAGACATCGGCAAATTCGAAACTGCGTTTGATCCTGGTAATCGATCATTGACTGCTATAGAAGCACTAAAAAGACATCTCATCCGGATAAGCCCATTCATTATTATTGGATTCGTGCCACATGTTGACGATGAAACGAAGTAGAAGTGTTCTATTCCTGTCGTGTAATAATAGCAGATGGAATTCCGCAAATGGAATGAATTCTCTGAAATAACATGTCAAGCAAGCCCTTCGTTGTGTTGTGTGCATTTGATCTTGTCTTGCTGGCTTGAAATAGGAATTCATTACAATTGAGGCGCAGTTCCTCATTTTGAACAACGAATGCAGATAGAGTTTCCCTTGCCATCGGGTTATAATGCCTTCCTCCCATTTTCCTACGGGAACTGCATAATGTGTCCTGATGTATCGTGTAAATATATACACAAGAAAGATAATCAAGCCTAGCCAATCAAGTAGTCGCCACAATCCGTAAAGCAACACGACAAAGGATGGACAGCTCTCTTTCGTGACGCTTGAAGGCGTCGATGAGGAATCCAGGCCATTGTAATGGTGGATCAAGACTCGTCAAATCACATATCGCTCAAGATTCCTTAAACTAGCTCGCAATCCGAATTTTCGGGACATGAACCCCACCCCACAATTCACTCCTATCTTGTTTCCAGCTCAATACGGGTCCGAGGCCATTCTCCGCGAGATCTATGAGAAGTCCCAAACCAAGTGGAAGATTCACGTTCCGGAGAAGAAGTACGTGGATTACTTGTGTTTCGACGATCTCGGCGATTGCACGGATGACGATCCTAACATGGCGCAATGGATCCACGCCTGTTCCAAGAAAGACGATGCAAGTCGGAATGGTCGAAGTCTGCCTTGTCAGAGCAACGAACCGTTTGAAGTGTGTCAGATCCGCCCATCGGCCATGTACTTCAATGAGGCTCGCCTGAAGACCACTCAGCCCCTGGGGGTCAAGTGTGTCGGCGGGAACTACTATCGGGTGTGCTATTCGTGTCATAGTAGTCGCGATGAACTGATGGAGTTCGTGCGATACTTTAAGCCGCGGAAACTGATCCCGTCGGTCATTCCTCAAGGCTATAGCTTGGAGGAGGTGAGATATCTTCTTGATTGTGATCGTGTTGTTGTGGTTGAAGAAAGAAGTGGTTTTCTTGTAATGAAGGACTTTTCTTGTTTCAGTAAGAGATGTATTTTCTAACCTTTTTTGCAACAAAATAATGGGGAAGTGAAACGGATGTTCCCAGAAGTTAGAGGGACGACTTGACGTGTGCTTCAATTTTTAATCATCTTTTACTAAACAGGAACTTTGTCTCTTCATGATATAGCAATGCCGTAATCTAACGGGTTTTTTTTTCAAAGCATCTTTTGTCAGTAGCAGGTAGAAAAATAGGATAAATTGTGAGTGTGTACAAGACCTTTAGATTCCAAGGCATTGTACCTACTAGGTTTGGAATTTTTTTGACCCTTAGATATTTGATTCAGTACCTTGAGCGCCAAAGAATTGAGAGCACTTTGAGTTTCATCACCCGTATATACGTAAGTTGCCGTAGTAACAACAAGTAGTTCTTTTCACCGTGAATGGAATGTCCCTCCCATTTATTACGCATTAACGCCAAGCACCATTTTTGACAGGATACATTTCATGCTTGACCTGAATTTCGTCATTCATGGCATATTAAAATCAATCTGTATTGAAACGCATATTTAAGTATTCAGATAAGGACGTCAAGCGTGACTTCAATTTCCTGCTTTAAAACACGCATAACATCATCAGCTCAGGTAATCCTGAATAAATATTTGGTAACGCGGTTTATTACATTATCTCTTCATTCAAAACATACATTTCCCCGGTTGAGTCCAAATTCAAAGCAGTGCAAAGTGTTCCAATTCACATCATGAATTTCTTTCAGGTTTTGAACCAATTTGCCGACATCTTGGAGCCCAGCTCCATCGAGCTCTCCCCCGAGCTCCATGTATACCAAAGTCTGGGCAATCTCCCATCCGAACCCAGTCAGGGCTCCCCCAAGCACAGATCCGAAGAGCTCAGTCAGATCCGACTCCTCCAAAGCTGGACATCGCCCCCAGGTCGACAATCGCGGAAGCGGAGGAAAAGCGGGAGTCCGCTATCCATGGACGTGAGCTCGCCTTCATCTCCCATCCCCAAGAAGTACCTCCCTCAATTGGAGCGAGGATGTCCCAAATCCGAGAGCTCAGATGAGAGTGGAGGTGAATCCGCTCGACTCCAACAAGCTCGCTCTAAACGTAAAAGTTTCCAACGCAGCCGGAGCTCCAAGACCAATTACAGCATGCCCGTGGTATCGAGTGGCAATCTCATTGAGGTGCCCAATCAACAGAATAGACGAGCCTCTTTGCCGCACAATTTGAAGATTCCGGCCATCACGATCACGCCCTCCAGTCCGAGTCCCGACCCGAATCATCCGGACTACCCGGAGTTCTTCGAAGATCGTCTCTACTTGGAGACGAAGAACAGCATGTCCACGTCCACGGAGTCCGGGGACAATCATTTCATGACCGGTCGGGATATCCGCCATTTCACCCGCAATTCAGACAACTCGGGCTCGATCGAGTCCATGGAAACTGCGGCTAGTCGAGAGCGAAGTGAATTGGACATCAGTGAACTCAACCTGAGACTCAGTTCGGATGAGCCTCAGAGTTGTAGTGCCCTGGCGGGTCATTCGTCTTCACTGGAAATTTGTTACGAGAAGATTGCCGAACGGCAAATCGAAGTGGTCGAAGTGTCCGACGACAATAATTCAAACAGTTTGAACCACTCGGTCAAGGACTCGGAAGGTGAGCCCGAGATCATCGTCGGCGAGGAGCCGGAAATGGATGATGAGCAGAGCACACCCGAGATCGATGTCATTCTCGCCAAAGCTGATACCGAAGGAGAGAGAGAGACTTGCTTGAACTTTGCCAAAAGCCGTGCTGCCAAGAAATATCTCAACTTTTGACACTAGTCGCTCTGGCTCCGGACTGATGGCCGTTGAATCCATCTTGGCATACCTCTATCACAATATCATGTTCTATGTGTTCGTTCGTGTTTAGAGAACTCGATGTGGAGTCTTTTTCTCCTCCTTACCTGATGTCTGTTTGTCAAATGTAATCGCCAAGTATTCAATGTGATATTGTTTTCATTTGATAAACGTCCCGCAAACAACCTGCTGTACGAAATTTATGATCACAATCTATTCCATTTCCATGTTGCCATCATCGAACTTTTTCGACTCGAGATCCGCGCGTTTGAATCGGGCCAACTTGATATTCTGGACGAATCTCAACTCGCCATCCCATTGTTGGAAATAGGACAAATTATCCTGGTCAAACAGATTGGGCATTTCTACGCCACACCCGTCAAACTCCTCTTTTTCCGTTTGCATGGTGAACTCAATCACATCAATCCGGCTCTGATGATTTTTGCGCTTATTCTTGCCACCAATGGAGTTCTTCATGGCGATCTGATCCAACTCTTCTTGGAATCGACTCAAAAAGGCTTCAGCCAAGTTCAACATGACCTCCGAGCTCATAGGTTCACCTTCTTCCAGACACAAGGGCAGATTCTCTCGGAACCATTGGAGTCGCTCGCCCAAGGCTTGCAATTTCAGACCCCCACTTTTGACCACACCTTGGAGTTTATGCCGCTTCTCAGCCTTACTCTGCATCTTTTGAGCTTTCCTCGAATGGGGATGGATCACTTTGTCTTTCCGCACGGCTCCAGGAGCGGGGGCGTGTTTGCCTTTGGCCATGATCAGGGGTCTGGAACTGATAAATCATAGTAATAAGGGATTCATTGGAAAAGGGCGCGTGGTCGACATCATAGCTTCAAGGGCGGCTCAACTTTATTGCCGGCAAATCAAAACATTTTTCACACACTGATGGTTCGGAATACATCAAATCCGGAGTGAGACGTGCTGACGAGGAGTCCCGGATATTTCCTATGCCAATGGAGCTCTTTGATGTCTTGCAAACCTTGATGAATAAACAACAACTGCGGGGGTAGGTCTTTGAGCTCGTCGCCAGTGCCACTGGGTTGCTCGGCTTCATCATCTTTCTCCAGAGCCAAGTCCCACAGAGCAATCTGATCATCGGCCCCACTCGAGGCCAGCACCGTGGGATCGCTCGGGTGCCATTCCACACTGGTCACAGGTCCGGTGTGATGCTTGAACGTGGCCACGGGCTCGCCTTTTTCAAACTGTCGGAGATCCCAGACTTTCATGCACCCATCATCACCCCCTGATGCGATGAAGGGCTCATGGCGGTTCCAATCGATCACGTTCACATCACTGGCATGGCTGTGCTTCACGGTTAACATGCAGGCCTGATCGGGCTTGGCTCGGCAGTCCCAGATTTTGATCGATTGGTCGACCGAGCACGAGGCCATGACATTGGGCTCGTTGGGCGACCATTGGATGTCCTCGACCGAGGCCGTGTGCGAGGCGTAGGGTCTCTGGTCAATGGCCCACGTTCCGGCTTCTTGGGGCTGCCATACGTGGATGTTCTGGCGACAATCCCCGGTGGCCAAGAGCCCGGGGACGGTGGGCGACCAATTGAGGGCGAACCCCTCGGTCAAATGGCCCTTGAAACTGAAGATGGGCGGGGTGGTCTCGCGGTACCAATCGTTGCCACTGGTCGGGATCTCGAGTTGCTGGAGACAATGGTTCAAGCCGTAAATGCCGACCGAGCCCAATTCGGACCAAACCGCAGCCACGGCCGTTGAACCCAACATCTTGTACCGGATCCGATTGATGCCCCCGTTGTGCTTGATCGAGGCCACTTTCAACTTGGGCTGGTTTTCTGGGTCTTGAGCGCTATCGTCTTCGTCTTCGGACTCGTCCTCCGATTGGTCGGGGTCAGATGGGCTTTTGGCTTTTTTCGAGGTCAACGGGTGGAGGTTGAACATTTTGAAGGTAATGATGCAATTGGCATTGGCCTTGGCGGCTTGAGACCCAGCTACGCCGTACAGGGAGTAGGGGTACTCCTCCAGGGCTGAGGCGGGTTGTTCGTCTTGAACGAGGTCGAAGGACAAACAAGGTGGGCCCAATGAGGCCTGATGATAAACCACGTAGGCCCCTTCGTCCATGACCAGTTCCTCATTGTCGGCCAGCGGTTCGGAACCGGGCACATAAGCCCGATTGGTCAGGGGTTGGCCGTCCTCGGTCTCGCCTTCTTCATCATTCTCCTCATCCTCCTCCTCGTCGTCGTCGTCTTCTTCCTCTTCTTCTATGAAATCATCCGCGTCTTGGTCTTCGTCATCTTCGTCGGAACTGGCCGGATCTTCGTCCATGTTTTCATCGGGGATGGCCGGGACCTTGAATTCCTTCTGGTTTGTGTCCATGGTGTTAGCGAGGGTTGGGACCCGGGGTTGTTCCCTGTTGGTTGGCTGGGTTGATTCCTGGGATGAGAGTCAAAGTCACACGTGTGTTTGTTATGATTCCTCGTGGTCTGAGAGAATGTCACGCAGCCAGCTAAACATGGATCCACGCAACCTCCAGCAAGAGTATCGTCCTTCTGACGGCAGGCAAGAAACGCACAGAATCATTGAGAAACCTTCCAGTCCTGTCGATCAACCCAACGCTTTAAAAGGATCGCTCGAAATTAAGCGAAAGATTCCCCCGTCACATTTTCCATTAAAATTAGCAAAGTCGCTCGAAAGAGTACGTCAGTAGTAATGACGTACTCCATAAGTGGTCATCCATACTTGATAGTTCTTTCTTAAGGGATTAAAATACGGTTTCAGTTGTTTTGTCGATGAAAGGAATGGTTCATGTACTATTGCATTTTTACAAATTATCACAGTTTCACTCATTAACGAACTTGAAAAAAACTTTTTTAGCCAAAAAAGCTATTCTTGGGCTTATTTTTCCCTTTTTGAATTTACTATTTTCAGACTAAACTTTTTGAAATCTTATTTTTTGGACTAATATAGCGATGTGTATCTGGCAATCTGGCAATCCACCTGACCAGGGCTTGATCCGTTACCGAAAAAAAGGTACTGTGTTAACGTTACTGTTACTTTTTTTACAAAAATTAACCGTTACCGTTACCCGTTACTTTTTCAGAAAAAAGAGGACCTAAAAGTGTGAAAAAACGTGCATGCGATTTTTTAACGTAAATGTGACTTGAAACAAATGACTCCTGCGATTTTTTTATTTGATTCCATCAGTATCAAGTAAGTCACCGTTGCTTTCTTTTTCTATTTCTATTTTCTATGATTAATGGCATTACTAGTTGCATGACAGAAACCCGTAAGTTAGCCTCAAAATGTAACCCTGTTGTTCCTCTCGTCAAACCACTTGAGTACTTGCCTTACCCTAACTCTTTTTCAAACCATGAAAGAAAGGATGAAACATTGCTTGTCAAAATGTTTAGCAAAAGTGAAAAAGATCAAAACCAAACAACCCTTGTGTTCTCTTACCCTCGTATCATTGTGTATTCGTCATTTGTTGCATGTTATATTTAGTTTACGTTAAAAATATCGCTTAAGGCGTTATTTTTGAAGCTTTAGACCATTTTTCTAAAAAGTAACGGTTCAAGCCCTGGTACTTAATCTCCCTTTCGAAAAGCATATCATAATTATACCCCTCTAGCATCGAAAGATTATCACTCTTACCCAAGCAAAAATCTCTTTAAAAGCATATTTCAATTAGTACCGATATTGCTGTCATTTTGACCTAAGCCTGTCGGTCAATGCAAGTTCATTGCCCATTCTTTTTGACCAGCTGTCTTTAAAAAACGCAATGCGATTGGATGCCCCTGTGTGCCAACAATCAACGCAAGAACGTGTTTCACATGCGAAACCAAGCCCCTCACCATCGGCTGGGCAACATGGGTCAATGTCCAACAACGATTTGAACCTGACCTTTCTGGAGGTGATAGTCGGATGTCCCCCCCGGTCAACAAGAACATTTTGCCCATCCTTGTCCTTGGGCCGACATCCTTAGGGGGGTATTGGCAATGAGGCACCTCTGTCCCACTCTCAGGTAAAATTCTGTCAACCGAATTGTGCAATCAAATATCATGCAAAACTTAATTCTAAGCCAATAGATTAACTAAAATCGTTCTTTTTTATATTACTGGGGATTACATTCCTTGTAGCGTTCAGAACAGTTAGTCATAAAAAAGGAAGAAAAAAACCAAAAAAAAGCACTGAACTACAATAACCGAGAAAGCGCTTTTACACTTCACTTTTCTCCTTGAATATTTCCTACTTTTGTTCTATAACCTATAATTAAACACAATTATACATTCACTTTTACATTTAATGCATTCAAATGACCGAGATTCATTCAAAATGAAATTGTTCATTATTGATTTGTAGTGCCTCCAGGTCCCATTGATTCATATACTATATATAACCAACATAATGTGGTTTGTTCAATGAGATTGTGGAACCCATTGTATTCAACAAGATGCAAGTTTGGAGCATTGTAGTCACGCCCGCTCTAATCATATCTTACCCAAAAACTATGAATCCAAGGGTCAATGATCTTTATTCTTCAGGTCAACAGAATAAGTATATCTTGTTGGCCCATTTCTGTTAGCATTAATGGGGAAAACAATCCCCACTACTAATGAATAAAAAGGACATAGACCTATATTTGATTTAAAAACAGACGGGCCCTTTGAATCAAACAGAGTTGTGCAAAAAATATGTTTAAAAACACCTTTTTTTAGATTGATTAGATTTGATTGAAGTGTTGACACAAAAAGCGACCACAGCCGTAATCTAATCTAAAAGTACAAATTTGATGGTTTCAAGCTTAGTTTCTGCTCAGCCTAAATGATTTTTCGACTCCCAAACCTACTGTCATATTAACGCAGTTTTAGTAGAAACGAAACTGAATGATAACATGTTTTCTAGATTTTCAGGAGCAACGCTGAGAGTACAAGCCACAACAAAGAATGCACAATCGAAATCATATATCATGTAATCTAAAGTATGAACGCCAACGTCCACTTTATCAGCATTGTCAAAATGAATTTATTTTCTACTATCCTCAAATTTCGGCAACCATTCACTCGCAAGTTTTTGGGAATGTAATTAAGCTGCTGAGAGTCTTACAATTTGGTTTTGTACATATCTCGTATTACTGAAAAAACAAATAACGTGGAAGAGATAGTGAGTGAGCTTAAACTTGCCATAAAAACTAATTGTGCGTCTGACTTTCCTTGAGTTGTGACACTATCCAAGTATGCATGTACTCCAGGATGTTGTGCTGGCCAGGTTGAACGAATCCCAACGCAGAATGGCTTAATGACCCAACCATTTGGGAATGGATCCGCGAATTGAGACCATGAATTTGTTGCAAAGAGGCATAACACACATGGGACGACCCACGAAGAAGGCCACGAGCTCCAAGACCAAGTGGGGGACTTTCTCAATCTGACATGAGCCTTGTGATAAGTGCCCGTTAGAGTCTCATTTATCTGTGTTTGCCTTAGACAACAAAGCTGGGATTGCCAAAATGGTCCCATTCATTCACCCGGGAACAGCCGCCCAATGGCCAACGAAGGCCAACGAATGAGCAATGAAGCTAAAACGTCTTTCTGCGACAAAAATGCAACAACTGCTTGAAAGCAAGTTGTTCGACATCGAGGCCCTGACCAAAAAGGCCGCTTTTCTCATGCGACAGAGTATCTAGTATAAGAATTGGGGCTGTTGGATCTAGAGTCGTCCTTGAGAAGCACCAAGTCCAAGTTCACAAACTCCACACATGTCCCGCGCAAAGCAGGGAGGGCTATTTATAATACGTTCATAGTTCTAGTCTTTGTACAAGTGCGCGGTCCTTTGTCTTTGGTCTGGCCATTCTCCTCTTCAGAAGATGCCACTTGCGTTGAAATGAGCCCATGCTGACAATTTGGGTGGGCTTTTTCAAACAAGGAATCCTTCTAGCGCATTATGCTCACGCTACTTGGCTCAAAACTAAACCCACCAACCCACGGGTGACCCAAAGTCTTTGACTTGAAACCCTCGCAGAAGCTTCACCACGACTAGAAAAGGCCAACATTTGACCCTGACAACGTTCTTCCGTCGTCCTTAGCCTTCATGGCCGTTGGAAAAAGACCACTTTTCCTCCTTTGGAGACGTTACACAGTCCAATAGATTTGAAAATCAAGACACATGAACAAAATAAGAAGGGACATGTTTCATTCATATTCTCTCCTCGATATTGCAAGTACATCCAATACACATGAAGCAAGGCCAAAGATTCACAAGCATGGAGGCTTAAAATAATCTGGTATCCTCGCTATGAGTCTAGTATTTCTATGAACCACTACCATATTCAAAAGAGCGTGCTAGCATCTTTCATGGGCTGCATTAGTAAGCAAAGTGAGATCCTCCTTTTCTCCCTCCAACGTTCCTTGCGTGATCCATCCATCCCACCAACCAACCAACCAACCAGCCAACCAACTCACCCCCCCCGCCAACTGGCCAGCCATTCTCACCGTCGTCAACTGGCGTCGTCTGCGACCTCGACCACCGAGCCCGGTTTTCTCGGCCTTTTTTTACTGGAGAGAGGCCATGGGCCTCGAGTGAGACACTGACGGCGTCGCTTACGTCCTTCTTCAGTGATGGGAGAAGAAGGCTGAGGGCGCCCTTCAACGACGGATGATTGTTGCAAGAAACGAACAAGAAGAAGGAGACGGCTTGGACCCCTGACGTTATCAGATCAGATTGGAGTTCCTCGTTGGCTTCATGAGAAGAAACTTTTCTTGTGTAGTTCCCTTTTGACTGAATTCGGTACTTATTTCTGAGCACAGGGATTCCATCTCCTTCATCTCCGTCAGTGATATATTCTAAACACATCAAAGGCTTTCAAGTTTGTTGTTATTATTGCGCTTTCACGTTGTTTGGTTCTCCTTTAAATTCCACCGGTTATTCAATCTGTTAAGGTAAGACCGAGTGTGTTTCCAATCTGTTGATTCCATAAGGTAGGTCAAGGATTACTTGAGAAAGGTCATTGAGCATCCATTCATAGCGAATGTTTGCAGCCTTTTCCAGGAGAAGATAAAATGGACTAAATTGTCTAGCAGTTTTCCAACTGAAACAACAAACGGCTCCTCTATAATGAAGGCCAGATTCCGATCTCTTTCACAGACGGGATGAATCAAGCGGTTTTTTCTATTAGTCATACGGATGATGGTTCAGATCTTTTGGGCCTGGAGACCATTATCCTATAGCCAACAACGGCAATTACTAGACCTAACTAATTTACCCAACAAGTTTCTGCCAAAGCGAGCTGCAACTGTTATTGATGTTATTTCTATTAGAAACCCTCTTTGTTCATCGTATACGAGAGTTTATGTACCAACTATATCTGTCTGTACTTGGACTTAAAAAACATGGGCATGAACTTCTGAACTATTTCCTGACCTTCAAAACAAATGAGGAGAGGAATTTGGTTTTAACTAAAGATTCGTAAGTCCTGTTTCCAAGAACAATGCATATTTTTACAGTTATTTGACAAAAAAAAATCGAGATAACCTTTATCTAATTAATACGTCAAGCAAGTCTTTCTGATGGGAATGGATTAGCTTGGATCAAAACTGCTCGTGACGAATAATCCCAAGCGTTTTGGAAATCTTTATCACTTTTTTACCTCTCATCATGTCACAATCAAATCAACATTACAAGAATAAGCACGTGCTTGCTATTCCCCCGATTCTTTATAATGCTATTGATAGATGCTATGTTTGTATGTATGTACGAGAGAAGATCATTTCCTTTGATTAAAGTACCATAGTTGCTTTGGGAGAGATTAGTTAGCCTTCCTCTTTTTTTGTCTCCAAAGTATCTCCATATTTCATACCATAAACAATGGCTCTCCATTATAATGCTCTAGCGTGGAAAGAGGAACCTGTCTCAAAAAAACCGGATTTCTTTTAATTTTGACTATTGGGCAAGTCACTTCCCTTGTCTAAAACGACAGGCTTTGGGACAAAATCCCAAGGAGAGTTGCAAGTGGTAAGTCAAGTGGTCCACTGCACTTCGTGATTAAACGAATGCACAAAGCTGAGATTTGTTCAAAAATGGAACGGGTTGCAAACTTGATTACTCTCAACAAAAGTGAGCTTTAGTGTGCGTACTTGTAATCTCTAAGTCCCTCCGGAGTTTCAGAATTTATTTCACAATTTCGTTACTTGATTGGCTGTTTTAGCTTTTGACTTGTTATCAGTGCTCTTTGTTGTCAAGAATGACCTAATGGGCGTCATCCAAAAGGGCACTCCCAGATTCTTCCATTTCAATAATGGTGTGTATGAAATAATAGGAAAATTAAAATACACCTATTTCACTTTCTCTACCTAAATCTTCAATATGCATGGGCAGACATCCCTTGGGAGATTGACGGTCACGCACCTTTGTCCGGCTCCTTGCCAAATTACATCAACAACGGAAGCCAAGAAAGGAATCATTCAAACTGGACAACCCAATTTGCTGCAAAAAATCAAAATTCTTATTATCTCCTCTTTTTCTTCCTTCATTTCAATACCTGCTCATTCCCTTTTTTCTTCTTCTATTCCATGTGTGCTGAACGAGCCTTAATGATTTTCTCTATGATATAACAATTTTGATCACAAGTTTTAGTTTTTGATCTGTCATTTTTAAAATCCACCTTGAATATATTATGCCAATCATCTTATAACACAAAATAAACGTAACAATTTGGCCCCAAAAACTATTCATTCTATTTTCATAAGTCCTTTCGGATTTTGCTCAAGTCATTTCTTTTGATCAAAAATTCGCCATTTTTCTTGGTATGATAATACATATAATCTTATTCTTGGAACTGCTTTACTACTTTATTTCATTACCCTGTTCTGGTCGTCATCATTATTGATCGCTGATGAAAAGTCATGGTAATTGACTTTGATGACAAAATTATGTTCAATTGCCAAGCTGATGTGATTGGCGATGTGGGCGATTCCTTTGAGCGACTTTTTCTCCCTCCACATTCATTGGGAATTCGACCTTTTCTAACCCGATACCGCGCTCTCTATTCTGCTGATCATCCTTGATCCCTCGGATCCATTAATCCCTTGGGTGGTCCAAAACTGCTCCTTTAGTGATGCTCCATGGTCCCACTCCTCGGCAAATGTTCCCCTTTAAAGTCCCTCCCTTGCCATCCATCCGGCCAGACGGCCCCACATCCAGTCAGCCAGTCAGTCACTCGGCCTTAAAGTCTTTCCTGTCTTTGGTGTCGTGGTCCATTTTTCCTTCATCACCAACCAACGTTCCTACCCAGCCTTTATTCTTTGGGCGTCTGACAGATCATATTCCTTGATTTAGGACAATGATGGATGCAAGACCATTATCAATCGTCGGGCTTTTTCATATTGTTCGGCTCTGTACCGTACTTGGGAATAGGAACGACAAAAATCCACATACTTCGTCATGGGTTCGATGTATGAGCATTTGGTCAAAAGTAACAGCAATTTACAGTTAGAAAGAATCTCGATTCTTATGTCATCTGGTTTGGTCTTATGATTGTTCCATTGGACATTCTTGAAATAATTGAATTTTGAGGGTATATCATAATGTAGGTATTACCAGTAAGATTTGAATACTGATCAATTAATTGGTTCCGCTCCTCTTATGGAGCATTTTGATTGCTCTCATTTCCAAGAAAATAAAAAAAAGAATCTAATCATGTTTATTCGAGCACTTTTTGATCTACTCATTTCCAACCTAATATCTAGTCAAACGATTTTAACGCTCTAACCAAACCACCTTTTTACCTGTCTTTGTATATCGGTGCACTTTCAATATCTTACGTAATGACAGGTCTGTGAGTCGTGAAAAAGAGTCATTAAAAAATAGATCATAAACGAAATGTTTCAATTATGAAAGAGAAAGCTTCTAAGAACCTTTCATTTGGTTTACATAGATATCGATTCATGTCCAAAGAGTCTTACTGACTTTTGAGGACGAGTGAGTACCTGATTATTTCAGATGCTTTTGTGATGGGTGAATCTTCTTCTTTTGAAAAATGGGTACAAGTGTACATTCATACAAATGGGACAACTAATTTCGTATTGGTTTGATTACAAAAATTTCCATTTGTATTTGCAAAGTAGTACTGAAGAGTTTTGGATACCCTGATTGATAAAAGTGCACACGCACCCCAAAGGGAAGGTCAAGCCTGCTTGTCAAACTATGACGGTTCGAGATTTATGGAAAAAGTAATAAGATCTTACTACTTGATGCCTCTCATCAGGGCAGTGGTAACGAAATTAGAGTAATTTGTTCCTTTTTTCGAAGAAGGAACTGCAGTCCCGTTACATTTTAAAATGGTGTAGTTGTAACGACCCAAAAAGCCCAAAAATCACTCGTTACTCGTTCCTTTTTTCACATTCTAGAGGGGCATTTAATTTTTCGTTACTCTATTGCCAACTGAGGAAACTTGGAGCTTTTTGACAATCTTGACAGAAAATTCATTTTTTTCATATTTTCATTTATCCCGAAGAAAGAACATCACGGGTGAAAATTTGCTTGGTTTTTCATGGTTTTTTCTAACCGTTCCGGGGAATGTAATCCCCACTACTATTAAAGTGAAAGGTTATAATTCGTCTATTTATTACCGTTCAAGCTTTATATAATATTTGATCTACCAATGAATTTGAGTTGGCAGACCGAGCTAGTCCTTGAATGTAGGGTAGATCTGGAATCTTATCTAAAAAATTGTCCAAGTCTGACTTGAAAGATGCAACCGGATCAACAAGGCCTACGTATTCCCTACGAATATAAGAGGGAAGCAAATTAAACAATGAAGGAGCCCGAGAAAG
>NC_081448.1:11642787-11644944 GCF_007210705.1 Tigriopus californicus
CTACAGTCACTAGAATTGACCCTAAATCCTGGGTTGGGACAAAGCTCATGGATATTTTTGAAGACGTACAGTATCAGATACCTTTCATACCTTCTCTGAACACTGTACCGTCCCAACTTTTTTAGTCTCTCCCAATACGAGAGTTCTCTCATTCCTGTGATTTTCCTAGTGAAACATCTTTGGACTTGTTCGACCTTTTGCAAACCTGGTGAACTCATTGGAGCCCAAATGGGTAAGGCATATTCAAGATGTGGCTGGACAATCGACTTGTACAGAGTTAGCATCGTGAAGCTATCTCTAGACCTAAACGTGGATATATCCAACCACACATTTGAAAAGTTTAACCCACCCTCAACTGGATATGCTCATCGAATTTTCCATTATTTTGGAGGACTACACCTAAATCCTTCATGAATGAGACCTGCTGAAGGCCCTTACCTTCATCATCTAATAGTCTCTAATTTTCATAATAGCCATTCTTCTGTTGTTCGAGCTAACAAAGTTCCTCTAAGTTTGTATAAAAAAATTGACGAATGCACGATCCAGCAACATACAGCATCATTCAAAGGTTTGAGTAGGATTTTTTTTACTTATCCCTTAAACCTCGAGAAATTCTGAAGCAGAGTTTGATAAGTTAATATTGTATAAGTTCACATGTGATATTTTTGAGATATTGCCTTAACTCTTTTTTGTGAATTGTGAAGTACCCCCGATATTTCTTAGATATACTACTTTGCGTTCGCTTCTGTACTATACATGCATGAAGCTTGTGGGCATGAGCTCACTGGCCTGTGCAAGCTATTGGTTTTCTGGTTTCGCACTGAACCTTGAACAACCGATACCCTACTTACGCTGCACGAAATATGGTTTACGTTCTGCACTTCAGAGGGCGCTTTGTGATTCAGCCTGTCCGGGCGGCTTGGGCCGATTCCTCTTTATTGAATTATAATGCGTTTTTCTTGTTTTTGGCTAATGCTATCAAAATCTTATTTTTAATTAGTGACCCGGGTCACGTAATGTCCGGAAAAGAAATCGCTTTGATAGCATGTTACGAGTGGTTTATTTAGAAATCTACGATGCCTCTTCCCGTTTTGTTTGGGCTGTCTGACGTTGCAAATAAGGATCCTTTTAAACGGCCTTAATATAAGTGCTTGTTAGTCCAGAAATGAAATTCAACTCAATTTTATTTTAAGAATCCTTCTGGAGATCGAACCATGACATCGCTGGTATTCTGAAACGCAATAAATTCCTCACAAATATGTATCAAACCGTGATGTTATGCCACTTATCGAAGCACGTTTTTGGGGTGAAAGAGAGCAAGGAACTGATCTCTCAAAGAGCAATTGCTGATTGAGCACCTCATCAGCACACAAATCACTGACCAATGCAAGAAAGAGTACAAAAGCGATGGAAAGGACTTTTTAATCATTTCCCATTCGCTTAAGAAGTGGTTCTAATATAAGAGGTGCAAACCCAACCTTCCCTCCTTCCTTACTTTTGATGAGCCTGTCACGAAAACTAAGTCTATCCTTTGATCAGACGTTCACATGATTGCCATAAAAAAACTAGTAAAGCCATGTACGTTTGAAATGTACTTTGTTAATCAATGACCCTTGTCAGGAAGTCGTAAAGCCTCCCCATGAAGACATCTTATTTCAAGTTCGTCCTGGCCCGTTGGTTTCATTGCGCCATCTGTCGACTCAGTGTAGAACACAAAATGGTAATTTGAGCACAATTACTTCGAACGCTCACTCTGAAGACCGAGTTCCGTTATTCTTCGATTTTTTTTGTCTCTTCAATCGACGTCATTGCATCAATGAATGAAGGAATCAGAGTCTCGTAAATGTAGAAGACGTTAATCGCATTAAGAACGAACGTAACTCGAAGAATGGGAAGGATAGATGTTGTACAAAAAAGGGAGTGGAACAATGACCTTCAGGGACAGGTTATCCGTGACCTTAACCAAGATCTTTGGCATTGCGCTTGAGAATGTCTTACAGAATGTCTCAAGTGAATATTCAGATATCCAGGCATTCAGCATATTCTCTTCCAACTGGGATCCTAAAACAGTGAAACCTCGTCGCATGCGATTTCGAAGGCGTGCTCTTGGGACTTTAGCTTGATTTCCAACTTGAATGCTGTCATCCGAGTTGTCCA
>NC_081448.1:11644977-11647565 GCF_007210705.1 Tigriopus californicus
GCTGTCATCCGAGTTGTACAATACATTCACTGATCCCATGTTCTTAGAAAATTTGAACAACAGAGGGTATTGGATCATTGCTCGATGGTCAAAGAATGAGAGTGTCCCATTCAAAGTCTTGGAGCACGGTCCAAATTCGATGGACGACTTGTATAACGACCTGGTGGTGCCAAGTGGGCATACGCTCCAATCACCACTTCTTCCTCCTCCCCCTCCTCCTCTTCAATTTGATGAGTTTTCTTCTTGGCTGCATACCAAATCGTACTCTTTGAGCATCATGAAGATATTGATTGTACCCTCTAGAGGCACTGTATGTATCCCAAGATATCATGTCGCTAACTATTTGACGTGTGTAATCCATAGGTCTTCAGTTAGCGTAAGACATGACAAATGACAAGCTCCTGTTTCAAAACTGTCGCTTATACTTTTCCTTCAGAAATTTGGACCTACTCTGCTGTACCGTACATCCGACATGGCCGTACAGCAGCTCCTGTTTCAAAACTGTCGCTTATACTTTTCCTTCAGAAATTTGGACCTACTAATGTCAAACGAAAGTTTCCTTTTGATGGCGACAGGATATTTGGACAGTGTTTCCATTCTCAAGAGAACCTCCGTCCGTGCGCCAAGGTGCTCGAATCCAGCATTAGGCGTGAAACAAGATACAGGAGCGATTCATTTTTTTCCACCTTTCTCCATCTGGTCCCAATCCTTCCTTAACTCATTGGGATAATGGAATAAGGAAGTCACCGAACAAGTTAGGATGACGTTGGCGAAGGGCGACGTACCGTGTTGGTGGAGAGGTTTTTCAATTTTCTTTATTTCTGCCATCCATCTCCAATCCACGTCAGGGAACCCCAAGAAGGAACAAGGCCAAGCCCAACTGCAGCACAATACACAGCCAAGGCCAACCAACTCCTCCAAATTCAAACTTTTCCTACTTCTTCATGCTCTGGTGGCCTCTTTGAAGGGAGGGAGGGTGGTTGGTTGGCTGGCCTTTACGTCATGGCAAAACCTTGTTTTCCCCTCATCCATTTCAGTGATTGTGGTTCAAACATGAGACCCAAAACCTCCTTCCTCACCCCGTTAGCATTATCGCATAAACGCAAATACAAGGCTTGGAAACGTGTACGTTCGTTACGGGGTTCACCGTATCTTCCAACAGTCATGGAAAACAACCTCGGAGAAGACTGATTCATCTTCCTGCCTCATGCCTCCAAAGTTGAGCGTTCCACGTCCCACTTCATTGGAAACGTTGACTGCAATTCCTATGTTTTCTTTCCCCTTGGACGGAACGGGAAGAGTCCCGCCGCCCCAAACTCGCTGCAATAGTACTTTCACTATTTTCAGTTTTTTTGAGAGTCTACCATCCAAAGGGAGAGAGAGAGAGAGAGAGAGAGAGAAAGACCCACACACACAGAGGGCAGATAGAAAGACATCGTGGGTTTATGCAGTTGTGCTGCTGGTAGCGGTTCTAGTCAGAGCCGCATTCTGGCAATGGCACACGAGATTGCTTCTTCCCGTGATGTTCGTCGAGGCCCACGCTGCTCCAGAACCTTTCTACCAAAATACGACAAGAAGACGAACGAACAGTCAGCGACCGACCACTCGACCATGGGGAAAAAGAAGGAATTGGATGGCCTTGAATCCCCCAGCCTTCCTCTTAAAATGTACGCGCCACATTGCCATTCAACAGCGAGTCTGTAGTCTCCCCTTTACAAACAGTTGCTCTCAAAAGTACTTAATATTTTAGACACAGAGCATTGGTAGAGTTTCCTATGGGCAAATTGTTACTTCAAGATTGGAGAATGAGACGTGCTTATCGTACAAGAAGCCACCAATTGCGTGATTGAGCAGTTTTTTGTTCATGGAAGAAAATCTGGTTACTTTTGCGATCAACTATACGTACACGCCAGAGTGCTGGAAAAAGGCGCGATTCTGATGTGGCGGCGCCCACTACTTCGCTGAATCTGGCTCTCGTGTTGGAAACACACACTTGAGATAGAGTGACGATGTCCCAGGATTACTATGAAGACTCTAATTGGATCATACTAAGACTTAGTGTAGAAATATTCGTCAATCTAAATTACCTCAATTACAAACAATAGTGATCTTTTATTACGAGAATCAGACTCATATCAAAGTGGCTCAATCTATACTAAAGTGTTTTTGAATAGCACAGGCACTGAGAGAAGGCCAATCTCTCCTTGGTTTTGGAACTAAGATTATTCTAGACGTTGGTTGTACCCTAGTCTAGTGTAGGAGCACTATCTTACTGACAAGGATCATTCTCTGATGAAAACCAAGAAGAACATGCCAAGACCTCCGTAGTATCATTCGCATGGAACTGCCTTGGTTATCATTGGAGGGTTGATTCCAAACCAAGTGCATCATGTACCCTATGCATTCAACCAATTCATTTGCGGGCTCAAAGTCGAGTTTGAAGGTCACTGGGAACGCAATGGATGGAAAAGAATGATAAAGTGGTTTTGAGCCCATGGCAAGCGATGGAAAACATCCACCATGCTATCCTTGAAAAGCACTTTTCGAATTGGAACCTTTTTATAGGAAGCGTCAGTCAGATCCCCCCC
>NC_081448.1:11647585-11650790 GCF_007210705.1 Tigriopus californicus
CCCCCCCCCCCTCTATACTAGTATTCCTTCAAGTTAGATCCTTGTTTTGAGCCAAGGACCATAATGCTGGGACGGGAAGTTTGCTGTTCCACGCTAGGAAGAAAAAAAACAACAAAATGTTTTCTCCGGAAAAAAATGAGCTGAGGCGTTGGTGGTAATTCTGGTGTAAGTTACGCTCGTAAAAGTTTCGACTCCTCGAACTCAGCGATATGGGCCATTCCATTGAAAAGAATTGCTGATTATACACACAAGATTCCGATCCTGACCCAAGGCATATTACACATGTGTAACAAGGGCCCATTGTCGCCCGAGTTTTCCTCTCCAATCTCGTTTTTGGGTTTTCGACTTTTCGACGACAAGAGAAGTGCCGAGAATAAAGTATGTACATATCCTACACTGAGGCCAGTGTTTATCAGCTCCCTGGGCTGGTTCTTCTGTTCCATTTGGATCCATAGAGTGGGCAAAGGGAAAAGATCTTCCAGATTCTGCAGATACAATTGAGATCGTGAGATCATCAAGGAAGTTCTCGAACGTCATCCCCTCAAAAGAAAACAAAGACATTCGAATGAGTGGCGTCTCAGTTCTTGGTCATGTTCCTCAGTGATCCTCAAGCCGATCTTGAGAGTCACGATTCCAAGTTCTGTAATAAACAGAAACACTCCTGTGAATACATGCATATCCCGAGTTCCTCACGCTCATTAACGACTGACAGGGTACTACCACCTTTATTCTCCATACCTCACCCTGATTTTGACGAACCATCGAAATCTTTCGGGTTCCGAGGACGAGTCTTTTCCAATTTCCATCACTCCTCAAATTGAATCACCCAAAGAAAGAGGGCGAAAAAGATTGGAGTGGGGCTTTAGATTGGAAAATGGACCACAGTCTCACATCACAGTCCGCCTGATCCACTGGATTGGATGATAGAGCGACAGGGAACAAACGAGAACGAGGGACAGGGGGGTGACGTGTTTTATGGTCAGAGGAAGATTAGACATTTGGACATGATTCCCAGCTCCAGAGATACGGTTCCAATCAATGGATTTGCTCATATCCTTAGCGGACCCTCTTGCCTGAATCTGTCCCATGTACATTGATCCTGTGGAAGTCTGGGGTTGCACATTTGCAGAGAATTGATAGCCACAAAAAGTCCAGTCTTTACCTCATCGAGCACTCAAGTTAACAGGGCTATTAAGTCCAGTTTCCTGGCTGTCGTCTTGCTGTTGGCCGTGGTTTGAGGGCAAAAAAAGTTCAGAGACTCTAAAGCACTCAAGTTGTGGATCCACACCAATAAATACTGTGATTTTCCCCTGGGAACAATGGTAGATTGCGAGTTTGTTATTTTGAAATTCAAGACCCGGATTGACACCCATCAAAGTCGGATTGGTGCATTTGACTCTGTGCCAACTTGCAAAGGGACTCTTGAAGGCACTCCGAACTGCATTCAATCTACCTTTAACTGATCCAATGTCTTTGAAACGTCCTTTCCATAAAAAAGGGGAAAGCGTAAAAGGACCTTTTCGACTTAATATAAGCAAGTTACGCACAAGATCAGAAAAATGATCTAATTTTTCAAGATAGATAAAGCACTTGAGTGTGTCGAGCTTTCTGCTTGGAAAGGAAAAACGTAAATTATTCGAAAGCAAAAGAAACCGAAACTGTTGTCAATAAATGAGTTTATCACTGGGTTTTGGCAAGAACAACTACTATTGAGGTTAACGCTTGGTGCCCCATGAACAAAAGTGACAAGAGTGTTTTTTGTTTGATGTCAAGTCACCATGACTTGATGGTGGGATGGGATGGAGAAGGAGACAGAAAGGGACCAACGTGTTCCAAGGACGTCGACTCTAAGCTCATTTGACCTTCTTTGGGATCTAGCTTCCCAAGAATTATCGTTCGGAAATGGGAGTAAGACTTTAAGTACACTCCTTGCCATGTTCCCCCATTCTGTAGGCCCATTGGGTTCAAATTTAAGGCCCTGGTGCCCACAATGGAGACCGAGAAAAGTGCACCTTAGGTCTGTCTTTGTGTCTGTCTGTCTGTCCGTCGTTTGATGAAAGGAACGACCAAGAAATCACTTTTGATGCCAAATCCGAAAATCTTGACATTTCCAATCCAATGGATAGTTCACTGATCTGGTGAAACTTAATGCTCTCATCAAAGACCGGGTTGGGATTATTTCTTCCTTGATCATATTTATGATCATGGCCAGGGCCTTCGACATAAAGTCGAATTAAATTATATGAAAATCCGGCCAGCCGAGAAAGACAGTCTGAGAGAATGCCTGTGGCTGCTCAAAAATATAAATAAGAATCATGATTGTATCATGACCACATGATTGTATTGATATCATGCCATTTGCAATTTACACAAGTAGCATATCCTAGAGTATGTACTTTTTGCAAAGTGATTCTTTTTTTTTGCGGACTTCCTTACCTCTACCGGGATTGGAATCCCAGCAGTTCAAGACGAGAAGATTATTCATTTTACTTGACTTTTAATTATATATGTTATTTGATCGACCAACGAATTAGAATTGGCTGATCTGGCTAATCCTTGAACATAAGGTTGATCCGGAATTTTAGTCAAAATCTTATCCAAGTCTGACTTAAATCCTGCTATTGGATCAACGCCTGCATAAGCCCTACGAATATTTGAGAGAAGCAAATTGAACAATGAAGGAGCCCGAGAAAGAAGAGAGTTGGACTTCATTGTTTTAACTAGCCTGGATTCTCGAGGGCTTGAAGGTGCTCTCAAAATGCACGTTAAGCCTCTGCGGTCACTAGAATTGACCCTCAATCCTGGATTGGAACAAAGCTCATGAACGCCTTTAAAAACGTACAGTATCAGATACCTTTCGTCTTTGGACTTGTTCGAACTTTTGCAAACCTGCTAAACTCATTGGAGCCCAAATGGGTGAAGCATATTCAAAATGTGGCTGAACAATCGACTTGTACAGAGTTAGCATCGTGATACTATCGTGATACTATATTAGGGTCACTACGATTGACCCTAAATCCTGGGTTGGGACAAAGCTCATGAATGCTTTTGAAAACGTACAATATCAGATACCTTTCGTACCTTCTCTGAGTAAACTGTTAAAGACATCAGTGAATGACATGAAATCAGCTGTTGATTCTGGGAAACTAGACATGGAACAAGTGCTTAACTCTAGGTTTTGGCTAATGTGTAATTTTTTGTCACT
>NC_081448.1:11650884-11664307 GCF_007210705.1 Tigriopus californicus
AACTGGATATGCTCATCGAACTTTCCATTATCTTGGAGGACTACACCTAAATCCTTCATGGATGAGACCTGCTCAATGTCCTTACCTTCATCATCTAATAGTGGAGTGTCTAATAGCGTCGATCCAAAGGTCATTGAGCGGAATTTCATTCCATTCAGTGCCATGTTGCTCGCAAATTCGAATGCATTGTTTTTTTTCCGTCTATACTTCGTAAACTGTTAAAGACATCAGTGAATGACATGAAATCAGCTGTTGATTCTGGGAAACTAGACATGGAACAAGTGCTTAACTCTAGGTTTTGGCTAATGTGTAATTTTTTGTCACTCCAAAACTCGACAGCTGAACTCACTTCCCTCATGGCTCCAATGTTTCGAAACTATGAAGTCAAAAATTTAAATCATCATAAATTATACTATGCAGTTCCATTTATCAAGTTGAGTACACTACCATCCTTATCATTTTCTCGGTTATCTATAATTTTTCAATATTGAACTTGAAACCGTAGCTCTAAAGGTCACTTTTCCACCAATTTTGGCAAGAAAGGACACTTGATGCATTTCCCGTCTCGATCCAGGTAAAACACCCAAGAGACGACTCTTTTCAGTACCCATTTTATGCATGCGAAACCGTGCTCTCTTGAAATAAAAACAAAACAGGACTCGATCCCAATTCCGATCCTTCTTTTCCCTCTTTAAGAAACGGACGGACAGAAGCAAACAACCAATTCAGGCCCATCAAAGTTTTCTTAGTAATTCTCGATGATAGATGACTGATTTTCTTTGCCATGGTCACGAATGTGCCCTCCTCCAACACAGTGTGCCTTCAGTAGTGAGCCTACTAGATAGATACATGACTATACCATGGACTTGTCTGAGCGTAATATTTGGGGGAGCTCGCTGGAAAGTTGGACGAGGAGACCTTCCTGTTCGATGTTTCCATGGCCGGGCCTCAAAAAGCAATGGTCTGTGAAAGATATGCGAAATAGGATGGAAGAAAAGCAAATTGTAAGGATCCTTTAGGCCTTGTTGGCCAACACTACAAACGTGTAGTAACCTGAGTAAAAGGTCGAGAAAAACTGTTTTCAGAATCTCCTATTTATCTTCTTCGAGGAGCAAAAATGTGTTTCTGCTGATTTGACAACAAAAAATAATAGAGCTTTCCAACAAGAGTAGATATGCAGAGGACAGTTCATACGTACTTTGTTGGACTTCAAGGCCAAATGTGGCATGAATGGATTGTTGAAGATCGTGTGTGGAGACACCATCTACTACGTACTACTACGGCCTTTTCGGAGCGCATGCCTTTTGAATTTATGAGCAAGGTTTCAACAAAGAAAAGCGATCGCACTCTTTTTTAAGGAAGCAGCTCGTAATGGTCCATATTTTCAGATCTCTGTTCGTTTCATACGAACTTGGTAGAGGTCGAGGAAATTCTGATATTTTGAAAAACCCAACCACCCGCACAATTTGGGAACGCAATGTTCAAAGTCTAATATTACCAGGATCTCGTAATTGGGAACTGGGAAGTCTAATCAAAACTTTTTTCATTGTGAAATATCTCGAAGACAGAATTTTTCTTTCGCTTGATCCTTTTGTGTTCCACTTGGGTGGTTTTTATGAAAGCCCAAGAGACTTGATTACAAAAGAGAGAATGACTGGCTATATATTCGACCAGGATGTGCACTGTATACGAATCTCAGATGCCTTACAAAGAGAAACAATTCAGGACATTTCCCAGGCAACTCAAAACACCACTGGGCACTTTTTGTTATTCCACCCACTAGAACAAAACCATCCACCATAAACTTTGTTCCCGATTTGAAGTAATGCTATTTTTTTGATGAATCCCTCTCTCCGCGAGTCTTTTCTACCTTTAAGAGCATCCAATCACAGACGAACAGGTGTAAATCCCTTGGAGATTAACTTGTTCCTGGCCTGTAGGAACCACGTGGTCAGTTCTCAGGGTATCATGAGGTCTTTAGATGGGATTAGTTCCAAACACCCAATGTTCCCTTCCATGATTCTAGGCAGATTCCCAAAAAGAAGAGAAGAGTGGAGAAGAGAAGAGAAGAAGAAGAAGGAGAAGGGTTCATAAATCTCTTTCTTCCCCAGGGAAGCTTAACGTGATTCATATCTTTTGTTGGAGGGTAGATAGAGCTCTGATAGGGTGATAACATGGAGGAACAGGAAGAAGGGTCAAACATGCTTTGCACAACCATTATTTTGTAACGAAGGACTCTCCACATAATGCTGAGTAAGGAACGGTATGCAGGGACATATCATCACTAACATACGAATTATTTCTATTTCAGTCCTGCCATACGGCCTCCGAGTATGAAGAGGTAGACGGAAGGACGGACTGATTTGGTGAGGCCATTCAGGATGAAAATCTTCGTTTCTCAGGTTCTCGCCCTCTTGTTTCCCTTGATCACTCAAATCTCGACAAATCCACAATCAGTCACTGATGGACAGGATCCATACTCGGACCGAAATAGACCCGATGATAAACTACTTGTGGTGGTTATAGATGGGTAAGTAAGATGGTAAGACAAACCTACTGTTATGGCTAAGAACGGTGTGTGTTGGTCGTAATGGAAAAGGAAAGCTTTGGTTGAAACAAGGCCAAAGTTTAAGGCAAGATCAGAAAGGTTAATGTATGGAAAGTTCAGTGTGTTCGTGCAAAGAACTGTGGTATGTGGTTTATAACAAGGAGAGTTTTTGTAACAGCGATCAAATTGTTCGTCTTTCAATTTTCCTGGCTGCAATTTCACATTATCGGATACCTTAAGGCCTTTGTAAACTAATGAAAGCACCAATTTTCCTCAATCATCACCTGAAATCGACGTGAATTAGCGCACTAAAGTCTGTACGCCCACTACAAATCACACGATCGAGTTAGTTGTTATCTATTCTATTGAAGAGCCATCTTGTTCCACTTTGATACATCTGTCAAGCCCAGCTCGCTTCGTTAATGTGTACTGTCTGTAGCTGTGAAAGACATTGGACCATGTGTATACCAGTGTTCCATTGTGCGTTTGTACGTAGACGCCAAGGAGCAAAGTTTTTTGCCGCTTGCCCATTTGTCTCCTTGAATATGCTTGAAACTATTGCTCTCACAACTACCCGAGGACTAGTCTTCTACCACAGGCACTTTATCTTGATTGAGAGGGATTTGGTGAAAAAAGGAGCCTGCGAGTGCTTCTGTGCTTGTGTGTGAGTCACACAAAGCCTAAGAATGCCCCACAGATGTCGAGGGTTCCAAGTTCCCGGGCTCAAAGTTTTGAGCTAGTGTTGATGAGGTGCGAGAACAAGATGTTCTGACATGTTCCACTTTGTCTGCGCTTGGCCTTGTCCCTCTGTCTCTGGTTTCCAGCCTTGTAGAAAAGGAAAAGAGCTTCCGAATTGGAAGCAAAACTCGAATCCATGCCTACTTAGAAAACATGGAATCACGTTTCTTCTATGTATTCATGCAACGGTGGATATGTGTGAGCAAACAGCCTTGTTGCCCGACAGACCTTTGAGAGGGGGCCAAATTGAAAGTAAAAGTGCAAACCATGATCTTAATCCAAGATTTTCCATTTTCTGGTGAGGTGTTCCTCCATCCGTGGCGAGAGTGGGCTGGCCTCCAAATCCCACAAACTCAAAAAGTTGAGCGTAACTCAATTTTCGCGTTCCTCGAAGCCGTTCTTCTTCTTTTTCCACTTCGTCCTCATCTTTTCTCGTCCTTTCTACCCGTTTCTCTCTAAGCCCAAGGGTCCATTCTTGAAATAAACCTGGGCCAAAAGAAAACGGTTTGTTCCAATGAGAAAGAACAAAGATAGGCCAAATCATGAATATGTAATAAAATTCGGTTTCCCACTTTGAAGACTTTCAATCAATGCCATGGTCAATGATTGAACATTCACACTTGGTATTCAAGGTCACCAGAAACCCTAGGAACTTTTTGGTATCTGTGATCCCTGACCTATCGGTGATTGTGCCTGATATTCGACGAGTAAAAAGGGTGTAAATGAGCCACAAGCTCGACGATGCCTTGTTGTCCATCTCTTTCTCGTTGCTCTCACAGCAACCAAGTACATCATCCCAAGATCATTTCGTCTTCCATTATGCGGACCGCCTGGGAATTCCATAATGATGGTCGATGACAAACAAGAAACGTAGGATTATGACCTTGGTCGCCACGAGCCGTGCACTACGTACACTTTCTCTCTGGTTTTATCTGATTGTCATGATGGCAGGACATTTCAAGAATACCATCGAAAGTTGTCGAGGTCTATCCAATTCTCCTTCTACATAAAGAGGGAGATTTAGATCCTGAATCGACACATGATTGAGATTTCAGAGAGCCTTCCAACCAACCCTCTCTCAAGCAAAGGAGAGGAAGCTTACAACAGAACCGAGAAGATCCCCTTTTTTTCCTTTTTTGGTTCAAAGAAGGATTTCTGTCAAAAATGCCTTCAGAATTTCAATGACTTGGCTGTTCCTGCCAAAGCTGGGATTTTCCAGGTGAAGTGCTAAGTTTCGAATCTTAGCTCTGCCTTGAAATGTCCTCCCAATGAGTGCGCCAAAATGTATGAAGGTACTTCAAACAAGACTACTCCCCTCTCCTGGATAGATATTGGGGACCTGTTCCTCTGGATCCTCATCTTGATATCAAACCAGAAAATAGACAGCGACTTGTACAGAGTAATGCAGATAAAAACATGTTGTACGAGTAAGTTGGTCAATGCTCAATAACTCCAACAATACAAACATGAGATCCGGGAGCAAAGAGAGTCTCAATTGACACGCAATCGGCGCCAATCTTCTTGAAGATCACGACAAGGAAATTTTGGGAGCTCCCTCCATTTTTAATGTTACACCTTCAACCATACTACCACTCCTGAAAGGTCTGCTTATGGATAGTCAGGCCAAGGAACATCTTCTAGACCAGGAGGATCTTTAAGTTTTGTGGCAACTTTCAGTCGGCAGAAGTAATTGGCTGATGCATTTATGTAGAAGATCGCTTCATTCATGAATGCCAAAAGTATCAAAAGATAAGTCTGGGTTTCCAGAAATCACTTTTTTGCAATTCTGAATTTTGCTCAACATCTCAGCAGAATTTGCAGGGATCTTTTGGCTTCTTGATCAAAACGAGCAATCACTTGATCTGGCGAAGGAATGGTTACAACCTACAACGCAATGAATCTGTTGGCAGAGTCGAATCGTGCTCAAAGTGGTCGCTCGCTCGTTGGTCCACTTGCCTCGCGGTGGTCCCTATAATTGATTCACCCACAGACGACATAAATTGGATAGAAAATGGGGACCTCCTCAGTAAATATGCCGTGGAACCAGGCTAGCCTGGTCCAAGACTTGCCTATTGGAATTGGTCTTCTCTTTCGAGTTCCAAGGACTGGGTTCCATTCCACTTGGACCACGGTGATACACGTAAAACTGGTTCTTATCCATTCGAATGTACTGGGAGTACGCACATTTATCCCTTTTTAGTGAGCTTGTTCCACGTTGGCTGTTCGTTCATTACTCTTTTTACCCTCTCTATTTTCTTCGGCGGAACTCTTTCCATGCGTCAAGATAATGGATTTTGGTGGAAAGTGGTAAAAAAACGCTTGAAAAGAACTCCCCACTCAGCAGAACTTCATGACAACCTACTACTCCAGTTTTCCCCTTTCCCCCACAGCTCAATCCCAGCCTCTTTTAAAGCAGCCCCCGTCTTTCTTGAGCCTTTGGTCAAATTTTCTCGCTTGGATGAAACGAAGAATTACGAGTCGGAATAATAGATGTGGATGTGTTTTTGTTCCCTCACAGATTTAGATGGGATTACATCAGTCGGTTCACTCGGCGGAGTCGACAGGGCTTCCCGGGATTCGAAGAGTTCATTCGGGGCGGCGTTCAAAGCGAGTATCTCAAATCAGTGTTCCCTGCTGAATCGTTCCCATCTTGGCAAACCATCAGCACGGGCCTGTATCCGGAGAACCATGGGATTCTGGCCAACCAATTCTATGATACCACGGCTCGAGGTCCCAACCAAGCGAAGTTCTTCAATCACATTGATGAGCGAATGACTGGCGATGTAAGATGGTGGCACGATCCAGAGCCGATTTGGGCGACCGCACAAAAACAAGGGAAAGACTTTGTCACATTCCTTTGGAGCAGGTAAACACAGCCTTTATTTGTGTTGAGTAACATTATCATCATACCTATGGGAGGTAAACATTCTCTTGTAATAGGCCGCCTTGTTAGTCCAGGTATGTGCTACTTAAGTTCCAACGTCTTCTGTTTTACAGATGTGATGTCAAGTGGGATGATGTAAACCCAATCACGCCAAAGGTGTGTGAAAACGTTTACCACAAGGACAACTCTAAAACCCTTCACATCAATCTGGACATGGCTCTCATGGAGTTTCAAATGGGACGATCGGCAGCGTTGGTAAGAATGGGTTGAGACTCTAGCAGCTTCGGTCTTTGAAAGAACCTGGTCCAAAATGTTGGAAAGTGATTCATCCTAGCATCCACAGATGGTGACGGATACGTTCCATCTCCATGTACATAGTACATACGGTACATACTGTACAGACAATGTCGGAAGGCGAATGGCCTTCGCTGGATGGGACACCCTTGACAGGGGAATTGGAAAATCTTTGAACTTTTGTCATCATGTGAAATTGCACAAATCCCCCCTTCCTCATCACATCACACATCTTGGACCCAATACTGTTAAGCCCCTTTTCTCGTGAAGACCTCCAAAGTTTTGACATGTCCCCACTGCAGTGCGTGTGTGTACGTGAGTGCGTGAGAGGCTGAACGACACGAAGGATGGAGGAAGTGAGGCAAGCAAAGGCCACACAAAGGACAGGGAAGGCCTTCCTAGATGGCCTTTCAAATTGGCTTCCTCCGTTTGGTTCCCATTCAGTGGCAAGCCTCAAAAGGAGCATTCTTGTGGCGATAAAGGTCTCATGAAAGACCACCCTAGTCCTGCGGGTTCTGCTCTAAACTTTTTACAGCACTTCCAAGAGAGGATGACTGCAACGGGAAACTAAAGTAATTAGTCTAGTCAATGGTTTCTATTGAACCCCTATCGCGAAAGCATTGTCACGTTGTCTCGAGACCTCCTCTTTCCATCAAGAGTACGTATTAGTGAGCATTGGTAGTGGAAATGATGAAATCATCCAAGGTCAAGTTGGCAAAACCTTGTTGTTGCTTTTGCTCTTTGATCTGGCGCTCACTCAGGTCACTTTGTTTGCATCGTCCTTTTCTGAATGACCCAGGGACTAGTATGCTATACTTCACTGGGCCTTTATATGCTTAGGAAAAGGACACGATTGGCCTTTACCCTTGGGTTCTACCCACTGACACTCGGCAAGGCTCTGAATATTCATTTGAGAAAGCAACTTAGCATCATCATGCTACAAGAACAGACTTTCCAGCACTCTCAAGACCACTTGATAAATTCAGTCCGTCAACGGCAAACATAAACCGTTTTATGGTACGAATGTACAGCTCGACATAGTCGGGCTAAAATTCCTACATATGTACTCTCTTCTCTTGAATTTATGACCCTGTCCTTCCTCTCCAAAGAAAAGTTCCAGCAATACAGCATACTCTATGCTTGTTCAATACCAAACGGGCCAAAGAGACCAACAAAGTCAATCCTTGGTCCATTGTTGAACCAAGATGAGAAATCCCCCTCTTCGTCTAAAAAAGGCCTCAGATCCTTCGGGTGGCATTGGAGACTGGCTTCCCATGAAGCTTGTGCTCTTTTTTCCCTCTCTCTCAATCCTCATTTTATGCTCCTCTTCCAGATTTACGAAGATAGCTTGGGAAAAGCGGCAGAATCCTTCGGACCTTTGTCGAAAAATGTCGAAATGCAACTAAGGGCTCTTGACAAGAGTATTCAGAATTTCCTCGTCCGACTCCGAGAAGTGAGAATGGATCAGATCGTAAGTGAATCTATTCTGTCGTATTCCAGATCGCTCTCGGGCTTCTTTATGTAACTGGGAGAATTAGAAGTTGAAGTTGCTTGCGAAGTATTTGATTCCATTTCATGTATGATTGGATGACTGCTTCCCAACCAATAGGAATTCATTATGTGCAACGCCAAAGAAAGATGCACAAAAAGTTTCCTCTTTGACAAATAAATGCGCATCAAACCGACGTCCTTGGGGACACATTTATCTTTGGGACGAAAACGAGATGACAAGGCTCTAAGACTATTTTGCGTCGTTCGACAGAGAAAACGCTGAAATTTTACCCATCCTCATTGTATTTTCTCTGTTCCACTCAATAATATCTACTTTATCCCTACAGGTAAACGTGGTCATCTTGTCCGACCATGGGATGACCTACGGGTCTAACCCAATCCCGATGCATCATCCCCCCTCGTTCCCATTCAATACCGTAGAAGTGCGGCAAATTCGAATGAGCTACATCTTAAAATCAGTTCAACGCCTCATAAAAGTGACAGTGGGATCCGGGGCCTACATGCAGATCTATCCTAGGCAGGAGCGCTTCATTCCCGAGATCGTCGAGGCTCTCAGGGCCGAGTTGGATGGCAAGGGTGTGGATGTATACACACGTGACGAGATTCCGGATCATCTCCATTGGAGGGATAACGTGAACACCCCGCCCATTTTGATCTTGGCCAGACCGGGCGTGATTCTCTTACGAGCCGGCGGAAATCTTCAACGCCCCGCCTCCAGCCTTCAGTTGAACGGAGGTGGCTATGATTCCGCCCGCATCACGGAGCAAACGCAACAGGGCGTGTCTGGTTACGATCCAGAGGAAACAGACATGCGCGGCGTTTTCATGGCCAGAGGACCAGGTGAGAATATTATAGGAACCATAGAGGTTGTTTTTTAAAGTGCATATAACTGATGAGGAATGTTGTTCTTCATGGTCAGGTTTCCATGCAGACGGTCACACTTACGCTCCAATTGAGTTGGTGGATGTTTATCAGATGTTCTGCTTCTTGCTGAATATCGATCCTCAGTCCAACGATGGCGTGTGGGATCGGATTCGTGCAATGCTCAGAAATTCTTCCGCTCCAACCAATGCCAACTGGTCCATTTTACTCGCTGCTCTTTGGATACTTCTGAAGATGTGAATCCGTTGGCAACACTCTCGCAATTCTTCTTCCATCATCATCAGCATCAACATCATCAGCATCCACTTCAGCCAATTCGAATACAACTGCTTCAGTACTACTCCAATCTCCGGTTTTCCGAAAAAGTAATAATAAAAAAAGTGGGTCAGGATGTAGTTCCCTTTCGTCAAATTTGGCCGGGAACCCACTTCAAGAATCAAGAGGGTGCTATCTAAACAAAAATCTTCTCTCTGTCTCTCTTTGTCTCTTTGTCTCTTCCGATTCTTCCCATCAGCATCATCCTCATCATCCTCATCTTCAGCTAAGGTTTTCATTGACTTCATCCATGGCTTTCATAAGTAAAACTTTGGCTTTCGTTCTGGCCCCCACTAGCCATCGTCCTGGTCTTGCCAAAATAATTTTGGTTGTGACGCTAAGGTACTTGGAACAACTTGGAAACGCAAAAACTCAAAAACTAATGGAAACTTTTGTAACTACAAACAGAAATGGAAGCCTTTGCGGCTCAAATCTCGACAATGGAAGACGAAACAAACCATGTGATTGGGATTTTGCATGACTGCTTATCCCTCATGGAATCTCATCTCATGAGTGTATCTACATTTAGATATATTTGTAAATTGTGAACTTTTACCCTAAAGTGTGATTGTGATCAACCCTTAAACGTCAAGATTGCGCGACAACAGGTGTAAGTTAAGTCGTTGGCGCGAATCCTGTTCCACTTTGTGGGAAAAAAAATTAGTCAAACTAATAGGGCATCTGTCCATTGTGAATGAAATGTTGGAAGAGCGATACGAAAAAGAACGACTTAAAATAGATTTGAATGGTTCTATGATCCCTGTTTTCATATTCCATCATGTTTTCTGCTCCAAGTGTTAGAGCAACCTCGCTTTAATCATACCCTTTTATAACGTGCCCATTTGATTTTTTTTCATTGCATCCAAATAACTCGTTTCTTTACTAAGTAGTAGGATACATATTGTTGTCTATAAAGGGTCATCCTTGAATGTTACTCCATCGATGATTGTTTCAATAATGTGAGTCTACATGCATTATTCCAAACATATTTCCACCTCAGCAGTCTTTTTCCCATTTGTCATAATTGTATTCGTATCAACTTACTTAAAACCTCCACATCAACTATATCATTACAGAAACCACGGAATAAAACTTAATAGCAAATCAAACATCATCGCGAAAGTTTCAATATTCATGACAACGTAACCAAGGAGTTGATATGCTCGATAACTAATACTAAAAACTTGGTCCTTCAGAGAGTTATCCATCGGATCCGAATCCAATCAAATTTGGATGAGATAAAATAAGCATTTTCGGACCTAGATCAGATAGAGTGATTCCCTTACAGCTTAGGATTCGAACAGTATAGAAATTTAAGGAGATTTATTAGGTCTGATTCGGAGCAGGCACGAAAATTTTCGCATTCAAATATTTTTTTAAAAACTCAGAAACCTTTTAGTTAACGAATTTAGCAGAGCTCAATAACATCTTTTTAGCCAAATAACCACTACAAAATTGTTTTAAGCTTTAAATAATGTCAAAGTGGCCAAAAAATAGGGATCGCAAAGATAAGTCTCTTTAAATGTTACAAAAAGGCACAAAAAGATTGCTTTATGCAAAGTTTTGAAGCAAAGACTTTGTTCTTAAAAAAGTTTCGCTTTTGTTTTTTCACGTGCTCTTCTAACCGCTACAAGGAATGTAATCCCCAGTACTATTAAAATGAAAGGTTATAATTCGTCTATTTATTACCTTTCAATCTTTATATGATATTTGATCTACCAACGAGTTTGAGTTGGCAGACCGAGCTAGTCCTTGAATGTAGGGTTGATCTGGAATGATATCTAAAAAAAAATGTTCAAGTCTGATTTCAAAGATGCTACCCGATCAACAAGGCCTACGATTTAACCCAAAGTTCGATCAAAATCGATACTCCTTTGTTTTGCACAAGGTGACCAGACGAGGTGAGCTTTTCAGGCAGATTGAGTGATTTTAACCATTCCTTTCAGAAAAATCTCCGGCTAATCTTGATCTTGACGCTATTATGCAAAATATGGCACATCCAGAAACTAACATGTTGTTTCATTGAATGTGTTTAACACTAAAAGTAATTTGTGGCTTGCTCCTGTGCCCCTACAACAACAAATGCCATGTAAGTGAAAATGATACGACTATTTACAAGGAATTTGGCATGCAGAAGTCATGGGATTCATCTTGGGGTTGTTCTTGGCTTTCTGAGTCTTCATATGGCTAACTGATTCCAATCCAGAGTTTCCCAGAGTTGGCGAAATGGTCTCTGCCTTTGCATAACATTGACAGATGCAAATATTTAGCACCCCCATCCTCGGCAGGTGTTCAATGATATTTTTTCTTCATGTTTGAATGCTTCCAGAAAATATTTTGCCAGGCCAAAACATCAGAAAACGAAATTGAAAGGAAGAATTTGAATTTTTTTAAATCATTTTTTCCTAAGCCTGGGGAATAGTTACAAAATGAGGTCAAATATGAGGCAAAACTTCATGTGTTTTTCAAGAAATTATGTCATAGTTTAAATCCGCGTAAAAGGTCAAAATCTTAATTGAACCTGCAAACGAATGTTTTTAAAAACAGAAATATAAATCTTTAACAGGTAGTAGACAACGGGAAACTAATTGGCAGGACCCACGATCTACCGTAAACACAGCCGGAAGGTACTTGTAAAAAATCATGTTAAAACATCAAAAGTCCAACCTCTCTTTAAAAAACGACCAATTCACGGTTCAAGCACGTGGGGCTAATAGGGGATGTCAAGTAAAGGAAATGCAAGGAAAAATGTGGCGCGACACCCTGATTTTGGGCATTTTAGGGAGAGAGAACTGAGACAAACATCACAGTCCACTTGCACCATTTGCCCATTCAATTTTCAATAATCCAGTGATTTTGAGCAAGTTGTGTTACAGAACCCTAATAAATGAGCATGTTTGGTGTTAATCAGTGAACGCACTATCAAATTAACTCAATACCACAATGCTATATGCTTAGACAAGCATGTAAAAGGGAAAAAATGTCAAAATCCAATGCATGCACAGTGCGGTTTGGCTGGGCATGTTGTCTTTGATTTTACTTCATGAAATAACGTCAGTTGTCCATGAACGCGTTTACTTGACTAGCCCTATAGATCTATGCTAATTCACAACGGAAGGTCATAGAGGCATGCTCACCGAACCTCTTCAACCAGATTCTTGGGGGCTTTTTAAATTGATCAATAGCCGCAGTACTGCCAGATGTTGTGATTTATCACCAAACTGGTGATTTTAAAGGTAATTTTGGGACAAAATTTGGCGTCTGGTGATTGGTGATTTACGGCAAAAAGAACCTTGAAATCTGGTGATTTTGAAAATTCCAACAATGGTTGGCAAAAAAAGGAAGTATGCGAATTGACAATTGCCAAGAATTTTGGCCAATTTAAGGGAAAATGTGAAATTGAACATCCTGACTTTTTTTCACTTATTTTTTCGAAAAAAGTACATATAGGTATGAAATAGATTGCAAACATATTACCAACAGACTTCTTTATGTTTACCATCAATCTGAAATAGCTCGTTTATCATTGCAATTTTTAAGATTTACGATTTAAGAACTAATTTTAAGAACTCACTTTCCTTAACAAAATTGTTCTGCAAAACACTGGCAACGCTCTGGCTTTAAGTTGTTTTAGTTGATGAACTGAGATTTATCTTTTTCACAAAATATTAAGGATGTGCAAATGCTGATCAGTCTGGAAGGTAGCATGGACAAGGCAAGATCTGCTTGCTAGGGATAGCAGGTTCAAATCCTAATGCTGGAAAATATCATGATAAAAGTTTCCTTTTCATCTACGTGTTGCTTAATAGGGAAGGCAAAATCAGCCCTTACAACCTCCCGAACGTGTTGGTGCCTATGTTTTGAAAAAAAAATTGCATTTTTTTTTGCAAATTCGGTCGATTTTTTTCGTTCAAATTTGCTGTCAATAAAGATCATATTAATCTTCAAATTTTGGCAGGCCCTAAAAATAACAACAAAGCTCATGAGGTGATTGCATTTTAACATTTGGCTATTTTTCATTGGAGCCCAAAAAATCTGGTGATGAAACTGGTCATTTTTGGCAAAAGTTATGTGATGAACGATCCATTTCATCTGGCAGCACTGTCAATAGGGCTAATCAAGTAAACGCGTTCATGGACAACTGATGTTATTCAATGGAGTAAAATCAAAGACAACATGCCCAGCCAAACCGCACTGTGCATGCATTGGATTTTGACATTTTTTCCATTTTACATGCTTGTCATGGCAAT
>NC_081448.1:11664337-11681725 GCF_007210705.1 Tigriopus californicus
AGGGTTTTGTAACACAACTTGCTCAAAATCACTGGATTATTGAAAATTGAATGGGCAAATGGTGCAAGTGGACTGTGATGTTTGTCTCAGTTCTCTCTCCCTAAAATGCCCAAAATTAGGGTGCCGGACCACATTTTTCCTTGCATTTTCTTTTACTTGAAATCCCTATTAATGATTTCGTAAAGCTATTCCACGGACGAAAAAAATGCATTTTTGTTCATTATTTGCCATTCTTTAGTATACTTTTGATTATTTGCATTTCGCATCGTTTTTGCCCAAAAAGCTAAGTTTTATGACTTTATTTTCTCCTTAATATTACTTTTCAGACTTCATTACTGCTGTTAGGAATGGAAGCCTTAACAGCCTTAACAACTTAACAGGAAAAAAAAAACATTTTGCACTTATTTAACTTCATATTCATATAGTATCTGATGCACAAACGAATACTTTGAATATATATACTATGTATATATAATATATACGAGTACTTTGAAAGAGGCTAGATAATTCATGGGAAATACTTCAGATGTTTAATGCAACACTTTCGAGGATTTCTATTTTGAAACGGTCAAAAGAAATCTACTTAGTCAGTTTTCTTACCTCAGGTTGACTTTGCAAAAAAGCAAAATCACTGATACAACGTAACCTAATTAACCAATTAAATCATATAGCATACTATAAAGCAAAAGTCTATATTTTGCATATGTATCTTGACATTTTGAATACAGCCTTGGTCTCCAAAGTTATTATATCAATGATTGATAACGTTTTAGACTTGTAGACCAATTGCCAAGTGGGGACTTTTACAAAGACTATCGAACTTTGCTTTTCCTAACGAGTGGAATAATTTCAACCCCCCAGACATCGATCTAACCAGAATAAAATTCACCCAAACAATAAGAGATTATCTCTTACAGAAGTACTCCACTGCTTCTTGCAAACTCAATTTGTATTTTTCTCTTTCATTACGATCATGCACCAAATACAATTTTAAAATTATTAATTTTCCTTCCATTCCTGAAGACGTTTCGCATTTTCTAGTAAACATAACAAATTAACACTTAAAATATATGCTTTACTCTGTTTTCATGTTTTTCTATATCTTTTCTTGGTCTCTTCTTTTCTTACAAATTCGAACAGATATGATTTCCTACAAGCCTTTCAATTTCATCTTGTATTTCTTCCAACTCACGCTATTGTGTTGCATCTTGGCCTCTGTAACATTATTGACTATCTATGTCATGTCTTCTTTAATTTGCCCAGGTACTGGTGAAAACAAGCCTCTGCTTACCCAGAACCTGAGGAATTACATACTCATGAAATTGTTGATATAGTTGATATATATTAAGATGCTAACTCCAAGGTTAGATGACGACATCATCCAATCATGATCAAAGTGTTCCTGAAATGAATCTATCTATATAAGAAAAAGTATTTCCATTGGTTTGGCAAAACATCTTTCCAAAGAAACGTAGCAAAGAATGGGAGTAATGCAGTGCAAGGATGCCTGAAGACATCCTTGTGCAGTGCCAAGCAAATATGTTTATTGAAGAAAGACTAACGCCCTGCTCTCTATAATAGAGTCAGAGCAAAGATGTCTTTGACATAAAATGGTCTTGTCCTAAATGCCATAATTTGTTCAAAACAGAGCATCAATAATGACTAACCAACCTTTCGACCAACTTTACTCCGACGATTCTACTTAAAAGATGACCCATGAAAGAATTTTAAGCCCCAGTTTGGAGGCAGTTTTGACCGCTGTGCCAGATCAGCCCTAAGTCCAAGGTTGCTCAGGGCTGGCAAACTCAAACTTGCTCAATGACAAAATTTAATGTTCCGTCTTGAAAATTCTATTCTTTTCCGCCATATTCCGCAACTTTTTAGGCCCATGCCAATTGAAATTTTTCCTGTCAACAAACTTTTTTATTGCACCACTTTTGTTTTATTTGGCTGTGAATTCCACCACCTGGCAATCCTGGGGAGTCTAGTTGGTTGATCGGATGATCTACGTATATATAGCTGTCTCAAATCCAGCTCCATTATTTGGAGGCTGTCAAAGCTTTTGAATTCTCCAAGCCCCGATTGCGTTAAGTATCAGTTTCTGATGCGACGCTCACAGGTTCTATGTTGGAGAATTTCTTCTACCTTCTCAGCGGACTGTAAAATCTTATCATTTCGACACACACTTGACTAATAGAAGCTTTTATTCGTCTCCAACGTTCTTTTCATAATTGTCCCTTGATCCAGTGGTGCCAGATAACCACATACTAAAAACGCCAGATGTTCCCCTTAAAAACTCCAAATCTAAACATTCACCTCCAAATTTGCTTCAAAACGCCAGAAAACCGCCAAATATCCTTTTGATATTTTAGGGCACTTGAATTTCCGATCAGATGCTTTTCCACTTGAATTGAACTTACTGGACTTCTATTTACTTTTAGTGCCATGCACAAAGCTGGCTTTCCCCACAGATTATGATAACCCAAGGAAACTAAAGCTTGTTACAGGAATATCTTGACCAAATTTTAAGTAATTTGATGCACTTGTTATGAAAGCACTTGTTATGAAACAATGGTTCTCACTCTGGGATTCCTAATTAGTAGATATTTAAACTCTACCCAAAGACAACCCATCCATTTTCCAACAATGACTGTCTTGTTTTGTCAAATTGGTGGAATGAAACAAAATTATCAACTGTCCATCCCAGTTATTCAGATAAGTCAATATCTGTTTTGTTTGTTTCGAAGTCAGATGGCAGCTCTCTTGCTCGGCCTGCCAACTGATTTTGGTTGTCCCAATTGAGGGATATTCCCACTTCGTCGTCACAGCCAACATTGATTATTACCTCACCCTCGGGAATGACCGCAGGTTCGCCCATTTAAGCTGTTTAAGCAACTCATGCTGTAATTTAAAAACCGCTAAGGCTTGAACTCGGCTTCCCAAGGATCGAAACAGGATTCGCAAATTGGAAAGCGGATGCTCTACCAATACGGTATCCCATCAAGCCTAAAATTGAGTGATATTTTCCGTATTAAAAAAGCATCTCCCAATGAACCTGGCAAACAATAGCTCGATATTGATGACAGTGTCCTTCCTTGATTAGGCCATCAAAGTGGTTTCTACCTAATTCCAAGACCAAACCCAGTATTCTTGAAGCACGTTCTGTTGGTTCCTTCTACTCACTTGTTCCATTATGCGTGTCTTTTGCTCTCGAACATGGTTATGTATGTATGTATGACTTACTGGCAACAATGACTGTCTTGTTTTGTCAAATTGGTGGAATGAAACAAAATTATCAACTGTCCATCCCAGTTATTCAGATAAGTCAATATCTATGTCCATGTACAGTACTTTTATTGCTTCTTTCATACATTTCGTATATTATTTGCCAGTGCAAGTTCCTCATCAATTGATGAAATGATTCTTCTTGATTCTTTTCCCATGAATTTATTTGAGCAAGTTTTGCGCAACATCTCACTGATTTCAAAGACAATTTGATTGTTTTTGATTAATCTGATGTTCATGGTTATTAACTTTATTCTTCTGATTTTCAAAATTAATTGATAAATATTTGGTATATGAACAGAGTTGTACATCAAACAAATCATTATTTGCCAAAAAAGCATTTGAATGTACTATGTAGCATAGGCAATCTTGTTTTATTGATACTAGAGTTACTGTTTTAATTCAACGCAATATCCTAACTTGGCGACCAAAGGAAAGCCGCGTCGTTTCCTCTCTTTAGAGTTCTTGCATAACCAGATATTCCAGATTGAGGATGCAGCAAGGTTGAGAATGCAAGGTAAATTCATGGAGATGGCACTTGTGACGGACAATTTTAGAATGGATATGGTTGCAAGAAGTTGCAGATATAATATCCTAGAGTTTTGATCTCACTTTTACACTGATTTGCAACTTTACTTCGCTTAAAGTAAAACTAGACACCATCAAAAGCTTTCAGTGGATGTAGAACATTTTTCCCAAGTCACAAATGTGAGTGACGTCACATCAAATAAAAATGTAATTCAGTTTCCAACGTCTTATAACTTATTGCATTTATTGCTCATCAACTCTTAAACGGTTGAGATCTTCGTTTGGATTCAAAAGACCCTAAATCCGTTTAATAAAAGTTCTTAAATCATTATTACCACAGATTGAGTCTTTTCATTGTACACATGATTTCAATGTTTTCGCCAAGTCAGTTAATTTTCTTTCGGCACCTTTAGCTACATACAGTATATCGACGTAGAGAGGTACGAAGCATTAACAAAAGACCGAGCGCTCGTCCAAGCTGCCAACCACCATTAGAACATATCGCAAGTAAAAACACGCACATGCTTTCCGATTGACTCCGGAGGAGAATGTAGGCGCGCAAAAACCGTCCGAGAACGAGACCATTGAGGAGAACGAGGAGGAATGACTGGAGGAAGGAAGCCGAGATGTCATGGTAATTTTCAGTTCCATTGAGACGCTCGATGTGAAAACATGCGACATTGCCGGTCAATGGAGATGGACTTTTTTCTTTCGTGTGCTCATGGTGGTCATAGTAGTTCAAGTTCTAGTAGTACTCAACAAGGGAAGAGGCATTGTCAATCCATGAAGTCGTGCCAGAAACATTGAATTGGGTGATGAACCCAGCCTTAAGCACCGTTTCCCAGTCCAAGGTAAGACCAGAAAAGCAATTTCTAATTTCACTCAGAGACTTCAACGCCGTTAATCTGGAATGTTTGTGATTCGTCACTTTGTGGTCAAACCTTGGTCAAATGTTCCAGTTGCGAGAGTCATTGTCTCTTCAACTCTCTGTTGGATAGGGGACAAAAACATTACAGAAGAGCTCTTTGGACCGTCATCCTGATGCCATTGTACCCAATGCCTAGCCTGTTCATGCATGAAGACATCTTGATTAAATCCAGGAGCAGTCTTAATTGAACTTTACAACTGACATTCTAGGTCAGAGTGCCACCATTGTCTCCCATGAAAAACGTGTCCTTAGCTATTCAGAAAAGAATGCAGCACAGTAATGTTCATTGTTCTAATTCGGTTGACTCAACGTACTCTTTGATGTCATTGTCACTCATTTCACGTTTTATCTAATCAACAAGGACACTGAAAAATGCCTAGCTGATCCACAAAATTCCAAAGTGAAATTCAGGACACGACATCTTAATTAGACCGGCTAATACATCTTGACATTACCTATAGTTAACAGCGCGCTCACAAGAATCTGGGGCAGAGCTGAAATTCTTAAGCTCATACAGCTCTTATAGTTGCTTGCATGTCACGTCTGCCCATAATTGATCTGTTTAGTCCGAAGCCACCCAAAACCACATGTACAATTATCTAATTAAAAAACTGCCTTGCCAGAAAGTTCTGACCCATTTTCGGTTGACTCGTCAAATTGGCAAACTCTAGACTGAGACCCACCCAAGTCACTTTGAGCTTGGGAAAACACTCCAGCATCCTTAAGGTACCCAAGTCATCTCCAATAACTTTGTTTTTGGCTCCAGACAACAAATAAGTTGCCGTTTCTTTGAATTTGAATAACGAAGTCACCGGCCCAAAAAAATAAGCTTAGTACGAAGTCATTTATGTCAAATCATCCATGGTTCTAGTTTTTGTTAGCATTGGGAGCAAATAAGGTAGGTTTGGGATGGGAAGAGTGGGGTAAAAATATTCACAGCAAAAAATGAACTGTGGGTGTCGAAAAAAAAAGTCGGTCATTGGATTCGAGAAGAATTTGTGTTGCTGCGTGTTGTGATTGGGAATTCAATCTTTCGGATGGAATTTCATTGAATCCAAGGGTTCGAGGGGCTTCTGAATTGATTAACGAGGAATTACCATTGGGAACAAATAAATGCGCACATGGTCCGTCTCAAGCATCATGTGATGATGCCGTGTCCACGCACATTTAAACCCAGCTTCGACTTCAAAGCTAGCTCAGAGTACAGAACAGTACAGTACATAGGGTTGAACTCGTTGAACTCTCCTCTGAGGCACGAAAACCTCAAGATTCAATGATGAATTGCTCATGTCACAAGAAAATGAGAAAACGAGCTCAACTTTTCGGGGAATTGGGAGCGCAAAGATCTTTTCCTACAACAACAACCAACCAACCAACAATGAATGCATGTTGGGGTGTACTTTTTTTGTTTCGTGTTCTCCCAGAATGCTAGTGAAATTTGGCGTCGGGCACTTCATTTTTTCATTGTTCCACTTGCTATTTCTGAGGTCGTGTGTTCTTTTTTTCCTGTCCTGCTAGATCAGGTCATGTGGCAGAGATTTGCAAGGCAAGCCAGGGTGAATGAGTGGAGACATAATTATGGGGCAAGATAAATGGTTTTCATTTCTCTTCATGATAAATGCTGAGCTTGTGACAAGCTCGTTGGTTGACTTGATGAACCACTCTTCCTTGGAACTATCATCTACAGAAAAAAGCAAAACCAAGTAGAATCGTGTATCATGTCCGTTGTTGTTGGGAGAGGAAAAATTATCGCAATTATACATCGTGCAATTAGATTTGGGGTAAACATAAAAGTGTTTCGTTTTTTGCAAATAACCAATCCGAGATTTGAAAAAAAATAAGAGAAATCGATTCAATCGAAGTTTCGGGGATGCTGGTTTCTAGGATGATTAGAAACCAACCAATGGTGAGTGGGCGTGAGAATGATGATTAACTCTGGAACATATCTGTTGTCTTTACACGAGGGAATTGATGGTTTGTTCGCACTAAATATTGAATATCTGAAATCAATACACCTATCCAAGACGAAAATCAGCATTCTGATACGCGATGCCCACCCAAGCCATTTGATGAATACCCTTCACATTCAACATAGTTTTGATGCGACTAACGAAATGATTGGCCAATTTTCCCTGTCTGTGAGGAAACCTCATTGACAGGCCGTTCATTTGGTATTTACCTTGTCTTTAGGGTTTTACTGCAGTGCACACTTTGTGGCCCGATTAGATCAACACCTCCAACGAGATGAGCATAACCAACTCGAAATGAGTGACACTCCCCCTGGAGGCGACTTTGCCGATCTCAACGACACACCCAAGCCAAGAACGTGTTGCTCGCTTCTTCTTCTTGATTATCATCTTCACAATCTCATCCATGACCCGGCAGTCTAAAAGCCTTTCAAATGCCCATCTTGGACAATAAAAGACCGCGACAAATTGCCAATTCGGGGTGTTGCATGAATTCCGCCCCTCACTTTATGATTTGGCAAGTGATTTGCATGTCAAATTTCCTTTTAATTACACTCTCCAGTGTGGCTCGCTAGCGGCGGCCTAATCTTTAAAAGCCTCTCTCTGACTTCTCGGTTGAATGCAAAGCAAAAGCAAATTCTAAGTGTGAGCCCATTGCGATTGGGTTGGCCCGTTGTTGGAATGACTTTGGGTTCTATTAATGGACTTGATGCACCCTTTCACGGGAGTGTCATCGATTATTTTCTTTCACTAACACTTTTCTTCTGTTGTATGTAACGAGGCAACTTTCCTGCCATGAAAAAGCCCATTCAGGAGGAAACTGTTCGTGTCAAGAAACAATCACGACAGTTCCAATACACTAGCAACAATTCACAGACACTTAACGGGTACTTGAAGGTACTTGTTAGTAGTTTCAGGTCCCTTGAATGTCTTAGAACTCTCTTGTGAGAGATGGGCCATTTCTTGGATCCGGGTCGCTCATCGTGATTGGGTCGTGAGCTTCTCCCAAACACGAAATTCGCACATGGCTTACCGGCACTTTTGAGTTGTGTTGCTCATTCTGTTCGTGTTGTTGCCCCCTTTTCAACCAAAAAACGTCCATCATATTGTATGATCGGGGTCCTCTATGATTGTTCTCCCCAATGCTCTCGTACTGATAAAGGTAGACAAAGAAACGAATTTTTCACAAATTGGCCCCTTTTGTACACAACGCACACCCAGACAGGGAGAGTTGGGTGAATAAAGAGCCCTCATCTGTCTATTCAAGCTCCATCACAATTGATGACAATCTTCCACCAGGAACATCGAATATCTCGAGAGTTTCTTCATAGCCCATTGAAGGGACTTTCTCGACAGGGAAACTGAGAATTATCTCAAGGGCTCTTGTCCAATGTCCAGATCGGTCATGCCACTGATATCGGGTGGGAATTGTTTGGAAGTGAGAAAGAATGCCCGAAGACATGAGTGAGACTGAACAGACTGACCCAAATCCATGAGGGGAGGATTGAGTAATGTTCCGTAGAAAAGTTTGCGCTTTTTGGACATTGCATTTTCTCCCCCACGTCCAGCCAAAACGGATCATTAGCCACACAATAACGGAAACAATCCCGTAAATTTTCTAAGGAATGGATTAAATGGAATGATCAAGCAGTTCGGCCACCATCGGTTTCCACTCGTTCTTGGGGTACAGTTCAGTAATGCATGATGGATGAAATCTCGAAACCATTTCAACATCCTCGGTTACCATCAGGACAGGGCATCACCAGCATCATCATCATTGAACTAGAAGTAGAAGAAGTGGCAGGCGCCAAATTCGGCGAGGGGAAATATCACGTTTGAATTGAAATGAAGAGTGGTATTGTTAAGATTGCCAAAAAGCCTGCTTGGATGAAAGTTGTAATCGGGTAGGACTTCACAGAATCACATCCACAATCTTCAGGTTCAACAACAGACATGGCGTGGTTGAGAATGAGCATGAAGGAGGAAAAAGAACCTCACGTCCCAAGTCAGTTTTGCCTCGCCATGATGGCACACTTCCGACGGCCGATAGGGTTATTTGTCGCCCGTTCAACGATATTACGTCGCTTGGCATTCAAGAACCCCCCATTTTCTTCTTCCTCGCCAAGATAGCCATTTGGGGGCAAAAAGAGACTATCAGAGCTTCCAGGAAGACAACATGGGTATTTCTGTTCAAAATGTGTGTATGTGTGTGTGTGTGAATGTGAGCATTGGTACATACGTACATTCACGAACATCCGCATACTTGCTTGTTTCCTCCCTGAATCCGCAATGAATTGACACGCTCCCTGAAATAGTTGTTAATTTAGCCAAACAACGAACGGTAGTACGGTGCCATGTGGTCATGAAGACGTTATTTGTACTACCACAACATGTGGAAAACTTGGGGGCTGACTTTGAAATAATTCATTTACCAAAGACCATCAACGAGAGTGGTTGGCTGGCTGCTTGCTTGCTTTGGCACACGCTTCCTGTCCACAACAGGGGTGGGTTGTAAATAGCAAGCGAGCTAATTAGCTTTTTACCTATCATCTTCACGCTCTGCTGTCCTTTTTCTCGAGGCCTTGATCTTCAAGATTTCTAGTGCACAACAAACAAATCTAGAATCTCCGCCAGTTCACGTCACGCTGGGATAAACATCATCATCAGCTGTGCCTTCCTTGACTACTGCATGCGGTATATAAAATGTAAATCCTTCCTTACTTCAGCCTCACTTGAGCTAACCAGTCACACATGTACAGATTCCATCCAAATCTTTGAGACTCGGCCAAAAATTCCTCAAATGCCAGCAATGTCTTTGAACGTATTCCGGAATCTGATCTTTCCCAAGAATTTTGAGATCAACCCTTCACTTCAAGCTTGCCGTTCCCTCAGTCACAATGGCAACTCTTCGCCTCCATTGTTGAGGGTCTTTTCCAATTCCAATCATGAGTACACATCCCACCATCCACATTTCCTTAGCAATGGTGCAACAAACAACCTTTGTACTGTTGTGGCGTTGAGTCCGTTCTGCCCAAGAATGAGGCCCAAAACACGGAAGTTGGTGGGTGAAAACCACTTGAGCGAAATTTGCCGTGTTAGATCGACAAATAGCACGCCATGAAGATCCTGCTGCCTAAGCATTCCGTGTTTAATGGCTTCAACTTGCAATGCCGTTGTGATAGCGTTTTTGGGATGGTGTGAGTGAACATCATTCAGAACCGCAGTAACGGGAATGCCTGAGACCAATCCTATTTTTGGGTTGGTCCATCTTTGAGAGTTTTGATGAGAAGAAGAAGAAAAAGCATCATTTGTTGTTTCAGAACCATCATTTATTCCCAATGGAATGGTTTTTATTGCCAAAAAATTACCTTGAAGAGATTCACCAGACAACATTTTGTTTTTAATAGTCCCTCTTATTGCCAACTTGATAATCTTATGACCAAGAATTATACTTGTAAGATCGTATTGAAGATATGCGAGGTCATCTTGGTTGTTTATTAGGGCAAGGAGCCAGTCAGACTATCATGCTAATGTTAGCAATGAGCTTGGCACATTTCCATTAGCTGCATTTAAGTTGCACAACACATGCCCAATGGGTCATTGACAAAATAGTATTTCAATTTTCCATTTTGCATTGCGATTTGTCACATATGGCTTGAACAATTGGAACTAGAAGTATTCGCTTTTCATGACTAAAACTCGACCATTTGAACACCCACGCCCTCACTAATCTTGTCAGATCATGTACGAGCACTGAAGTGGGGAATTCATTTCTAAACCAACTGGACATTGGCCTAGATCCCGTTGAATACTGGTCAATACCACTTCCTAAGGGTTGAATAGTGGACAGTAGATTTTTTCAAGAGGACATAACCTATGGTAAAAAGCAAGTGAAAAGATTATTATTATCATGAAATGTACGTATGATTTGTAAGACGAATTGTTGAAAGATTCTTCTCGCGTTAAAAAGTTACAGAGTTTAATTAAACAAAGCACTTGGATTTTAGGAGCTGTTGGCCAGCCCCAATCACTGGCTTTCATTGGGGATAAGTACACGTTGAGTTGGCAAACTTCTTCTTGGTCTGCCAATCCAACCTAATCTCGCATCTCGCTCGTTGTACTGGTGTGGGCTGATTTTCCAATCAGCGTTTTTTCAAACGGAGAAAACTGTTCTCGAGCTAGCTCCTTATGGCGATTTAACGGCTACCGTTACCGAATGCTCAAGCTCCAGAGCATAACTGAATGGGAGTAATTGCTCTGAAAATGGATGCCAAATTTAATCAAAAGCATCTTGGCATAAAATTAGGGAAGAAAATCCCCGCGTTCGATCAATTCATTCTTATGCAATTAGGTTCGGCTTTCAAGGCTCGACATTCGGAAATCTCGACCAAGGTCTGGTTCTCCTCTTAAAACCGTACTACGTATTCGGCCATAGTGAGTAAACGACATGACACATATCATTCCACCCTCTAATTAGTCATTGTAATTGTGTGACCGGGAGAGTGAGGGTGTAGAGTAGGGGGAAATCCACCCGTGTTCATTCAAATACGCTTTTGTCTTGTCACAAACTGATAAGCATGACGGTTAGTAGAATACCAGTCGAGAAGAATGCTTTTATTGTCGAACACACCTTGGAGGATAAGCGAGAAGTTTTCACTTTCTGCGTCACTCCTTGCTTGGTAGTGTTTTTTTTGGTGTTGCTGCGACGTGGGATGCTCGACAAGGCATGACAAAAGGATCACAATTTCATGAAAGTTTACCCCTGGATGATTGCTGTCGTTGTAGTCGCCATCAAGAGTTCAAGCAGAACTGCATGATTCTCTTTCAAGTCCGACGTGGATTTGTTTGCTAATTCATGGCTGGTCTTTCGTAAAAGGGAAAAACATCAGCCACACCGAGGGGATACCTTCCAATCTTAATGGAGTCCATCATTTCTTCTTCTGAGGTGGTCCACTTCTGATATATTGAAGTTTGTATTACGCCAGTCAGACCGCCGACGGATGATCCATTAAAACATCCGCCACCAAAGCACAGAGTAAAGCGCGCAAAGATAAACGATGATAATAAATGATACAAACATCTGGCGAATATGGTTCAAGTTTTGCCGTTGAACAATCTTTTATGAAGACATAATTTTCAAGTTTTGTTGCATTTGGCTACCTAGAAAAAAAAGCACTGATAAATTGTGCCCGATGTGGTATACGTATCTTCAATAGAGCAACGCAAAGGACCCACAATGACGAAAAGATTCGCCCCAAATTGCACACAACGGTCAAAGTAGAACAATGATGGCAAATAGCAACCTCTCCATTCTGATTGATTGCTGAGCAACATATCAGTGCACAAGTTGTTGCATGAAATTCACAAAATTCTTCATTTTAGCTAAATTTCCAAGAAAATGAATTGTCATGTCTCAAAATTAACTGATTTAAAGTCTGTCGATCTTGAACACAAAACATCTACTTCCTCTAACTTGAGAGAGCCCAACAATGAGCTTTACAAAAAAAAACTTATCATTGATCTCGCAATTGAGAGGAGTTATCTTGCCCTATTCTCTTTGCAATGCCCTCTTAAGAAGATGAATACTTGACTGACGATTCTCTGGTCATAGATTAGCCTCAAGCCTCAAAGATGAATGCCTCCCTCAAACGAAAGCAAATCTACAGTTTGTGGATTCTGGATATTAGCAACGACTGGTTTTCTTCACAAACATCTAGACTCACTCTTTGAGCCAATATTGGCCTTGGTTGGGTTTCCTCAATGTCTACATTATGTTACTAAATGTAGACAAAGCGAGCATCACGAAAAACAAGGGAATGTTGTCCCCCCCAAGTACGAAACTAATTCGATGTTCTGGGCTGGGAAAATTTGCTTTGAGTCATTTTTGACGCCCACTCAGCTCATCGTGATCATCATAGTTGGGCTCAAGACAACTTTCATGACTTTTAACCATTACCAACAACAACAGCAACAACCTCAACACCAACCATCATGGAGGTCGTCTGTCTCCACATTATTGCTTGTTGACTTTGAACTTGCTGTCATGTCAGAACCAATTTCCTCTCCAAACAAATGGTTTTTGAGATCCTTCTCGTTGAGGTGGTGGTTACTGTTGCTCGGCAACCCTAACTTGGCAGAACACATACCAACCAACCACATTTTGGGCGGAGGAGAGTTGATTCGTGAGCTTTTTTCCGCTTCAATTCATGGAGCTCGATCAGAACCGCTTCAACCCTTTTGATGCCCTATATTTGCATCCATTTGCAAAGTCCGATCTGATTGAACCCCGACGCAACAACAGGAAGTGAGTGTGTTCTTCTTCTACCTCGTGTTTTGGTAGATCAACGCAACACGAGGATGATCCATTCAATTATTGCATAGAGTGTGGCAATAAAAACAGCGCGAATTACAACCCACAATCTCCGACCAGGGTGAATCGAGATCCAGAAGTGATCTTCTCGTTCCTCCTCCGGCTTCGGGAGAGAAAAAAGATATTGCATGAAAGGTCAAGGAGAAAATTTAAATGTTGCTCTAACATTCTCCCAGGCTAATGATGATCCTCGTGAAGAACAATCAAGTCGTGCACTATGACAAAGAGGACTCTAGGTTAGCTCCAGGATGCTGCTCGTTGCGAGAATATCACATTTGTGGCCGATCTCTCAGTCTCACACAATATTGAAGCACTTGAGGTTGCCTGGCAAATGGAGGTGAAGGCGGACAAAGCGAACAACATCAAGCAAGCAGCAAGCATGGTAATACCCGATTTGGCATTCCAAAGAGTGATTTTTTTGATGTTCTGAATGTCAAGAATGCGTTTGTTGGAGTCAGCAGGATTTTGCTCCAGGAGGAAGGTGCGAGAATTGATATCGGTGCATCCCACATTACCCTTTCATGGAGGGGAAAAATACGGTTTACCTAATGAGTGTTGTGCGTTGATTTGCATCAGATCAGCGTCCTCTGCCGCCAGGCATTTCATGGGACGATTCAGTAGACCTCTGACGTCTCAGGAGAAGATAGCTCCATTGGCAATATGCCTTGTTTCAACCTGGTCCGTCGGAGCAAGTTTCATGACGGCTCGTCCCCTCCAACAGAAGACTAAGATTCCTTGGTCTCGACAGGTTTGCCTAATCAAGGGTGTTTAGCACCCGAAATCATAGGATTTGACATGCGAAGAGGTGTGGATGGTGGAGCTCTTCTCTATCAGCCACCTTCTGCCGCAGCGGGAAGAAATGTAAGCATCCATCAAATTGAGCTTTGAATTTGATCATCGATACTGACGTGACGACATGCAGAGAAAGGGAGGGAGAAGTAGGGAAAACACAAGCCAGTCAGGAATGTCAGTTCCGAGAGATTCTTGTTCAAGTCACCCTGAGTAGCACGAACACCACCGACACCACCGAACTGGGAAAGATCAAGTTCAAGTTTGGTTGCCGACATCAATTTCCTCCAACTTTCTTGCACACCATCAGCGAACTTCAGAGCATCTTCATGAGGAAGAAAAAAACGGAATCGACATTGTGTATATAAACATCATTTAAGTCTAAATAATACGGCGAGCATCCTGGTGCAGTGATTTAACGACCTTTAATCCTTCGACCCTTCAAACAGGCCAATTGAAATTCATTAAGAACAGGTTTTCGAATTTATAATGTCGGAATATTAATCAATCATTTCAAAATCTCATTTGCATGAAACTGCACTGTCAACATGCATTTGTCATGGGATTGAAATGTTGGTGATGATTGGCCAATAAATGATATGGCGGCAGCAAACTGGACAAATCCACACCACCCTGTCAAGTGACCTCCCCTCAAAATACTGACATTCCAAGGGGTGGGATGGATCCACATGGGCGAGTTGGTGGTGTTTTTTGTGAGCGAACTGACACAGGGTATTTTCCTGGAGCACCTTGGTGTAGCCCATGACGTTGGTAATCCATGAGCATCAACATACTAAATCTTCGGACAATCTCTGGTTATTAGAGATCTCGAGAGATAAGTTGTCAAACTCTTAGGAAAGTCGGTCTCAATAGTCAAGAGTCTCCCTTGAAAGATTTGTTACGGCTGAATTACCGGAATTGGTCCAGCTTGGCGAGATGAAAATGTACCCTATGAAGTGAAACAGGTGGATGAGAATGGCTATGGTTTCCCCCTCTTCTCCTAATAAGGCGGGTATCTCCTCGTGGACGGGATTTGAATGTGAATTGAGATGATTATTTGTCCCCTTGAAGGATGGGCCGATGCCCGGAATCGGAGCCAAGTTTTCAATGAGAGGGAAAAGCCAGCCAGAATTGAAGTCTGAGGCATCTGAAGGACACCTTGCACAACGATGACTTTATTCCATCATTATTCAATATTCTTGAATTTTGGCACTTTCAAACCATTTCGAAACTTGGAATTGAATCACAGGGTGGCATGCTGAACAAGCAAACCACCATCATTCCCTCTTAACGAGTCCTTAAGCCATGGGAGTTGATAGGAGTATGCAAACGTGAATTCAAGCTGGTCTCGTTTCTGACATGACGATTTCGCAGACCACCAGGTAATGATCTCTGGTGAGTAGTGTGGTCTTTAAGCTCTGCATAAAATTGGCTGCTGAATCGTGAAAACTACCATAACCGTTCAATTACCCAATATCCTAGTGACAGGAAACGGGTCGACGAGGGCTAGAGAAATGACCAAAGTTCATTTGGACCATTATTATTTCTGAGCAAACCACGAGCCCCATCCATCAGGTTTGCATGAGAGCTCCTTGGACTGAGAATAAACGAAGAATGAACCGTCAAGCAAGACGGATTGCGTCATTAGACGTCTAAACCCCGAAAAATCCTCTTGGGGTTCAATTCTACGTCTATGCAAAGGAATTAACCATTTTGAGGAGTGAAAGTTGGGTAGGAGGGTCAATCTCAGATGTCAAGAGCTCTTTTTTCGGAATGTTTGTTCCCAGTCTGAAGTTGAGAAGTCGACGAATATAATTATCTCCACGCCCCACTTCACACTTGCCTAAGTGGTAAAGCTTGGGTGAAAACACATCAAACTGACACATCTCTTCTTCCAACTTGTCTCAAAGGGCTTCATCCTTTCTTTCACTTTTGGCCAAGATTTTAGGACCATCTGGCCATTCATATCCATCTATACAAAAAGTCTTATCCTTGGCCGAATCAAGCCCCATTTAGCTGAACTAAACCAGGCAAAGTGATGAAAATTCAGAGGGATCTTGGCTGGCCCTGAGATGTAAATGTGAGGCTTTTAGCGAGATGACCATGAGTATTTTGATACACGAGCCATTGTTCCGGACTTGTCAATATCACCCAAGTTCGTTGGAAGAGAGGGGAAGAGTCGAGTGGTGATATAAGCACGTTTCACACCCATATCAAACACCCACTCCGTGCCAATAAAGCGATAATAGTGCCCTTCTCCGGCCATAGGGTAGAGTACTGCACGTACGTACTGTATACATCACATGTAGGAACACACAGTGCTCAAACAGTGGAGCACTGAGATCATGGCATTTGCTCTTTAAGTGCATAAACACTCGTTTCCAATACACTAGGAGCCAGGAAGTCTTCGGGGCGGAATCTTCCTGATTAATGAACCACTAATGGGCTTTGCCAAACTAGATTCAGTATCGGAAGATGGCACCCAAGACTTACCGTTAATCAGATCCAACACTTAAAGAGCCCCTATATATGATCTATGACACTAATTTTTGTCCCTGTCACTTGAGACTGATACACAATGAGATATGACCCTGGCCAGTGATTTTTCATCTGGCGTCATAACAACCAGTTGCTTTGTTGTCATGTCAATGTGACCGTTTCCTTCCTAATTATAAAGGCTCTCAATTAGATAGCGAACATGGTGGAATGTAACGATGCTGTAGTAATAAAGATGTGCTCGGGATTATTTTTATGTGTTGGTCAAGGTTTCATTCACATTTCCCTCGCAAAAAGCTGAATGCAGTTTTTCAAGCCTCGGCAATTTTCGCAAATGAGAACCTATTGGCAGCCCAGCTTGATCATGTCACTTGCTCATGCAATTTGCAAAGAGATGATCATCCAATTGCATAAATATCAGATTGCCTCACGAGCTTTGGTGACATTCACGCATGAACACGAAACTTAAGTGTGACTCTAACCCTTCTATCTGTCAAGAGCAAGACTTTCAAGAGCCTGTGATGGTTTTTATGTCTTTCAACAACCCAAGGCCCGTAAACAGAGTTAAACGACCGCATAAAAAAAATGCTAGCAAGATTTCACGACGATGCGATTTAACTTGACCCTGAAATCTAACGAAATTGGAATGAAGATTGCCTTGTCGAACTTGGTTTTATTGAAGCCGGAGCTTGAGATCTTCTTTACAGGGAAAATCGCTGATACCATCATTTGGCCTGAGATGGTGTGATCTCGTTTATGGCTCGTCATGGTGTTGTTGGAAGTGGTCAGTGTTTCAACCAACCTTGTGACTCCTATCTTTATTCCTCTGACAGGTTAGGATGCCCAAAGTCGTGACCAACATGTACCTGTCAGGTCTCTTTCCGGGTAGATAACTATTTATTGATTTATATCAACTGGATGAAAGGAATCGCCCCATAGAAAAAAATGAAGATATCTTCTTTTTGGATTCAGCACTTCCAAGTGGCTATGTTTGATTCCTCAAGATGCCGCAAAAGTCCTTGATT
>NC_081448.1:11681761-11713311 GCF_007210705.1 Tigriopus californicus
CACGAGGGACAAGGCTAATGATGGCTGATTATATTTCGCCAACCCCTATCAATTCCCAATAACAAGAGGGGGGGGAATCAAATCACTTTTTTTGCATCCAGTATCAAGGTCGGCTAATTATCACATCCCTTCGTCTACAACACTTAAGACACTTGAAAAAACAGCCAACGTCAATGGGAGGATATGTTGTTAGCCTTGCTTGCGAATGATAGTAGGGCATGTTTTGTAGGTGCCCAACGAGTATGAAGATGTCGGAAGAGTTGTTCGTTTAATTGGATCTTTGTCAGGCATGAATGAGTGGAAGAAACTTCTGAAGCATTTAGGAGGATCCACGATCTCTTTCAAGGTCCTTGGTGGCTGGCTAACCTTCAAAAACTGACATTCTTACAATGATTCGTCGGCGTGATACCATCTGATTGTTGGTTTTGACTTGTTGCGTAGATATCGTCATAAGCCTGAAGATCGAATCATGGAGTCATTTGAGTGATTAGTTGTACATTTTATGAGTTCTCCTCCCTCCTCTCAATCAATTTAACTCGCGTTGAACCCCTGCTGTTCAATAAAACTGATTCCAAGATTATCGCTAATAGTCAATAGACCCCACTTCCTGATACCAACACAAAATATGTTGGCTTCATCCAATCTCAAGCATATCAAAGGAAACCTGGACGATTGGCATTTACTTACCATCGCATTGAAAGCCAATAAAATAACTCAAATGTCCAAGTGGAGAAGAATCCGGATATCAGTCATTGGAAATGACGGAATTTAATTCCGAATACAAGTCAGCCCAGGGCTCAATCCGATGATGAATCTACATTGGTTGAGTCACTTTTGATTAGGTTTACAGTTGTTCTTGAGATCTATTGTAGTAGAGGCCTCGGGTTATCCATACTGTTCATCTTTGGGCCACCTTGCTTAAAATATCCCTCGTAATAAACGTTGGGGAACCTGATCATTACGCATTAATATTGACAGTTTTGCGGGCATTTAACAAATGATTCCCACCCAACGGTCTCGCTTCAGGACCATTAAAAATCAAAAGATAGAACCCTCTGAGGGTGCTCCAGTTTGTGGAGGAATTTTAGGTGTGATTGTCTTAACGGGATCTGGCGCTCAAGACATCTCTCGACTGGAATGCCCACATTTTATTTGTCATTATTCATGAGCAATGCATTGCATTAAAGTGAGTTTGCGTAAAGAATTGGATCATGGAGTTACTCTGGCATGTCCTTAAAGTTGGCTCAAATATCAAGTAGATAAAGATCAACGTCAGTAGCAAGGTCAGGACAACACTTATCAATCAAGATGAGCAGGAAATCTGGGTTGAGGCGACTCGTTTTCCTCTGAGATATCTGGATGATGTGTGCTCAATTTCCCGCTGAAAAACCTTCGAGAGGAGACTGTTTCAGGAGGGAATTTGCATAAAAATGCAATCTGGACGAGTTCCCTGACTTTGAGTGAGGCTTGAATGGTATTATTATCATTATGGTAGTCAGTCACGGTGAAGGAAGTGATGATGCCTGGTCACTGATCATCTCCTCTTCCTGGTCGATAAGCTGGCTCAATAGAAATATATGAGGTGATGGATGGGTTCCAGACAAGACAATTAGTGGCTTGAGAAAAAACATCTTCCTCGCTAAGCCAGTTTGTCCACAAGATGTGCACTTATTCCATTTGACTTTATCTAGTCAGGATTCCAAAGCCTTCACTGGAGCTCTTGCACTGATGTTGTTTACTTTCCACAAGCACACGTGCTCGTTAGAACGATTTCAGGGTTCCCAATCGCTTTGGGTTACTGAAGCAAAAAGTGCTTTCAATCTCGTCTTATCTCCAAACCGTGACACTTGAAAGTTCATGATTAAACAAATCGGTTCCAATGGAGCACTTACTTGTCTTTGCTATCGAGGAAGGAAGTGCAGTTTGAAATCAATGTACGCTCAGCACTGTAAGGTAACTGCACTTTGACGTCGGGCCAAAGTTCATACTTCATTAATTGATCTAATCTGGTTGAGGTCGATTTTGGATCAGTCTCATCAGATAGAGGGTAGCGGGCCAAACCGGGTAGAAGACCTCTTTGGAAGGCTCGGACTCTTGACAGAGAAGAATACAATACCTTTGGCACCTATGCATACCTCTCAATTCGATCAATATTAAGTGGTGCTTCACAAATACGGCTATTATGTGCACTCCTTCACCAGGAAGTTATGGGCTCAAATAATGAGCAGACGTTTTTGGTAACGGAGAACTTTAAGGTATACTTTTGGTTCGAATTTGGTAAACAACTTTAAGGATTATGCTAGTTTTGGAACTTATGAAAATCTAATTGGAAAGCGTTTTGGTATTTCCATTGTATCAGGGATGATAGAGACATGTGCGTCTTTCATTTACTTTTTGTCTAGCCAAGTTATAGAAATGTGAGACAATGATCATTAGCCTCTCAATTACAAATATCATATCCAATCAATTCATCATCGACCGCCAAACCTTTTGCTAATAGATACATAAGAACAAAGTAAGATTTTGTCGATTCCTCAAGCACATGTTTTTCAATAACGCGCTTTCAATCTGAAAAAAAACCACTGTTACTTATGCAAAAATGTCTTTTGCACACTTGTCCGGGCACCCTCCTCTCGCGAAATAAGACTAATGGACACTTTCAACCGTCGAATATGGGAAGCTTATTCGGGCCATATGACCAGAGCCACTTCTCTGAAGTCAAATTGTAATTCATTTCCAATTTGGAGGTGAATTTTATTAGATTCGCATGGACCAGCACGCCAAAATCTCGTGTCAAGAGAACATTTTTTAACGCCAAATACGGCCACTTCATGCCTCGATCGAGTTGTGCACCACCATTTTCTTCGCGTTTGATATTTGCACAACTCAAACAAAGGAATGGGCTGAATATGGATCCATATTGATTTTCTGGTCCACCTCAAAATTGGAATCCGCTCAATTCAAGGAAGAGGAAGACCAATTCAAGAGAATCTTCAATCTATCGCGTGACTTATAATTTTAATTAACCCTATTGTTGACAACAAAATGGCCGTTCATTTTGGATTTTGGTTGAGTCGGCTGGCTTCGAAAGACCCTTTGAATGGCAATTCCAAGTGCCCGATGGCGGGATTCACAGCCATGTGTTTCTGCAGTACCAGCCGGTTTTGGCCTCAAGAAAAATTAATTACACTCACGCAAAGGGTTTCCTGAAGTTTCAATGGACACCATTTTGATTGCAGTAATCAAATATTCTCCTCGCTCACATTTCCTTACGATCATAAGCTCTTTTTGGAATTCCTTTCCAGATGGATTGGCCAGACTTGACAAATGACAAAATACTCGACAGATGGTAGTTCCATTTGGCTCACTCATATTCACCCTGGGTGTCTTTATGGGCTTGCCATCAGCGAGATGAGTAAATTACTCGGCATGTTACACTGATATAAAGCCCTAGTAGCTCCTGAACCTGTATGATTTCCTGCCCATTCCTCATCATGGAAAGGACTCCGATGGAGAGAGTAAGATTTCTCTTATCATGAGTTCACAACGAGCGATTGGCCATTCAAAGTTATTGCCCCATATCAGTCGATCGAGTTCAGGATTGCTCCTGTCATCTAATGTATGGCAATCAAGGCTATTCAGGTGGTCGATAGGGTATGAAGTCTTCAAACAAAGTAAATGACTTTAGCAGTTATAAAAGAAGAGTTCCAGAGCATTTTATTTTTTTACAAGGATAAATGGTTAAATCTCAATATTTTTTCCATTTTCCATCACATTCTTGCTATCATAAAACTGTTGGTTAGTATTTTATGATTTATCAATATTACAAGATATTTCACTTTTTCCGCCTTCGGCACATGTTGCGCGGTCCACTACAGCCTGAAAATGCTTCATTTAAACGTACATTTTAACCATTCCCAGCTTTAAGATCAAATGTCAATGATCTTTAAATACGTGTTTTTTTTGTAAAAGGTACAATACCTAGCACTCCCTTGACAAATAATGACGGAGCAATTTTGTTTGAAAATCGAGATACGCTTTATTTTTCTAAGAATGCCGCACACTATAAGAATTATATTGTTTTATTGAGGGCGAGTACATTCCGAGCATGGATTGGAGTTTCAGGACTCTATGACGCGCGATCAGCCTCATCCTCCGGCAATGTGATGCCAAGTTAACAACTAACTATCCCATTCCACAGCTGTGCCCAGCTGATCAGATGGAGGTGTGTAATTGGGTGGTGGTGTTTTTCCCTCCAGCCTGACCTTGGCTCCTTCAAAGCTATTCTGCAATCTGGAAAGGCCTGATAGTAGCACTGTACCTTTTGCATGGGTCACAGGACTTCATCTGGACTTTTTTTTGTTATTTCGCTCGGAAATAAAACTGTACGTTATATCTACGTATGTAGTCCAAATAGTCCAATTTGGTTTTTAATGCCAAGCATATTCAAATTTATAATATAAGTTTGCCTTAGGTTGGACATAAATAAGGTGCTAATCACAAAGGTTTTGACGCGTTGTCTTGAAATTTCTAGCTGGAGTTGTCATCGTCGATCGCTGATGGATAAGCTGATGCTGATGATAGGCTGACTGAGGACTAGACCTCGAAAAAAGTAGTTTTTTGCCAAATTATCTTTTTAAGGTGATAATAATGGGGATAAAGTTGTGATAATGGGGGGAAAAGTTTTCAAATACCCAAAAACAAGTTATTAAAATGCATAATATGTTGTAATGATGCAAAAATAACTTTTACAATGGGAGAAAAGGTCATTTCTAGACCTTTTTGTGCATTTTCATTTTTTGCAATATTTAGGCACACAACTGCATCGTTAAAGTTTGATACCTGATTACCCTCGCTCAAATCATCATCCTCTAAACCCAACCCTGTGCCTAGTATAAGTGAATCCCATCCAAATTAGAGGTCTCTCAAGTTTCAGGTGTTTAGTAATTGACACCACCTTCTGCAATGTGTTACTCTAAGAGGAAGAATTTGAGAAAAAGAATTGATGGACCATGAACACGGTACTGACGGGCTCCTTAAATTGGGTGAGTCTCTCTCTAGCTTCAGATCAACGTGGCCACAAGAATAAACAGAGATTTCTGAAGCAACAGTCAGTAAAATTTGTAATTGCTTGGAATTAAAATTCAAGATGGATATTTGTCGGAGGACATGCATAAGGACACTAAAAAGACTAGGGAGAAAAACAGAATAAAGCCCAGCACAATGGAACAACACATCATCCTATCTTTGAACAAGTCAATTCGCCTTTCTCTCTGACCAAGGGCAATGGGCCAAGAAGCCCTAACACCACCAAAGACGTCTTCAAAAGTTCCAATTCTGGAAGGCACTGAATTGCTTTCTCCTTTATTTCTGATGGGGTTTCCTCTATCTCCACCAAGATTTCTTTTGATTTCTTTTGAGGTGCAAGTAATTTGTCCAACATGCTCAAAGATTCGTGAGCGATTTCTTGCTACTTCGGGAGTCGCTTTTTTCATTTTGGTAAGTCTTGGGTCCGGATGTCTCAGCTTTTAATGGAGAGCTTGATTTCACACATCTGCACTCTTTGAGATCCAATCCACGTCTGAACTTAAATCATAATCCTTAAAATCATTCAATTGCAGTGTTTTCATGATGTTAAGATAGTGTTGGTATGCTCCATTTGTTATATGCTCGTTAGTCATATCATTATACTCTTTTGATATTGAATTTTTTCTCTTGAGCTTATTTAAAATGTCAAATCACGCCTAAGGGAATACATTTTTCTTGACCATCAATTGAAATCCTGTATCTTGTGTAAAAAATGATGATATAATTGGAAATTTCTCCCCAAGAGGTTTTACGTTTGTGGTTTCTATATGTTTAGTAAAGTCAGCTGACTTGATCCTGTTTCATTTTTGGTTTATTTTTTTGAAAATTAGTCGACGATATATTTATATATATATTTTATATAAATTAAAGTCAAGTCAAATGAATAATCTTCTTGTCTTGAACTGCTGGGATTCCAATCCCGGTAGCGGTAAGGAAGTCTGCAAAAAAAAAAGAAAAAAAAAGTATTGATTTGCTTTCAAAGCCATTTCCACACAAGCCTTATATCACCAGGGCAGTAGTAACAAAATTACAGTCCTTTTTTTGAAATAGGAACTCTATCCCTTTACATTTCAAAACAGTGTAACTGCAACGACCCAACAAAAAATTGAAATGCTCTGGAACCCTTCTTTTATAACTACTGACTTCATAGTAACATCTTGGCGTCTACTAGTTCTAAAACCAAGGCCATTCACCACTCGGGAGGAATCCATTTCAGTCTGAAAATGGCATTGAAAAAGTCTGTTAATTTGAGTGAAGCCTCGGTCAGCTGGCTGTCGTTGTCTTCTAATCTTGTTGTCTCTGTCTACTCTTTCAGGTTGATGTGAGATAATTTCCGCGTTCGTTTGATCTCGTTTCGGGAGCATCATCGGCCACTCCGAAGCGATCCGAGGTAAGAGATGAGGACAATCTCCGTCCGACTTGCGCATCTATCGGGCACTTAGTGTCCATGATGAAGCATGAAGGTATACATCATTGTGCAAGACATTCCATGTTTTCTGATGGTTCAATATTTCACCTCTCCGATGTGATCCTGTGAGGTGAAAAATTCGATTCGTTTTCGTGGCACGGTCGAGATCATTCGGCGATTGATTCACTTTCCCCCTTTAATGTGTCTTTGATTTCATCTATTCAGACCCTGAAAAATGATTTGAATTTGTTCTGAGTGACTTGCAACGATCGGTGCAGTCCATTCGAGTCCAACTTGAACGTCATATCAATCAGAATTATCCGGCTCTGAAGCTCGCAACATGGAATTAAGTAAAGTAGGAAAGATGATTCACGAACTGCACTCGAAGCTAGAATTGGACTTAGAAAATGGTTCCAGACGTTTGGGTGTTAAAAGTGAGGTTTCGACTTTGAATTGCGGTTTTTTTTAGCAAACTATTTTCCTCTACAGCGTGTTCCATTATATATGGCAGACATTGGTCATAAAAAAGATCGTTAGCAATCCCCGAAACCCATGGAATTTACATAGTCCGGTCCGATTTAGAGGCTCTTAACCAACTTTCATTTCTTCTGAGGTCTAGGTTCACTTGATTGTACATGTATAGGACTCTAAAATTACAATCATATTCATGTTGGTGAGACTGAGAAGTCTGACTCTAGTTTCGTCTACGTCAAATCTAAATGCTGAAGGAAGTGACCAAGATACTTCAAATGTAAGAACATGATAATAAGTTGTGTAAAGTGAAGAAGCTCCTAGATTGGGCGTGGAAGTCTTATTCTACGTAATTGACGACCGCCTAACTAATACCACCTCGTCTGGATTAACCTTTATAAAGACGTCAATATTTGCGTCTCAGGTTTGAAGTTACGGGAGTTGACGAGGAGTTCACCAATATCGTTCGGTAAGAAATCAACAAATTCCTTGGCTTTAACGTCGTGGTGTCAATCAGCCTCTTCATCTCGACTTGAACTCACACCTGGATGCTACATCTTGCCAAAACTGCTTCGACACCATTGATCTCTTAAATAGAGGTTTAATCTGAGCTTGCAGTATTGTCGGTGGCAATTTTGTTCATTACATCAGTGAAGCCCAAGAAGCTTGGGGAAATTTGACATCACTTCTGATTTGTAGCAGAGGAGCATCTTGATTAGCTTGACGAAGACAACTGACCCAAGCAGAGATAAGTTCCTGAGGCTGATTGACCGACAGGACAGTGACTAATGATATCAACAAGGAAGAAGACGACAAATCTCAAAAGTAATTACCACTCAATAGCTCGACGTCACTTCAAAGGTTAATGCAATCCTTTCAAAACAGATCATTAGGAAGAAGGAGGATCCCCAGCGGTCTTCTCAGTGTCTCACACGTATTTTTCAACTATAGTTAACCAGTCAAAACAGTCGGCGTGGATTGTGAATAGTCGCTTGAGGGTGTGTAATGGCATCCCATTTGTCGAATGTAACCAACTCATAAGTCATGAAGTCAAGAAGTCATACTTGTGGCCAGAAGAACCCACTTTCTTACTTTCGTTCTCGCGAGCCCAATGAGCTAGCAGCCCTTTTCAAGGAATGAAGCTAATCTTGTTTCTTCTCGATTTCCCACCGATTCTGCTCATTATTCTCAAGAACTCGTTTACTTCTTCTTCTTCTTCTTCCTCTTCTCGTTGTCTGGAGTCAAATTTCATGCAGTCATGAAAGCGTTGGGAGTGTCAATTTTCCTCGGACTGATTATTCAGCCTTTGATTTATATCTCTGAAATTGCATCCCAGATCACTGTGCTTCGTTTGGCCCTACCCAACCCCAATCCCGACCACGTGGGAGTTAAGGGCATGCAAGTGAGTGAATGAGTGAGTGAGTACATGTAGTGGTGACTATGAATAACGCCAACCAAAGCCAAAAGTAATGACATCAGCGAGAAGAACGAAGCACTGATATGTTTGAAGGAAAGTTTGTCGTTTCCGACACGATGACGTCGTGTACAGTAGTATTTCGAATTCTCGTCACTCATCCCATCCAGGACTATCCACAGGACCACCATGACGTGATGCTTTTCGAGGGATTTGGTCAGTACAAGAAGAGCCCCGTTCTTTGCTCTTTGGAGGCCTCATCAGAGACTACTACTTGAAGTCATTAAACGAAGAGGATCGACGAAGAAGGCAGGAAGGAACGTTCCTGTAATTTGCATCTACAAATATTTCCAAACACGCGACTGGGACAGGAATGTCGAGGCTATTAACATCATGTCCATTGTGTTAACAAAATTATCGGCCTGTTTCTACTTTCACCAATATTGCAATGGCATACCAAATGTCGAACTTTTTGTCCCTTGTGAAACTTTCTTCTTTGTGATTTGAGAAGTTTGAGCCAAACTGTTGTCGATACTCTGTTTGATTATACGCTACGTTTAATGACATGATTTGTACTATGGAAGTCATTTATTTTTTTGCCATTATGGGCCTCATTAGCCTTCAAATAATATCAAATGTTAAATACGCCAGGATTTCAATCCCATTAATGGACATCATTATTTAGGCATTAAAAATCTATTTGAGCCTCTTATGATGAAGCATTTTGATGTCCATAACCGTTGTCGGGGTGGTCTGAAATAACCTCTCAAGTTTTGATCTAAAAGCATGAATATCGTCACATCGGGCGTTTTATTGCAAGAAACAAGTTCAGCTGGTTCAATGATTCAATGGTTATTCACTCTTTTACTCGTCGGGTTTTCTCACCTACGTGTACACACTAAGAGTAAGGAAGTAAAGCTTATTCTTGGTGGATTGTAAAACCACCCTTTGTCCTAGTGTGCGTGACCATTAACCAATATTGCAATCCTAATAACACCCTAGTCAATGAATGACATATGGAAGACGACTTCGTCTCCCTCAATGAAGGGATCTTCTGGCAAAATGTGTCGGGTTTATTCCTTACCCTACTACATAGTGTACATACTACGTAGCTCCTGTCCATCCACCGTCATGAATACGACTTTTCCCATGAGTCTCCAACCTACCGCAGACATGAAGGGTCAAAGCCAAGTTTCTAAAATAATGCATGACACAAACGTGTAATTTCTGAGCAAATAGACAGAAATTCGCTGGGGTGAAAAGAGCGGCGTTTTTTGTACATCTCTTTCTCTCTCACTGACTTGAACAAACGTGTCACGGTTGGATTCCAATCGAAACTCATTTTTGCACTTTGGGAGAAATCTGACGGACTTTTAGCTCGTAATGTACTCCATTAGCCGAAACCAGACAAACTTATGAGCGCTTCTCGTCTTGCTAGGGAGTGATCAGTGGAAGAATAGGCCCTCTCACACCAATCACAAAGTGAGTTCTAAGGAAGTTTATGGCCAAGAATGGATAGACGAAGTCCATCGGTCTAGAGAGCGGGCTTGGCAGGTCTGGTTATGGTTGAATATTGATGTCTCTCCAGAGGGAAAGATAGCTTCCTAGTCATCATAAATAATCTCTAGCCTCATTCAGATCGATGCGAACAAGATAGGAGGAGCTGGAGAAGGAGGAGGATGAGAAGGCGGAGAACGAGGCCAAAGAGCATGCGAATCATTTCACTCAGAAGCTATTAAAAAGATACAAATCGACTGCGGTGAAGGGGAAATTCGTGCATACGAGATTCGTCAATTGCAATTTCACTTTTCTCCGCTCATGTTTGTTGTTACACTATGATAACCAGTGCTACTTCTCGACTACCTTTTTAAGTCTGCCTCGCTTGGCGCAGCATCCTCGTTTCTCTCAAGATGATGGAGGCAAGTCAAACATTTATGAGCGGCTTCTGATCTCTTCATTTTCCTTCACGACTCATGAAGCGCCTACCTACAGAGTGTGTCATAACCACTTTTAGTGCTCTACGATGGGCCTTGCACATGCAGGAATTTCGAAAAATCCATGTTGGCCAACCTGTGTCTTGAATCTTGCTGGAGAATCCAAGATGTGCGAATTCATGAAGGGAGATGCACCATTATTTTTTTCAGCCATTTCAGAACAAGATCTCACCGGAAAGCGCAAGCATACTAATAAATATCGAGACTCTCCAAGTAAGTGTTGTGGAGGGTTCAAATTGGAATTTTCAACCCACATCTGGGCAATCAAGAGACATGAGACATTGTGGCCAGTTCAGCACCACGCCATCACATTTGTCTCCTTGAACAGCGGGTGATGATGATTGTGGTTGGGCTTCCTTCACAGCAGATCGTTGGGACGTAAATCCGGATTAGTAATACGAAACGAGACCGCCTTTGAGCTGAAAAGGACCCCTTCGAAGTGAGTCGAGACACTTGAAGCTTAATGAAGATAAATATTGGTGGAATGCCAAGGATTGAAAAAAAACGCGCCAAGACATGATTTGCATAGGAAGCGAAAGTTTGGAGACACTTGGGCATTATTATGAGCCATCGAGGACAAACATTGATCCTGAAGGGATTGTGAAACGAGTCGGGAATCGACGGAGATCGAGTGAATCACATCCGTTAAATCCCAAGACAAATCCTGAGACATTCTAAATCCTTTTTTAATGAGAGGTCTACAATTTGAATATCTTGTAACGATTGCCAACTGGGAAAATGATTTTGGACTGCAATCACCATTTGAACAGGGTGGAGCCAATATTTCACGTCAAGTGGAACACAAATCGGAAACTTCCAGAAGTCGTTTCTTCCGAAAATTACTTCCTCTTGTCTCTCGTGATTTACGGGCTCCATTCTACCCTCAAAAATACATCATCGCCCAAAAATACTTTACCTCACAACACTCCAACGAGATCAAGATTATTTGCACTACTCATTGTGGCTAGAATGGTTCCATCAAATCTAAACGGCATCCAAGTATCTATTCGAGAGCTACTCACCTCTAATGAGACGGTTGGCCAACTCTTCATTTACTCCCTGTGGCTCTGTATGATGTGTGTATCTGTTTTCGAATCCCCGTCACAACTTTCATTGTTCACCCAAGGGCAGAGAAAATTCTGATTAGATCTCTCAAATAAATTGGCATGTCAATGTTGGATTGATCCCTCTTCATCTTTTCATCTCTGTGTGAGTGTACTCGTATTGCATGAAATCATGCCTACATGTGCCTGACCTCCTCCCATGCCTTTGGACAGGATATTCGTACGTACATTGCTCAATCCATCCTGTTGGAGATTATCATGCTCTCAAGTCCTCGTTAGACCTTTACTTGTGTGCCCTTATCAATGTCCAAGCGTGAGTCAAAATTTCTTGGCCCCAATTTACATAAACAAGTTGGACGAGCATTGGATGAACATTGGAAGAAATGGGTTTGTTTGATTGATTACACGAAATTGTTGGCCAAGGTCGATTGGAAAAAAGGAGGTGAAGGGTTAGAAACCGGCAAATTTCACCGTTTCTCGGACACACCTGGTAATCATGGCATTGTACTGTTGGAAGGCTTAGAGTACTTAATGCACACATGGAGAAAGGAGAAACTCAATCTGTATCTCAGTGGAGGCCAAGGATTTGGAAGCGAGTCAAGTTGCCTTCAAACAGTTAGTTCAGCAGGATTGCCTTCGTACTGGCTCCTGTTGCCAAAGATGAGGCGATGAGGAATCAAAATTCAACTCACCAATGCTGATCAATTGATGGACAGCCCATACGGACATAGAAATTGGTGGTGGGAGTACATGTGCCTTGAAGCTCTGCCTGATGATCATTGGAGATTGGCTTCTAGTCCGGGTCAAGCACCAAAGTTTAATGCGTTGGTTGACCCAATTCAATATAATCTTAATCATGATCAAATGCCAGAAAAAAAAATCTCCCTGGAATCGTTAGAATAAACCATGAAACATGAATAAGTTTTCCATGGTTCCCATACAATGTGTGTCCTGACATTCGGATCATCAACCAACTACGATGTGCTCTTTTCATTTCTAGATTGACGTAACAATGGCCGGATAGCGATTCTGAGAGTATGACGGAGACTTTTGAGAGTGAACCAGACCATGTGCTGGATCCACTCTCTTTCCAGTCTCAAGACAGCACTAGTTCCAACTTCATCACCAAGATGAATACCGAGTTCTTTGCCTTGCCTGGGCTTCCGCCTTTGGATCACAAGATTCAAGATAGTGGAGGTTCCGTGACCGTGAACGAAAACACCCGAGGTCCTCGACAGATGTGTCCGGATTGGGGCTCCACCAAATGCTTTGAAGATCTGGTCACCAATCGTACTTTGAATGAAGGCGGCGAATCCTGGGGTAGTTATGGCGGGATTTTGTTCCGCGATTCCTGGATGATCCCGATGCTCACGTTCTCAGCCATAAATGTGATAGTGATATTGACTTTTGAAGTGTATGTTTTGTGCAAAGCATCTCGAAACACGCCCAGTCGAAGACATTTATTCCTAGGCCAAATGCTACTCCTTGGACTTTTGATCGGGTCTTTGGTGGGCTTTGCGTACGCTGTGGAACCCACGGACCTCACTTGTGCTGCCATTCGATTGGGCACGGGGTTCTCCTACACGCTAATCTATTCCTCACTCTTGGTGAAGTTGGTATTTCTGATATCCTTGAACACTGGCGTATATCTGCCGGCCACATATCAAGCCTTGTTGTTCCTATTCTGCATCCTGGTTCAAGTGGTCATCGGACTGCAATGGATTTCCAGCTCGGGTCCCTTGTGCAGTTTCACAACTCAGGATCATTTGTTGTCATTGCTCTACGTGGTTTTCCTGATTATTTTCTCATCCACTCTGGCCGTCAAGTCCCGGACCTTTCGAGACAACTACCGAGAGGCCAAATATATCGGGGGCCTTATGGTGGTCACGGTCCCCATTTGGCTGGCTTGGGTGATATCAGCCGTCGTTTTACACGAGTCATACCATCCTGCCATTGTTGGTAGGACTATCAACCACTTTCCATTGAAGTGGTATGCACCCTCTTCATTATATTTGACGGTTGATTATTTTCCATTCCAGGTTTTGGTATCTTGGCGGTGTGTGCCATTACGTTCGTGATCATGTTTTTGCCTAAGAGTCGTCAGTTAAGCGCTATTGGCAAAGAGGGCATCTATATTGAGGATCAAGAGGATCGGTTCTCAATCCATAGTGATCGGTATTCGCCTTCATTTTATCACTTCAAACCTCATAAGACAATCTTGTCGCCGAGTTCCTTGTTCAAGGAGCCTCGGGCGGAAAGTCCCTATTTCAGAGCGGGCAACTCCTACACGGGTAAGATCATGGAAGGGGGACAAGATCAAGATGAACGCGTCAGTTTTGATGGTGATTTGGAACCCACTTGTTTAACCATCTGATTGTAGGTTTTCACCGTCCCCTGAGGGTTGTTCCACCTTCGGCTTCACCCTCGCAGCAAGCCCAGATCACGCCTCCCTCTTCATCACACGTGGGTAACACCCACCAACCAGCACTGCCCCCGCCCCCTTACACCACTCGCACTTCCTACTTCCCCTCTCATTTCTTCCCCGAGAAAATGAATCATTACTGGCAATACTACTATCCCAGAGCACCAGGTATCTACTACCCAGTTTACCCGTCACAATACCGGCCGCGCACTCATTCTTAAATGTAATGCAACCGTGCTTAGTATTTCATGATAATCCACGCAGAGACTGATTCTAACTTTGAATTCCCTTTTTTTTCATTTCTTCTAGGAGTTTATGCTCGCAACGACGTGGAGAGTATGAACATTTATACGTCTTTGCACGATCACGATCGAACAAAGTCCATGAATCCCAATGTTTATTTTTACAAATCAAACAACTACCAGCACCCTGGATTTATCTACTGAAGTCAGGACCGTGTTTTATTCAACTGAAAACGTTATTCGCTTAGTTATTTGTTTATTAATGATATGTTTGAAAGAATTAAACCATACGTGGATCAGACTACAAAATTAGAAGTTTCTGATTGAAGCTGCTCATTCTCAACAAGTCTCGTCGTTAATTGTTTAATACCTTCAAAAACAATTCATTTGCCTCATCACTTGTAAAAAATTTACATAAAAAATAAGGGCGAGAAATAGATGAAATTTTTTGATAACCTCTTTTCAAACTTTTTGGTACATATTTAGCATGAAATTTGACAAGTGACTATCGCTTAAGGTAATTTCAATAATCCAATGGTTCTCTATTGCAAGCTCTTTCATTGATTTCAGTGGTGAAAGTAGAATTCTGCTCACAAAAATACTTCAGTGATAGCCAGTGATACAAATAATTAGCAATAAGTCTGGGTTAAAAATGAACATAGTTTGAATTTGAAGCGTCACATGCCAATTTCATAAAACCAAGAGTGATAGAGTAGAGACCAAAAATTGTATTCAGATGCCTACTGGTGCATTTAGACGACCCCAATTTCAGCAAATTTAAGCGTCAACTTTGTGATCCACATCTAACATGCTGAACCCTGTCTCGTTTACACTGCAAAGGCAAGTACAACTAAATTATTTGTACTGGTTGCTGGCTTTGGCCCACTTCGGTGGTAAGGCTATTAGCATTGGCCCACTTTGGTAGAAGTCATTGTAAAACGATCTACCATCGATAGAGAAGCACAAAGTAGCAAAAAATATTATTTAATAATTGTTTGAAACCAAATGAAAAGTCTTACAAAGGTTAAGAACAATTAAAATATAGAAACTATCTTTTTAGATTTAGAGATGCTTAATATCAGTGTCAGGGCGTCGTTTTTCCCGTAACAAACATAAGTCATAGTGTCATTTTCCTGGTGAAAAATCATTAGATTATGGATTTAAGTGGCATTTTGCAGTAGGGCATGACTAATTATAAAGGTCATTCATTACTTGTCCTCCAAAAACCTTAGGTTAGACTTTTTATTACTCACATTGGGGCCAAACTTATTTTAAACTTGAATTGCAAACGATTTTTGCCATTTTCCGCCATTGACAATCTTTTAGGTTTTGTTTGTTTTGGATTTCGTGTCAAGGAGTATATATTGAAAATACATACGACATAATAAATAAACGTCCACCTAGAGCCACTATAATAGAAGAGTACGCGCATGAGATTTTTGGTCCCAAAACGTCGTTTCCATTGTACTGTGGTTCTTCAGTTCACCCCCAAGGCGGCTTTTCCTGTGTTATGTATTTACTTCATTGTTGTAAAACGTAGCAAGAAAATGAATCGGGTGCAAGATTTTTTTAATTTTATAGTCTCTACGACAGTAAATCTTGTTAAACTACCATTTGGCAAGCTTCAACTTAAGGTAGAGGTGAGTGTAATTTCATTCATATTCATTTCCTTCGTTTAAAAATGTCAAGTTTAATGGAATTGATAGTAGAGAAAAAATTGAAAGTGTTGTTGAAAACATCAAATAACAAGAATGTTGGCATTCAAAAACATGCACCGATACGAACTTGGCATTCCTGAATGGGACAGACACAAACTTCTTTACTAAATTCCAACGCGCCTTCAGGCATACATCCCTGCATTATGCGTCAGACCAGGGAGGAAACATTAGGTTAAATCAGGTCGAGTTTGATTACACGTTTGAATCAATACTCGAAACATTTGTTTGATGAATAAATGTAGACAAGTAACCCTAAAAATGATAACACAAATGTAATAAAAATAGGCTCCACTTGTACCTAAAATCTTTCACCATCATCATTATAAACAGTTTATAAAACTATATACAGTCACCCTTCAGTATCGCCGTTTCCGGCTCATGTGCATTGAACCATGTTCCATGATTGAACGTAGAAACCTTTGACTTGCCTTCAGGACTGTCAAATTGAACTTCAAACATGGCCCAATTCATCACAGAAAAAGGCGATGAAACTAGTATCATCCCATTCCCTCAACAACACGCACACAAAAATATTTCGGTGAAAAAATGAGTTTCTTACTTCATCTTAGAATTAGAAACTCTTGACATTTGCTATGACAAATGTTGTAGGCGCACATTTTGGCATCCCTGTGAACACAGCCGGAAGCAGGGTTGCCTTATCAGAGATTGTCAACCTTCCGGCCCGACTAATTTGTCATTTTAAAGGCCTTAAAGATGATAGATTTTTTTTTAAAATGCACACAATTCATTTTCTTGCTACGTTTTACAACAATGAAGTAAATACATANGTCATTTTAAGGGCCTTAAAGATTATAGATCTTTTTTAAAATGCACACAATTCATTTTCTTGCTACGTTTTACAACAATGAAGTAAATACATAACACAGGAAAAGCCGCCTTGGGGGTGAACTGAAGAACCACAGTACAATGGAAACGACGTTTTGGGACCAAAAATCACATGCGCGTACTTTTCTATTACAGTGGCTCTACGTCCACCTACATTTCCTTACCAAAATTTAGTTGCCAAAAATTGCTTTCTTCGGCGGAAAGAAAATCTGCACATTTGGTAATCTGAACTATTGTTATTAATGGTTCTCGTTTAACTTTACCAGTATTCTTAGTAACAAATGTACTTATGAGCATTAGCTTCATACCGGATAAATTTGAAAGCGCTGGATTATACCATTAAAAGATTACCATTAAGTTGCAACAAATTCTCAGTGTTTAAAATTATCTGGTCTCCCACGACACAAAACTCTTCAATTCAACCAGACACACTTTTAACGCAATAAACACGAATACCATAACCAAAAGTATCTTTTCTTCTAATAATGAATGCAAGCACAATTTTGTGGATATTACAATATATTTCAGCTAAAAGCTTTTTTGAGGTTCACATTTTTCAAGCAATGAAGACAAAAAGGAAGAGATGTACAACTTCAAAGACATAGAACTAAAAAATAATTCAGTAAATGATCTTAACATTACTCCGTTTGTCAGTATGAATCAGGTGTGAGAATTCGGTGCTTGAAATGTTTATAACAAATAACGATGGGTTGAGGCTCTTAGGTTTCTTTTACAGAAGAAGGCACTAGATTTTACAAGCAATGAAGGCGAACAGTACAATACTCCGTTTGTCAGTATGAATCAGGTGTGAGAATTCGGTGCTTGAAATGTTTATAACAAATAACAATGGGTTGAGGCTCTTAGGTTTCTTTTACAGAAGAAGGCACTAGATTTTACAAGCAATGAAGGCGAACAATACAATACTCCTTTGGGTTTAGAATTCAGGGTCTTATTAGCTATTTATCTCTCTGATTTGATTAAACCCTTATTTGCACGTTTTCATCCCTGGTTTGTCAGTAGTGCAATACACAGTGTATTACACTCAACGTATATTCAGGTTCTTCGATTGCTATAAAAACGCTGATCCAGGGAAATGTTAAAGCGGAGTTTCGAATTAATAATAAAAGGCTTTTTTTGAGTGGGCTCGTTGTCAGATGATGAGCCATACAGCAAGTGAGCATACCTACTTCATAAACTGGGGTCGTGGACGAACCTTTACATTTAATAACAAATAATATCTTTATTGCGACTCTTAGTTATGTCATGTAAAAATATAAAGGAAAGATGGTTTATAAACATTATACAGACTGTAAAATGCATAAAAGAAGCATTTCAAAAATGGTAAAAGCAATAAAATAGTTAACTAGAAAGTGCTATCACGGTGAATTTGACTAGAATTGTTTCAGAACACATGAAAAAAGAGAAGAGGGTGAGAGCAGACAGTTCAGACACAGTTAGGTAAAGGAAAGTGATGAAATTCTTGGTTATTGCAGAGAAGAGGATGGGCCAGATTGAACAGATCTTTTGTCAGCTCCCGTCGTTGATGGCATTGGGCTGGGAGCCGAACAAAAGTGCGTGACCGCCAATACTCCAAAGGGATGTCGGGCCAAGGACAATAAGGTGTTAGCTAGTCCTTGACCGGGAAGGACAACCTGTGTCCGGATATCACCTCCGGAAAGGTCAGGTTCCTAACACTGTTGGACACTAACCTTGCCAGCCCGGTGGTGAGGGGCTCGGTTTTGCATAAAAAATGTGTCCATGCAATGTTGTCATATTGGGGCACGCAGATGTATCGCTTGAGGAACTTGGTGAAGGTGACGTCGGTGGATTTGAGGGCGGATTGGGCGGAGTTGGGGAGCCACAGGTGAAGGCCGTAGATGAAAATTGGAGTGAGATAGGTCCGGAAGAGTTGAAGCTCTATTGGAAGAAGGAGATTCTTAATGGGAAGTCTATGGAAGATGTATCCGATCCTGGCCCTGGCTTTGACTATTGATGATCTGAGATGGTTCGTGAAATCTTGAGTTGAGAATGTGAAACCGACATAATCAAAATTATTGACGATTTCAATCGGACTATTGTGAATATGGAAAGAGGTGGGAGGCAGACGACCATTGTGGAAAACCATGGCCGTTCTTTTGGCAACAACCGTGGAGTGCATTGGTGGTATTTTGCAGTTCCACGGCTGAATCAACCAAGAGAACCAGGTCGTCTACATACTGGAGATATTGAACTGGAAAACGGTTGATGGTGGGGCCTTGGTGTGTAAGAGCTTCGGGCAGGTCGGATACATAAGGATTAAAAAGAATTGGCGATAAAGGATTGCCCTGCGGAAGGCAAATGGAAGTGAAGTAGCAGGGGGATAGGTCCTCACCAGAACAAATGGAGCATCTGAGTCCCACATAGATGTTGGACAGCAGGACACAGATTGAACGCGGAACTCCCCACAGTTGGAGTTTGAGGAATAACTGCGTTCGGTACACCTTGTCAAATGCTTTGGAGAAATGTACAAAACATCCATGCACTCTCCTCTTATTGCTGATGTTTGGGTGCACAATTTCCTAGAGGACAGTAGCTGTTGTGGTGGTTGAACGGCTTCTCCGGAAACCGAATTGGAACTTGGGAGGGAGATCCATATCCTCGGCCAATCCAGAGAAGCGGGCAGCTAAGAGGGTGGGCATCATCTTCAAGAAGGGCTTTTCCAGGGCGATTGTCCGTTTGTTGTCTGGAATGTCCCTGGGCCCCTTCTTATGGATGAAGATGATGGCTGACTCCATCCACGCTAGTGGGAAGAAGGAAGAATGGAGGGCGAGGCTGACGAGTTCTTGGAGGAGTGGCTGGGCTTGGGTCCGGAGAAGTGAAAGTTGGAAAGGAGAGACCCCAGATGTTGATGGGGCTTTACTCTTCATCTTCTTGAAGGGATGCAAAAGGGGATGGTATTCTTCTGCGCAGCCCTGGACCTCCTCCACTACTGTTTTCGATGTTGATGCAAACAGTTCTTGATGGTGGAGGAGGAATTAACTCACGGGTATTTCTGAGTTGGTGGCAGGCTTTTTGGCACGTTTGTACAAGCCCGCCATCCTGGCCGAGGACGAGGACGAGAGCAGGTTCTCCACTTACAACCTTTGGTGGGCTGACTCGGCGCTCCTCAGAGACTTGTTATATGCAATTCTGGATATTGCATATTACTCCCAAGTCTCCAGTGTTTGGCTCGTTTTGGCACTTCGCAGTTTTTGGAGCATTTGACCCCTCAGCTCTCGATGGTAGGGGCTGAACCACGGGGTCTTGAGTCCTCCTCTTCTCCACGCCCAGATGATGGAAATTTCTGGGCATCTTGAAGGGGACTGAAATTGGGAGGTGATCAGCAACGGGCAGTGGGTGGGCGAAACTGCCTGGAGATGTAATATTTCTGATATGAAAATGTGGTCAAGAACAGAGGCGCCCCGGGAGTAGGTGTGTGTTGGGACTCCCGGGTTGGAGTGCAGAGTGATTCGCCATTGGCTCAGGATCTGGGCGAGCTCGGAGAATTCACTTGCGTCTGGACGGAAGTTGAAGTCACAACCAATGATGACTTTCTCCAGATTTTTCACCTTCTGAAGGATGGATGTGAGGTCCGAGACGAGATCATCATAGTCCATAGTTGGCTGATAGTAAACGCCAGTGATGGTGAAGCCTTGGGCTTCCACGGCTGTGTGATGAGGAGAGGATGAGAGAAGGGTGGGCTCAAAGCGTTTGGTAATATAGAGCTCCAACCCACCAGTGGTCCGACCACGCCCAAAGGGCTTCCTGGCATGAACTACGAAGCTCTGTTTGCCAGGATAGCAACTCTCGTGTTTCTCCTCGGTGACCCACGTGTCGGATAAGAATGTGAAGGCGTGCTCTCGGATCTAGTCGGGACACTGTCCAGCTCCAGCCACTTGCAGCATGTTCATGACAGTTGAGAAAGCAGGCCGACACCGGTTGATTTCCCCCTCTCCGCTTGACCCCTGTTGCCGCCAATGCTGATTCCTCGCGATACAGAGTTGTTCAATCCGACCTAGAAAAGAGAGATTACTATGGCTATTGAGGGGGGGGGGAAAGGGAAGGGATGATTGGGAAGAGGAAGAAGGTTCGAGGGATTCTGGGAAGAGGAAGGATTAGAAGGGGAGGTGCACTGAAAGGGGCATATCACAGATTCATGGGGGGCACTGTTCGTGGGCGTGGCCGCGCTCACTGATATCACAGTTGGCACTGATCCAACTACTTCAACCATTAAAAACAATATCCTTGTTGGTGGCCATCTGTTTCCCCCAACGGCAAACTCCCACTGTAGTTTTCTGCCAGTCACTCTCCCCCACAGTGAACTCCCCAACATGAAACTCCCCAAGGAGTGAACTCCTCCAGTGAACTCTCCCACAGTGAACTCCCCCATTGTGAATTCCCCCACAGTGAACTCTCCTACAGCGAACTCCCCTACAGTGAACTCCCCCACAGTGGACTCCCCCACCGGCAAACTCCCCCTCAGTGAGCTCCCCCACTGTGAACTCCCCCAACCAAAGGGGACTCCCCCAAAGGCAAACCCCTTTTTCAGAGTCTCTACTCAAGGCTCTCCACCTACCTCATGACCCGGTTTTGGGCGGACATAATTGGCTTTAAGATCCAAAAACTATTGAAACCAGCTGAGGCATGTGTTAAGTAGTCTGCACAAATGCTCATAAAGTTCAAGAATGCTAACGGCCATAAAACCTAAATGATGCATTTTAAAACAAGTACCAAATGTAGCAAAAATGATATAATGTCCTTTCAAACTGTTAGGATACCAATTTGGATCTACCATTTTACAATGTCGATGAGTGAAATTGAAAAACGTCACACAACAAATTTCAGATGCCTAGGCCAACCAGGACATATTCTAGGGCCATGTCAATTTTGGGCCAAACCACTTGGCCATTGGTGTTTGAACAGCCATAACTCCGGCTGTAGTTATCCAATTGAGATGAATTTTATATCAAAACACTCCTGGAACAATGGCCTTTCGATAGAGATGGAACATAAACAAATGTACCAATTGAAATTCGGCGTGTAATGGCCTTATTTGTTCTTTGACATTTCCAAAAGCATAGTTCATAGTTTCCTGGCATGTACCCTGATTTTTTTCACTTTTTGTTTATCAAAAGGGCTCTCACCTATCAACAAAAGATACTTGTTCAACAAATCAAGCTAGACATCCCTCACAAATGCTTCTGAGTCGTCAGTGTAGGCTAAAACGGCGTGGATGGGAGGAAACCAATACTCCAATGATTTTGATGAAAATTCGTCCTAATTATCTTGTTCAGGGGTTAATTGTGACTATGTCTTCCGGCACAAAGAGCACAGTTTATCTTGTTCGGATAAATTCCCTTGAAACTGTTGCAGAAGGCTCTTGGTAACATTCCTCAAGTCTTTTGATTGCTTTGATTTGTGGACCTGAAATGGATCACGGCATTGTATTTGATCAAATTTTTTCTGTGCTTGTTTACCTTATTATTGCTCATTATCATTGAACAATGGGCAGACATACGGGAGATCGAATGATCAGCCAATTGAGACGACAACACCAAACAGGTTAACGACTTTTCCATAACACTTAACTAGTGTAATCATGCAAGAGAGCTCAAGATATATCCAAAAAGGAGACCTATAACTAAGCAAATAATTACTATCACTAATTAATAAATGACATCTTAATGATCAATAGGTATGCAGTTGGTATGAATTGCAAATGCTACTTGAACAAGAAAACCGGCTTATCCCGTCTAACCCAATTGAGAGCCGATTTTAGCTCCAAAAGGTTGCTTGATAGCGCCTCTAAGGTGTGAAAATAGATGACCTATGCTCACAAAAGTCTTTGCTAAATCTAAACCCATGGAGATCCCATTTTTGTTTTTGCAACATATAAAGAACATACATAGAACTATCCACACGCCAAAAATTGAGAAAATCCGGACTATGCTTTTGGACAGGTCAAAAGGCAAAGGACAAATAAGGCCATTACACGCCAAATTTCAATTGTTACATTTGTTTAATCCAATTTTATCAAAAGGCCATTGTCCCAGGAGTATTTTGATATAAAATTCATCTCAATTGGATAACTACAGCCGGAGTTATGGCTGTTCAAACACCAATGGCCAAGTGGTTTGGTCCAAAGTGGACATGGCCATATTATATGCCATATTGATCCCATGAGGCTGAAATTTTTGATGCGAATGTACTTAAACCTAGGCATTGACCGTGTGAAATTTCATTACATTCTGAGACAAAGTGCCGTGAGGGTGTACCCACTTGACGTGGAATGTCCCAGTAGTGGAGTGGAAAGCTTGGTCAAAGATCAAACATCTTCGAGCAAGGTTTTGTAGAGCTATGCGTTACCTCCTGATCTGATCCATTCCCGCTGAGAGAGTGGTCAATGAATTCTATCTGCATGTTCAAGCACTCAATTAGGAGGTAAAGCAAAACTGAAACGTCTTTTTGCGAGGTTTCAGAAAGCTTTCCACACCACTACTGCCGTTCTCCATGACAAGTCACAAAAATGATCAACTAGTTGGTACTCATTGAAAGACCTTAATTTGTGGTGGTGGCTTGGTTGGTATTTGATGAATTATCTGCCGCATTTACGTCTCGAAGTGTTCGCGTATTTGTTTCTCCTAATTTATTTCAGATTTTGATCTTATATTTGCCAAATAGAAATTGGTCAATTAGAAACAAGTGAGGGCTAAAGGTTGATGTGATTTCCTGTTAAAAAGCGGGTTATTAGTAGTGATGGGATCAAATAAATTTTCTAAATCAGGATCGCCGGAAAGCTCGGAAACTCAAAACACCGCCGTTTCCAACGTACCCTAAAAGTCTAGGTTTGACCAGGGACCCTGGATGCAGAGACCCGTGAGGTTGAGTATACGTCATCAAAATCGAGCGATCTGATTGGCTGCCAATTTTCAAGGAACATAGGCTTTGTGTGGAAATTTTCTCAACAGAGAGTCAGTCACTTCCAAAGAGACCTAACATGTTTGTATTGCATAAGAAGGCAAAGCTTTGAATGGTTTATGACAAACTTGATTCACCTTGGGTTCAACCAACGTATTCTACAGCATTAAAGTGTCTTTTGCCATTATAATTGCATCAGTATGATATTTCTTGATGAAATATACTTGTCACACTAATTTCTTGCATGCTGTTAGTGTTAATTTGGACTAAAGCACTTCAAAAAAGAAAACAGACATATTCAATAAATTAAAAAGTATGAGGGACTTGTTTCTACAGAGACTCAGCAAATTCACATGCCATAATTGAATAACGGAATGAAATATGCTTGCAATCTATTCCTATGAAAAAATAGGTTCAGAAAGTATTTAGAAAGTAATAAAACTATTTTCAATAATCTAAAATACCATATCCATGATGCAGCGTGTCTTTGAGTAAAATTACTCAGTGTCCTTTAAAGAAATATTCAATGGTGCTTGTCATGACAGTATTCTTTTTTCAAAATCATTTCAAAATCTGTTTGGAAACTTTTTAGTTCATCTGATCACTTATTTTTTCGAAGTGGAGCCACTTGTCAAACCTCGCGCATCTCTGACCAGGGTCTCTAGGTTTGACCAAAGAGGTAACCATGGTTTGATAGAAGAAAAATCAGGGTTACTTTTTGTGACTAATTAACAGGTTTCCACTATTCACCCAGTTATGACATATGCCACTGAAAATGTAAATTGGTAGCCCTTGTTGCAACCTCCGGTGATAATTTGTTTGATCCCATCAGTAATTATTTGTAGAGGGCTTGTCAGAGAAAAGTCACTCCAACCAAGCCACTTGAGGCTTTGCTTGGAACACATTTTGGTAGTCGGGCAGCAGGGTGTCAGGCTGATCGACTTCTCTTGCGTTACGCATTTTCAAACAAAGCAGACGAACGAGCCATCAACTCACTGGCTCCCTGAAATCGGAACTTGATTTTGAGAATCACATAACTAAATGTGTTCAAAGCCAATCCCCATCGCAAACACCAGGCAGCCGCGAGGGAGGCAAAAAAATCTCAGAAATCTCGTGAGTGTCGCTTCTCTGACTAGCCCTCTAGTTATTAGATATATAATTTGGTGCAAAAAGGGCACGATTATCATTCATGTCTGAAATGGAGGCACTGGATACTTTCCTTGTTAGAGATGGGCAGTGTCTTCTTGGCAATGTACCTTGGGGTAACCGAACTTTAATTGAACCCCAAACGCAAGATGCTGATGTATACATCAACCATTGTAAGTAAAATTGAAAAATCTGCTGTACCGTACATCCATACATCAACCATTGTAAGTAAAATTGAAAAATATCCTTCAAAAAGAAATGCTACTTCCCGAAATTTAGCAACATATTGTCCACAACATTAGCTCCAAATCAAGTTGCTTTAAAGACTTTTTGTGAATAGACCAAAGTGGCGATGATATTTGTAAACTTGCCCAAAAAGGATCTGACCATTTTAATCTGTCATTTACCGGTAAATATTTGTGTATGATATTTTTACACATAGTCGCTACAAATATTTATCATCATTATCAATTTTGGCCAAACAATTAGACATTACCTTGTAAATACTAGAACTACAAAAATTTAGAACATGATTTTCAATATTAATCAAGCAATTAACCCATTCTTGCTGATTTTATGACCTTAAAAAGATGTTTCATGCTGTCGCAAGAATGTACCCCTTCCATATTTTCAGCAAGGAGTTTGAACACTTGTTTATCAAACAAGATAGGCAGGAACAACATCTCCAAAACGTCAACCTATTTTTTTAATTATGTTTTTCGTTTTTAAAATACTTTTTTGGGACATGGATTATTATTAAATAACTGGCATTCCTTTCAAATAAGCCTTTCAGATGGACTGGAAGAAAAAGGATGTTCTTTGCTAGGACAGTGAGGATCATAATTTTCTAACTAATGTGCCAATTTACATGAAACGTTGCCATGACACTTTCCTTGCCTCCTCCCAGAAACAGGGAGAAACCTTCTTGGCTTACTACAAAAGAATCACCGACTTGGCTAGTCGTAGTGGTCTTCCATGTCAGGACTGCAGGGATCACTTAATACAGCATCAAGCCATCTACGGCACAAGCTCGCAACTTATTCAAGCCAGTGCCCTCCAGAATAAATGGTCTGACGCCGAGCTACTCACAAGAGCTCATGAAGTAGAACTCTTGTCCAACGCCAGGGGAATGCCCCAACAGAGGGACGACACCGACTTTGCCATCAAGTCAGGGTCCATCCAACAACCACTTGTGTCAGTCCATTGAGTAACCGGACCGTACTCGCGTTGAATAAGGCAAGAGACATACTGCCACCAGGGTCAGAGAAGATCCGCCCAACCGTGCTCAGGTTGCGGATCTCAAGACCACGTCTGCCAGCAGTGTGGATCGTGGGACGGCACAATGCCATAAGTCCGGTAGGCTATGACGTTATGCGTCAGTCTGCCGCTTGCGTCCACCACAATTCAGGGGCTGGGGGCTCGTCAACCACATCTCCGAGTCCATATCTACTGAAGACCTGTTGCATACTAACTTTGATGAGGTCAATCAGGTAGCCTTTTACAACGTTTCTATGACCCCAATGCATCCAATGATTTAAATAACACATCAGACTAATCTTACATGTGTCCCACAGTTATCCACTCCCTTACATTCATCACCCATAGGGACAAAACTACGTCCACCTGGATTAATCATAAACAATACAACTCGTGCTTTGTGGGACTAGCCATTCTTCATGGCCCTAGAGTGCATCTATACCTAAAAGAAAACGCAAAACCTTTCATAGCCCCACCACGAAATCTCAGGCAATACAATCTATGCTCAAGGACGGGGGTCATTGAACCCCATACATGGCCAGCCGAGTGGATCTCTAACCTGGCCATTGCCTTTAAGGACAATGGCAGACTGAGAATCACAGTCGACCTGCCTCTGAAGGGCCAAAGGTTGCCTACCTTTTGCAGGTCATATGCGTTGCTATAAGTGTCAGCCTTTTAATGATCTCCCCCATTTGTCAGGGTGGTCAAAATTTTAGTAATTTATGTTTTGAAGAGATTGAGCTTTATTCATAATGGATATATTTCAGATATGCATGAAGTGAAAATTGAAAGGCATTCTCTTCTGTTAAGTTCATCTTCACTCTATTTTTTGGTAAATAGGAAGCCAAAGGTTAAGAAGTTGTTCTGAATTGTCTCTTCAGCTGTTTCATGCACATGGAAATATTTTTCAAAATTTTGATTCCTCTTGTACAGACAAGGACATTTTAGTGCCAATTACTACAGTACTGGCACTAAAAAATCACGTTCACCTCTTATTGAAGCGTTTTTTTGCTCTCTGTCAATCTAAATTTGCTTGGTGGGTATGCCTTCAACTTCGTAACCTCTAGCGCATATTAAAATTCTGGTGAATCCCTGAATGGCAAGCTCTTTGCGGGGTTTCATCTCATCCTTGCTTCATGTCTTACTTCTAGCCTGCCCTAATACCGCTAGCGCACATAAAACAATAGGCGTCCGCACTCTTCAGGTCCCCTATAATCCATGATTACCGAAGTACTGATGTGCTCAAACCACCGGTTCGGTTTGAAGTTCGATGGTTCGACTCGACTTTTAGGTGGTTCGAAGAGTTCGAGTCAGGTTCAGCTGCCCTATGGCCTATTCAGTGATGCTAAATGATCGAGATTTTCGTTTCCAGTAACTAAGGCGTCACTCGTAGATTACTCGAATGTTAGAGCTAGCAGTTTTACATCGACGGATATAAAGGTTTGGGTCAAGATTCACTTAGACGGACCTTTTGGGCGCGCGCAAGCGCTTACTCCTACGAGCCCAACCCTGAAGAGTTGCTCGATCTTTCAGGGATCTTTCAGGGTTCCCAGTTTCATGCTGCCCCTACTTTCGATGTTTCTGTGCTAGCTAAATACCTTGTTCATTTGTAAGTTTTAATTTAGCTCAGTGGGAAGGTGGGAAGGGGTATTCATATTTATATTTTTGACATCTATTTTGGACTCAGACAAAAAAAACCACTTACAATGGATAGAACTCAGATACGGATGATAAAAAAGATGAAAAAATGGGCTGCTCTCTGTGGCATTCCTCCATTGGAACTCTGCCAAATAGCTGGGAAATAACTCTTTGGAAGTTCCACATTGTCTTTTGATTTTTTTTTTCATTCGCATCTACATATTTTCAATGTTTTGAGTGTGTACTTCAGGATCATTTGGGTCCACAAAATTCTCCTCATGGATGACGACTGAATTGTATAGATACCCCTTGAATTTGATTTAAGTTTGCATAAGCCCTCCATCCGTCTGAAATGATGTGGGTACCAGGTAGAATGTATTGCTGGATGATGTCTTTCTAATGTCTGTCTTGTTCGGTCTGGTACTTCAACAAGGAACCCAATGCCGAGGTCACGTTGAATTCCTCCAAAAATCCACTTCCCTGGGTTGACCCGACCTCTATTGTACTTTCGCTTGAAAACAAAAGTCTCGTCTATCTCTACTACTGCTGGAACAATGTCGCCGTCTAGATCTACAGTGTCTTCACCAATAATTGATGGGTGTGCCAAGAGCCATGATTGGCACACATCCCGGCAGAAATTCCCCAATCAGTTCTTGTGCTAGAGTTCAGCCCTCCTGCTTGCTTCTCACACTCTTTAGGGGTTAATCACGTCTCCAACAGTACATGAATATCAATAATGAAGGAAGGGAGAGATGACTACCCGAACAGAACGATTGATCTCGTATTGCTTTCTTGGACCGACAATGAGTGCACCTCCAAATGATTTCATCTTGACAGTTCTCACGAACGATGCTTCGGCGGGTCCCACAAGGATTGCAGAATGAGGTGTTCTTCAAAAGCTTTCTTTGGGCAAAGAAAGTTATCGTTTCCCTTGTGGTCTTCGTCTAGAGTGTCAGTTCCTTAAGGGGTTAGGTCTTCTTCCTTGATTTGAGCGATGGTTAAAATTGTGGCGGGTCAACAAGTTCCTGGTCGGCCATTGTGTCTGATGGGCAATATTCTGTTTACCGTTTTGTTTGGCGGCAATTAATTCAAGCCATTATGCTAAGGGCCTCTTTCCTCTTTTGGCGGAAAAAGAGACTTGGTGTTGAAAAGAGATCTTGGAGACTAAAACTCATATCGATAACCGCACCCTGTCTATTTTTCCCTTCCCTCTTATGAATAGGCGTGGGGCGCACGCGCGTTGGGGGAAAGAAGCAGTACCATGTTGGAAAGGTGGGTAGTAACGTTCTCCATGTGGTGAGACTAAGAGCTTGCGCCGCGGCGCGCCGCAAAAGGTCCGTCCAAAGTGAATTTTGACCAAAGTTTTGTATCACGGCATCAAAAAGAACTGTGTGTGATATTTTTTAGAGTGCAAGCACTTAACATGTTTTTGGCTTATTTTAAAGATGGCAAGTTTTGTCCCTGGCCATTGAGGGTGACCGCGTGGAACATTGTTAAAAGTTGTTGCATGTTTTCAGGCATACTTGTGTGATGTAAGATATTGAAACACCTCACAACTTACGCTCTAGTTTTTGCTTCATTTGAGGCAGACGATCTGTTCATATCAGTTATGCACTCAAAGTTGGCGGCTGCTGGGCCGTCAACATCTTCTTTGTTATGGTTTCTTTTGGCTGGTCGAGAAGTTACCGGGAAAAGGACAGGACAAAACAGGACGATCCAAATGTGAGCGGGAAATTGTTATCTTAGCTAATTTCAACTTGAAAATTTTGCGGAGAATTCTAGTTTTATGGTTGTGCTACACCTTGATTGGGGCTTTGAATAGTAATTTAGAATAATGCTGGGCAGGGAAGAGATTCAGGTAAAGTATTCTAGCATTCAGAAACATTAATGTAATCATGTTTCAAAAACATAAGGCCCTTGGTTTGTGCTACCTTGTTAAAGGTAGTCCATCACAACATTCCATGGGCGATGATGGATTGGCCTTCACGGACATGGTTGCCAGAATGGCTTAAATTCATAGCCAATTGTTTCGATTTGGGCTAAATTGAGACCCTTGTGGCTATAACAATTTGAAGTGGCTAAATGGCTAAATTTGGGCTAAATTTGATCATGGACTCTTTTAAATTAAAGTACTCAGTATAAATGCTGGACATAACAGCAACTTCTATAATTCTTAACATTTTTTCTAGGGACTTCAACTAATTCTTTGCCTCAGTCTTTTATCCTCAGTCTTTACTTGAAGTCTTTACTTGAGTCTTTTACCTGAGTCATTACCCGAGTCATTACCTGAGTCTTTTACCAGAGCTCTTTACCTGAGCTCTTCACCTGAGTCTCTTACCTGACCACGGCTCTTTTATCCTGAGGTATGCTCTTCTGCAATGGCATTCGATTAATCGATATTCCTTTGCTTAGAGGACATTGACATGATGAAAATTTCGTCAAAATTAAATTCCCTCGCCGCAAATTTAAGTTATATCCGTTTTAAGTTTATAGTTCATTTATTCAAATTTCCCGCGCAATTGGGGATTTAAGGTGGCGGGCAGAAAGATACAACCTGATTTTTTTTTTTTTTTTGTCCAATTGCTTGAATTAGGGTGTATTCCAAACAATTATGATGATATAATAGAAAGGTTGATAATTTGCCATGATGATTTTCTCTCTGTCCTTATTTTTCTTTTACTGCTCTCTCCTGCTGGTCTTTTATAACCCGCTTTTATGTTTAAATTACAGTGGACGGGCTTCCTGGACTAATTTTTGACTTTGACTCGCTTATTTCTTGGCATGAGATCATGGATATATCATGAAGTGAATCGCGGTAAACTTTGCCTCATTTGTGGTACACCCTTCATGTATCACTGATCCCGGTGGGTTGTTGGATACCGTCCGTGATATCTACATGGAGAACTACTTCGATGGATGATGACCCGAGGACTTCCACGATCAAGTGTGCCAGGCGTGCTTACGGTGGTTGTATTCCCTTATTTCGGAAGGGGGATTTTTCCAGACCAATATCCTCAATCTTCCATTGGTTATCAATGGCAGTCTAGACATTTTTGGTGTATTGAATGGCTACATTGGGCTAAAATTGAAATCTCAGTTTGGCTATTTTGTTCTCTTGAACTGGCAACACTGCCTCACGAGTCACGATCGAAGACTGACCGTTCTCCGGCCGACAGACGACTTTTGCGGTTCCACCCGTTCATCCGTTCCACCCGTTCCACCATCCAATAAAGAGGGGCGAAATTATTTCTCTCGAATCCAGTGGCTGTGAGTGATTGACGTAGTTCAATTGTGCAAATGATGGTAGGCGTTAAAAAAGTGACATTCTACGAACGATCCTTGGTCAGAGAATGAATCTAAACTAGATACTTATAAGTAAGATATTTGATGGATCAGCCTTTGATCCGCTAAGCCAAATTTCGATTCAAAGTAATTATATTGAAGATTGGTCCGACTATTCCCATTTCAGCTCCTATTCCAGATGACTGACATGGCGTTTTTGGAGTCCGACCAGACTCATGAATTATGCTGCATTCTAGCCGAGTTTGGACCAAGGAGCCAAATGCCATCAGTGGAAGAAAACGAAAAATAGGTCCAATTTAGGTCCGCCCTATTTGACCTTCCATCTCGAAAGAACACCGAGAGCTTGTGAACTGAATGAAAATAGAAAATGTTCCCCTTAAAGAACCGAGTGGTGAAAAAGCTTCTTTACAGCAGTTCATCAAGTGGAAGGACGGAGCCGCGAAATGCACCACTTGGATGCTCAGAAATTCAATTACAAAACTTGAAATTTGATTTTTAGGGTTTCCTAAAAATAGACTTCAAACCTGGCGATGTTTTGAAATTAACCGACGCAAAATTAATTCCATCAAGGAGTCTGGTTCACATCCTGGTATCAATGCTCTA
>NC_081448.1:11713362-11722461 GCF_007210705.1 Tigriopus californicus
CTGAGAAAAGCAAGGCAGTGAGGGACTTAACTACCTATATAGCCACCAAATGACTTGGAGACCATAGAACATAAGTGGGATTTTCTGCCGGGATGTGTGCCAATTCATGGCTCTTGGCACACCCATCATTATTGGTGGACACTGTAGATCTAGACGGCGACATTGTTCCAGCAGTAGTAGAGATAGACGAGACTTTTTTTTCAGCGAAAGTACAATAGAGGTCGGGTCAACCCAAGGAAAGTGGATTTTTGGAGGAATTCAACGTGACCTCGGCATTGGGTTCCTTGTTGAAGTACCAGAACGAAAAGACAAGACATAGAAAAGACATCATCCAGCAATACATTTTACCTGGTACCCACATCATTTCAGACGGATGGAGGGCTTATGCAAACTTAAATCAAATTCAAGGGGGATCTATACACATTCAGTCGTCATCCATGAGGAGAATTTTGTGGACCCAAATGATCCTGAAGTACACACTCAAAACATTGAATAATGTAGATGCGAATGAAAAAAAAAATCAAAAGACAATGTGGAACTCAAAGAGTTATTTCCCAGCTATTTGGCTGGCGAGTTCCAATGGAGGAATGGCCACAAAGAGCACCCTTTTTATCTCTTATACTCGTATCTGAGTTCTATCCATTGTAAGTGTTTTTTTTTGTCTGAGTCCAAAATAGATGTCAAAAATATAAATATGAATACCTCCCACCTTCCCACTGAGCTAAATTAAAACTTACAAATGAACAAGGTATTTAGCTAGCACAGAAACATCGAAAGTAGGGGCAGCATGAAACTGGGAACCTCGAAAGATCCCTGAAAGATCGAGCAACTCTTCAGGGTTGGGCTCGTAGGAGTAAGCGCTTGCGCGCGCGCCAAAAGGTCCGTCTAAGTGAATCTTGACCCAAACTTTATATCCGTCGATGTAAAACTGCTAGCTCTAACATTCGAGTAATCTACGAGTGACGCCTTAGTTACTGGAAACGAAAATCTCGATCATTTAGCATCACTGAATAGGCCTAGGGCAGCTGAACCTGACTCGAACTCTTCGAACCACCTAAAAGTCGAGTCGAACCATCGAACTTCAAAGAACCGGTGGTTCGAGCACATCAGTACTTCGGTAATCATGGATTATAGGGGACCTGAAGAGTGCGGACGCCTATTGTTTTATGTGCGCTAGCGGTATTGGGCAGGCTAGAAGTAAGACATGAAGCAAGGATGAGATGAAACCCCGCAAAGAGCTTGCCATTCAGGGATTCACCAGAATTTTAATATGCGCTAGAGACGAAGTTGAAGGCATACCCACCAAAGCAAATTTAGATTGACAGAGAGCAAAAAAACGCTTCAATAAGAGGTGAACGTGATTTTTTAGTGCCGCCTAGTATGGCTAAAATTGTGCATGTCTGTAAAGACAAGAGGAATCAAAATTTGAAAAATATTTCCATGTGCATGAAACAGCTGAAGAGACAATTCAGAACACAACTTCTTAACCTTTGGCTTCCTATTTACCAAAAAATAGAGTGAAGATGAACTTAACAGAAAAGAATGCCTTTCAACTTTTCACTTATCCATGCCATATCTGAAAATATATCCAATTATGAATAAAGCTCAATCTCTCAAAACACTATACAATGCTAGACGTAAAGATACATCACAACAGACAATGACGCTGAGTAATAATCACGTCAGATATAACACGTCCTAGCCACAGTATCACTCCCCCTGTTAAAATGGCCTGATTGTGTCGTCCATGCGATATTCGGCATCCTGTAATAGAGACCTGGCCAGAGATACGCCTGCATGACCTCGTAGTATGACACCAGGTAGACCGCCCGCATTACTCATGCTGACGCATTAGGCCGTCATCTGGCTGCATTGGTTGAATCCGCACACAAATCTTCATACCACTCGTGTGTTGAACCATCAAACGTTAGGCTCCGTACATAACGACATCTGACTTATCGATAGTGGTTGTCGGTCATCCGCAACACTGGATCACATCCATGTATTAGACTCATCCGAGAGTAATCGGTGCGTACCCTCTGCTTGGGTGCCAAAAGTATTCGCCTCCAGCGTTCGGACAAGAGATCTCCTACTTCAGCAAGCACCTGTAAGTCCAGCCGGTGTCAGACCATTATATTCTGGAGGGCCACTGGCTTGAATAAGTTGCGAGCTTGTGCCATAGATGGCTTTGATGCTGTATTTAAGTGATCCCTGCAGTCCTGACATGAAGACCACTACGACTAGCCAAGTCGGTGATTCTTTTGTAGTAAGCCAAGAGGTTTCTCCCTGTTTCTGGGAGGAGGCAAGGAAAGTGTTATGACCACGTTTCATGTAAATTGGCACATTAGTTAGAAAATTATGATCCTCACTGTCCTAAGCAAAGAACATCCTTTTTCTTCCAGTCCATCTGAAGGCTTATTTGAAAGGAATGCTAGTTATTTAATAATAATCCATGTCCCAAAAAGTATTTTAAAAACACAAACAAAATTAAAAATAGGTTGACGTTTTGGAGATGTTGTTCCTGCCTAATCTTGTTGATAAACAAGCTGCTTCAAACTCCTTGCTGAAAATATGGAAGGGTACATCATTGCGACAGCATGAAAACATCTTTTAAGGTCATAAATCAGCAAGAATGGGTTAAGTTCAACCATCAATACTTTGAAAATCATGTTCTTAATTTTTGTAGTTCTAGTATTTACAAGGTAATGTCTAATTGTTTGGCCAAAATTGTAATGATGATAAATATTTGTAGCGACTATGTGTAAAAATATCATACACAAAATACCGGTAATGTACAGATAAAAGGGTCAGATCCTTTTTGGGCAAGTTTAACAAAATATCATCGCAACTTTGGTCTTATTCACAAAAAGTGTTTAAAGCAACTTGATTTGGAGCTAATGTTCGTGGACAATATGTTGCAAAATTCGGGAAGTAGCATTTCTTTTTGAAGGAAATTTTTTCAATTTTACTACAATGGTTGATGTATACAATCAGCATCTTGCGTGGTGGCCTTCAATTAATAATGTCGGTTACCCCAAGGTAACTGCCAAGAAGACACTGCCCATCTCTACAAGGAAAGTATCCAGTGCCTCCATTTCAGACATGAATGATAAATCGTGCCCCTTTCTGCACGAATTATATATCTAGTAACTAGAGGGGCTAGTACAGAGAAGCGACACTCACGAGATTTCTGAGATTTTTTTTCCCTCCCTCGCGGCTGCCTGGTGTTTTGCGATGGGATGGCTTTGAACACATTTAGTTATGTGATTCTCAAAATCAAGTTCCGATTTCAGGGAGCCAGTGAGTTTATGGCTCGTTCGTCTGCTTTGTTTGAAAATGCGTAACGCAGAGAAGTCGCAGCCTTGACACCCTTGCTGCCCGACTACCAAAATGTGTTCCAAGTACTGAATGAGTTCGAACTCACGAGTTTTCCGAAACTTCGAACTTCGTCGAACCAACTTTTCGAACTTCGAGTTGAAAACAACGAACCGCGTCAAAAAGTGCATCTCTCATAGCAAAAAGTTGCCTAAGATTTTCCCATATGCTGTACTCTTTCAGATGAATGACTAAAAGAACCCGGCTATGTCACTTTCATGATTACAATAGCCATATTGAAATCATTTACACCATCAGATTGCTTTGTACTGGCATATTCGTCCAATAATTTTTCGTTCTTTTTGCTCACGTCTACAACATGACTCTCTTTGCTAGAATCAACTCATTTTTTAAGGGTGTCTGAAATTATCAACCAAAAGAATTGGCTGTCAAAGAAAATAATAAATTGCCTTTAAACTAATGAAATCAAGTATCACCGCAATGAAAGTCTGATTAAAACCTTAACATCTATTTTGAAAGGTAAAAACTTAATCAGAGAAAAGTTCTGACATTTAGTTACAAGAACAATTGGGTAAATTGTTTTTCTTGGCCCAAGCACCTGCACAATCGGGCTTCAAAAGAATACATGAACAATACGAAAGTTCTTGCATTTTTACAATCATACCTTCAGAAAATCACTTTTGCGAAGTGAAAGATAAACCAAGGATACATGCAATCAGGTATAACCTGTATAAACTATAACCGAAATTTGATACACTTTTACAAATGAATCCAAGACAAACAAAATCAGCAATTAATGTCCAATCAACCACAAAACCGCGTTCACATCTTTGAGGTTAACCCCCGTTCTTTTTGAAGACTTGGGACTCTCCCTGGCAATCACGGCAAGCACTTATCTGGCTATACATTTTTTAATATCTTTCAGCCTCTCAGCATAAGGATTGCATATTTTTGTGTGAAGGAAGGCCTTCCTTCCTATCATTGCAATTCGTAATAAAGGGCAATTTTAATGCAACAATGCATTTTTCCAAGAGTATCTCCAATGGTAGGACAGATAAGCTTCCTCGCGGCTCTCATAGGCCAGAACAATTTTCTTTTTTTTTACATGACTTGCGACTCTTGAGTCATGGTTCATGAGCGTAAAAGTAACTATAAATTAAAATCTGACGTTATATAAATTATACAAAGTTTTGTTGATAAAACAAGAAACAATGTCAAAGAAGGTAAAGGCAATAAAAATAGTTTGACTAGAAAGTGATATCACAATGAGTATGACTAGAATTGGTCTCAAAGCACATGAAAAAAAGGTAAGAGGTGAGTTAAAGATAGTACAGACAGGTAGGTAGAGTAACGGATGAAATCTTGGTGGATGCGGCTAGATTGAGCAGATCCTTTGTTCAACTTCCGTCGCTAGATGGCATTTGGCTGGAGATTATTTGCGCAGCAGAATGTAATGTTAACGTTTAAGCTGTGTTTTAAACTTTAAGTCCTGGTGGAAGTCGTCATAACTTGAGGGTCCCCTTGTTTTTTTAATTGTGAACTACCTTACCCGCTTACGGATTGCAACCAGCATTTTGCATTTATTGTGAGGCAATTTTTTTACAGCTTTGGGGTCTTGAAATGCCCAAAATCTCTGTTACACGGTGCAGTTAGGATTGCTGATCTGCCAATATGTTGTTACGTTACGTCGCTCAATTGTGATGGGTGGCTATCTGGTTACAGAGGGGAGCCACAAATTGGATCAGCAAAATCAGTATCCTCCTGCCTATATCGTATCGAATTCTCTCTATACGATTTAAGTCCGCTCTGCAAAATAGGATGTAGTAGCACATTGAGAGACTCCAAACAAATTGATTGCCGAGACTGCAGTCACTTGTCAGATTCTAAATAAAGCAAAAAAATCGAATTGGAACTTGAAAAGAATTTAAAGTTTTTTGGTTCAATTGTTTACCGGTTCTATGCAATAGCATTGGATTCCCGTACCTTGGGCGGAAAAATATTAGCGTTAATATTTATTAAATATTGTCACCCTTGGAAAATGATAGATATTTTAAGCTGCCGACCTTCATTAGATATCTTACTTACCTCCCCAAGATGGTCGAAACTGAAAATTAACGAAAGAGATTAAACAAGGGAGGCGATCAAACCGTTTTGGGCCGAGATCAAGTGCCTCGTCGCAATGAAACGGGTGGGCACCTTGTGGTTCAGATGGTTCATTTGGTCCAAGCCGTCGGTTCATCTGGCGTCGAGGGGTGAATTGGTCAAACGGACTTTCAGAGTCCGATTTTGGTACTTTAGTTGTGCGTGATTATCAATTTGAAGCATTGCGTTACGGAATCATCACTGCCATCCTCAACACGATGATTCATCCAAGAACATCACGGACTTTTTTACCCTTGCCTTACATGCGTCTCGTTTTTTGATAAAATAGGAATGGATTAGTAGGGCTCTGAATCTGAAGAGAACAAAAGTGAGGACCAGTGCACCATAGGAATTTAATTTTAATTCCTTTACAAAACAATAAGTTTAACTGGGCCCCAGATCCAAATCAAACGCGTTACATTAATATTTCTCTGATTCTTACTGTCATATACGGCTTTAGCTACCTTCAGGCACCCTTTAACGTACTTTTAATGTTGCAAATGCCAGTTGTTGCGCCACTTTCTATATTTCTATTTGAAAAATACCTAGTTTGAATCTGGTGTGGCTGTGATTGCAGATAGGGATGCCTGAAAAGTAACTTAAACCTTAGCTAACTCTTAAAGCACAAACATTTACAAAAATGTGTTTTTGTTTGGATCTGGGATCCATGTAAACTCAATGGTTTGGAACAGAATGAAGGTTCAAAATAACTGCAATGGTGCTCTGACCCATGTCTGACCTCACTGTTGCACCCTTTAATACAGGGCACAAGGATTGAGTGCAAAAGAGAATGAAAAATATAAGACCAGTATTTAAATAGTGTGAAACAGGCCAAGCTGAAATTTCTATGAGATGTGTAAAATGTGACAAGCACCATTTTCACATTGTGGAATTAACTTGAATGAAGTTTTACTTGAACAAACTTAGAATAGTTGATAACTGATCAAAAATCATTGACCAATCTACATGAACAAACATATCTAAAGACCTTTGTCTTAGGAAGCAGGTGAACAAAAACCTTTTCATAAGCCCACAGGGCTTAATTGTATGGCTCTTGTGCATGTACACATGTATGAAACTGAACATGCCATCTTCAGCTTTAAAACAAAATATTGTCCATCATCAGGGAACAAGTTATTGACCCCTTGGTTCCTTTTAGCCTGTGGCTGTTTTGGCTTGGTCTTGTTATATTGAAAGTGATAAAGGTGAGGCTTCATGAATACTGTTGAGGAGTGCATCAAAACCATCCATCCAACGTAAAGCCACGTTTTTGCAATCACGCACTAAAGTACCAAAATCGGACTCTGAAAGTCCGTTTGAGTGAATTGGGGCTGGAGGGTTGGATGGAGATTCGTGATAAGGACGGATTTTACGTCGATTTCGAATGGTGGTTCGACCATTCATTGAAACAATATATGATTGTCCACTATCACGGATGCTTTAAAATATAACGTTAAAAAATGTTGGCTGAAAATTATGAAAAGGCCTTCAAAAGCGAGACGAGTCACATCAAACATAAATTGTTTCAAGACTGATGTGACAATAGTCCGCCAATGAAAGTAGTCAAATCCGTGTGACCTTTTTAACCGAATTTAGGGTATTTTTTACAGACATGGTAGGTGTAAATATACCTTCAAGCCTTCGAGAATCCAGGCTAGTTCGAACAATGAAGTCCACATCTCTTCTTTCTTGCGCTCCTTCATTGTTTAATTTGCTTCCCTCTGATATTTGTAGGGAATACATAGGCCTTGTTGATCCGGTAGCATCTTTTCAAGTCAGACTTGGACAAATTTTTAGATAGCATACCAAGATCAACCCTACATTCAAGGACCAGCTCGGTCTGCCAACTCAAATTCGTTGGTAGACCAAGTATCATATAAAATTGAAAGGTAATAAATAGACGAATCATAACCTTTCATTTTAATAGTACTGGGATTACATTCCCTGTAGCGGTTAGAAAAGCCCGTGAAAAGCCAAACAAAAAAATAATAATGTGAGGCTAAAAAGTTAGTTCATCATTCAATTTTAGAATCATTCTTTTTTTTCAGACTCGCGAAGAGAGATGCTGCGATACCTTGAAATAATTTCCAGGTCGAAAATGAACTTAAAGAGCAATGGTCCATGGAGAGAGATGTCTAATTCATAAGTTTGTTGAGATATTTCCGTCCAAGAACGTCCTTTGGCGCAAGGGTTGACGGGTGCGTGTTTCCTCGAATCGACTCAAAGAACAAACGAGAGAGAGTGTCATCTACATTTCCAACTCCTCCAGCTAAACGCAAACTGAAGTCGAAGACATCGCCATCCACCACCGCAATGGAGGAACTCGTTGTAGAGTTTGCCATTGCTAAGATAACAGAACCTTGCTGGATGTACCTTGCCACTCAAAAATCAGGATGTTTTTCACAATCAGTGGACCATTCATCTTTTATTAAAAAGTATGCACTTACACGTGCAATTTGGACCTGCTTTCTCTGCAAAGATCACAGAGACATCGAGAAAAACCTGTCCGGATATGTCATGTGTGACAATTGCCAAAATTGGTTTCATTGTTTCTGTGTTGGAATGAAAGAGGAGAACCTCAGAGAGGTTGGATCAAATTGGTGCCCACATTGTCGTTAAGTATACATTTCGTTCCCAAATACTGTCTCATAGCATTGCTGAATATATATCTTATTTTTGCAAGTCTTGCTATCCATTTAAGTTTAAAAAGCAAAGCAAAAGGAAGTGAAATAATTGATATGGTTTATTTTCTTCAACCTTTAGAACCTGGTTGTGATTTTGCGAGACTTTCACTCTATACAAAGAATCAAAATTAAATCCCGATGTCACGCAGAGAAAGTTTGCATCAATTTTTTCAAAGGGTGACGACCATTCGTATATTTGCCCTTTATTTTGATTTGCAAAATATGGTCGCTCTGGTCAAGCAGATATTGTGCTAGGAATACCGTCCATAGAGTACCACAATTCCCGGGCTCAAGGTCACGTCTGACCACGCCAACTTCGTCAAAGAAGTACGCACTGCCGGTAACTCCGGATCCGTCAGTTGAGCGTCTCGTATTGTTTCGGGCGAGACAGCCAACGAGATGGCATAAATGCGAGACAGGGAAGAACGTGCACAGATCTTTAAATCCAACATAGAGAGGTGTAAAGCTTTGGGATTTCATACTAGTGCGCCCTCTGGTTCTACCATGAAGGAAGTGTCACCACACTTCTTACTGATGGCAAAAAGTTGGCAACAAATCTTTTTTTCGTATTTTCTGCATATCTTCATCACTTGCGATGTAATTTAATCATTATCAAGTGAATGTTGAACTTAAATGGTTCAAAATAAATGTCGAACGATTTCCAAAACATGGCGTACAATTTTGTCAGTGAAGATTTGAAAGCACTGGATGTGCTAAAATCATGGTAGTTCTTGCCGCGATTGTGGCGCAGCCTGACTAGGTCACACAGCTGAAATCCGATCCGGTACTTTACATGTCTCTATAGTCTTGAACTCGGCTTTGGCCACCTCCAACTTCTGTCTGGACAAACGACGAGGTATGGACACCAAGGGCAAACCCTTCAGGGAAATTCGATACTGGACGTTGTGCTTAGATTGGGCATTTGCGAAAGTTAGCA
>NC_081448.1:11722493-11723576 GCF_007210705.1 Tigriopus californicus
TTTCAGAATAGACAGAGTGGGGGCAGAAGCATGGCCCAAATAACCCACCACTATGGATTGGGATTGTGGGTTATACAGGCGATGATTGACCAGTTCAACAATCAAGTCATGGGAGCGCAAAAAATCGGCCCCCAGGATGGCCTGGTCCAAATCAGTTACATAAAATGTTCAGGTATATGAAGAATTCCTCAAATTCATTTTAGAGGTAGAGGTTCCATAAAACATTGTTTTTGGTCCATTAGCGACAGCAAAAGCAGACACTCCAGGCCTTGATCACATTGGCCAAGATGATGGTAAGACACTCACTTGCCCGCCAGAATCAACCAGGTAAGTCATATTGTCTATTTTATTTGTAACAGAGTAATAGAACACCAATGTTGTTTACTGGAGGCCGTCTTCCAAGTTTCCCTGGACCGCAGATATACTAGTATTGGAAAAACTGGCGAACAAACATAGGGGTTCACAACAAAAAGCCTTCTTTCCCCACTTTTGATAAAGGCAGCACCAACCCTGAGAAGTGGGTGAAAAATCCAGCCGAACACGCAGGGTGGGCGTAGTAACAGCAGAAAGGGAGCCAGAATGAAAGAAAACGAGGTGGTCCACCAGAAGTGCCAAATCGCAAGGGAAAGAGCTTCCAATGATGGAATGAGACGAGGTCTAAGTTCTACTGGCAGGGAATCCACAAATAAGGTCTGGAACAAGATGGACGGCTTGTGATCTCCCAAAAACGCGAACGTGTCGTCCATGAGCTGGGAAGGGCGCCTGTCCCCCAAGGGCGAGGTATCCAAAAGAAGTTATGCCATTCAATAAGGCCAGAGGGAAAAAGTGGCCAGTAACAGGGTCTTCAAAATCTCATATTTTCCTTTTCAAGGCGGATCCGAGATTAGGTTGACGACCCATTTCGCAGCCTCTTGATCCAAGGAAGCCACGAGGTAGTAACATTTGGTCTCCTCCATCACTATGCCTCTCAGCACGAATTGAGCCTCGGCTTGGGCAAACCAAACCTTGGGTTGCGCTCCCCAAAAGGGAGGCATATTGACCGAACCAAAGAGAGTGAAGACTGGGATGGTAGAGCCAAAATGC
>NC_081448.1:11724576-11725998 GCF_007210705.1 Tigriopus californicus
CCCAAAACTATAAATAATTGCCCTTGATGGACACTGAGGGCCCATCCGAATTGGCCCCACCACAGTAGATCTGGTATGGTGGTGCATGGTGTAAAGTCGTCTCATTGCTAGCTCTGCCATCATTGACTTCAAATTAGATCTTCTTAAAGGATATTGGCAGATGTCTCTGGAGGAAAAGTCACAAAAATTAACGACATTCATCACACCGTTTGGGAAATTTTGATTCTTACGATTGCCAATGGGGTTTGTCTCAACTGGAGATTTGTACTCATATCAAGGCGACATTGCCATGTCGGGGCTTCACATTCATTAAGTGGTTGATGACATGGCGGCTGGTTGTGAGAGATATCAAGACCTCGTCTGTGTCACTTGCCTCATCCTAGAAAGATGAGTCTTCTACGGATTGACCGTCAACGCAGGGAAAAGCAACGTCGGTGGAGCCAGATCCATTGATTTTGTTGGATATAAAATGTCATACATCAGCATCGTGGCCGATGAGAGGAAATTGATTGCGATCAAAAACTTTCCCGTTCCAACCAATCGTACGGATTTACAGTCATTCATTGGGTTGGTAAATCAGTTGGGACACTGTTCGGCGGATATTGCGGGAACTGCGGAACCCCTCAGAGGACTTCTCAAAATTAAGAACGAATTCCTCTGGTTGCCCGAGCACGAGAGGGCTTTTTACAAAGTCAAAGAGGCTTTGAAATCCCCTCCTGTATTGGGAATATATTGACAGAACGCCCCACTGCCATCCAGACCGATGCAACCAAGCTGAATGGCCTCGATTGCGCCCTTCTTCAATTACAGGGTAACAATGGCGATTGATACAGTGCAGATCACGCTTGTTGCAGGATGCAGAATCTTGCTACGCCATCACTGAATTGGAAGCGTTGACTATTTTCTGGGAAATCAACAAATGCCATCTTTAACTCACAGGCTTGCCTGAATCTATGGTTATCACGGATCACAAACCGCTCAAACCAATCTTTTCTCAATCTTTGAACGCTATCGAGAATCCACGGATCCAAAACTACCGGTGCAGGGTGGCCGGATATAACTTCACCGTAGACTGGCGCAAAGGGAAGGATCATGAAATTCCCAATCGCATTCTTTCGCATTCACCCATCAGTGATCCGTCAGATGATGATCAATTTGAGGTTGAAAAAACGGGTCAGATTACCTTCATGAGCCTCAAAATGATTGATTTAACAATGGAAACAATTCGAGATCAGGCTCGGTTAGACCCAAATTATTGTTTACTGTGGCAACCTGTCCAATCCGGCACAATCTCAGAGTCCAAAACAGGCTATGTGGCTCTATTCAAAAAAGTGGCTCATGAATTGTCTGTGGATGAGGATTTGGTGCTATGTGGACATCAACTCGTCATTCCAACCCACTGTGTCAAGGCTGTTCTCAAAC
>NC_081448.1:11727266-11732329 GCF_007210705.1 Tigriopus californicus
TTTGGGCCAAGGACGATCGCGAAAATTGGATTCAATCATTGCCGGAAGATCCGTTTGAGGAGGACATTGCGCAAGTGGACAGGAAATTGAAATCCATTTACAAGAATGCTTTTGATGACACCCAATTGAAGCCTATGCGTGGGCCTATTGTAGGCGATCCGATGGTAATAACTTTAAAAGAAGAAGCACGACCATTTGCAAAACATACAGCAAGACCCGTCCCATTTCCCCCATGAGAAAAGGTGGAAAATGCGTTAAGGGATATGACGCAGAAGAAGGTAATAACGTCCAAGGGTGACAATCATATTGTCTGGTGTCATCCAATAGTTGTCGTTCCAAAGCCGAACGGGGATGTCCAGATCTGTGTGGACCTCAACAAGTTGAGTTCAGAGGTCCAACGGTCCACTCATTCCATCAAAACACCGCTTGAAGCAATTGCTGGTTTTAGCCCATTGGATTGATTTTTCGTCAAATTGGATCTTCTTAAAGGATATTGGCAGATGGCTCTAGAGGAAAAGTCACAAAAATTAACGACATTCATCATACCGTTTGGGAAATTTTGATTCTTACGATCGCCAATGGGGTTTGTCTCAACTGAAGATTTGTACTCATATCGAGGCGACTATCGATATTGCCATGTCGGGCCTTCAGATCTATAAAGTGGTTGATGACATGGCGGCTGGTTGTGAGAGATACCGAGACGCTTCGAGGGGCGCTCAAAGCTCCCCGTGCATTGGCGCGCTCATTGACCGGAATTCAGGGAGATGCTCGAAACAGCTGATCGGAAGAAGCTCGGAGGTGACCAGCTCCGAAAATATTTTTATGATCATTCCACTGGTAAAATTGAGGGGGCTGGCCATCGGCGATGAACTGCTGGTCCAGGACGTGAAGACAAAATGTTGGGATAAGTTGGCTACTGTGATGGAAACCTCTGGTCAAAGGAAGTACCAATTGCATGTTCCATCAGGTAGGATTCCTCGGTGAAACCGCCGATACATTTGGCAGGCTCCACATGGCCCCCGGAATGAAAGGAATCCGCCCTTGGAACCCAAATCAAAAGCCCTCAGAGGGAGTTGCCCAATTCTCTCCCAATTATTACACGAGTTAAATCGTCAATAGTCTATCAGTAATCACATGTAATATTTTAACCTTTGACGATTTGAGGGATTTGGAATGATTCCTAATAGTTAAATACCATCCAATGCAACCTGTTATATCATCAGCTCAACCTCTCATTATCATGCCATTACACAGTTGGACGTGACTGGATGATTCCAGACTTCCATGTACGTAGACCTTACTCCATTTTGTTAACTAGTTCTCTACAATAAAGTTCCGTCTTTCTCCACCACGACTACATTTACAACGTTCATAAGAACATACCAGACGTGTTCAACAGTTTAAACTAATTTGCCCTTTGATGCCCTCTTGTTTAAAGAGGAGCTTGGTCAAGCCCTTGCCCTTCTCTTCAAACTTGTTAGCAGGCTCATTTTTATAACCTTAATTGGTTGGGGGTGCTAAGGTCGGAGGGTGCACCTCGCCTGGCCAGCAAAGCCAGCCATCGCATCATCCAAGTCCAAATTCCGATAGGCAGTTTAAGTCCGGTATCAGATTGGTTCTCCGTCTGTGGGTGTGGTTAGCGTCTAAAAGTTTCCTTGAGAAAGATCGGGGAGGAGAATCGAACCGGTGACCTTTCTCATGCTAGGAAACTGCGCTAACCACTACCTCACGTCTTCTCCCTAATGCAAAGAAAACAACTACCATTGAATAAATAGCTATCAGTAAAAGGGACCAACATACTCAAATAGGGAATACATTTTTAACTTGTTCTAGTAAAAGAAAAGATCATTCATCTTTCGTTTTTCAGCGCGTTACCTTTTTTTGCCTACGGAATCATAAAAAGACGAATCCGCATATGAGCAATTGAAAGAGCTTAGTTCATCATTTCAGAGCTTTTAATCGCAAAGAGTGTCGTGACCTCACTATTCGTGGAAATCCAGTCCCCTTTGAGAGTTTGGGGACAGAGAGCCTTTGATCCATGGGGCTCATTTTATACATTGGAGGAATGTCCCACCGCCTGTATGATTGGATCCTCGTCGATGGATGGGCATACGGAGTGGGGCTGTCATTTTGATCCCACCAATGGAATTTGCCAAATGGGCAACTTTGGTTATAATCAACATAACTCAACTTTAACCTCTTCCGACCAATCTTCGATAGTTGTTCGAAAAGGTCCAGCCTCAAGTGTTCTACCAACTGATTAAATAGCCAACATGTTCATTTTTGTCCATCTTTTAGATGTTCTTGCAAAACTGGCCGACCAGGACTTTTCTCAGTCCGCCTTCAATGGATCTTGGAACAAACATATTTACCAGTCAAAAGATGTGGACTCTGTGGACGGATTTCATCAATGTCTGGCACTCTGCATTCTTGACTCTGGACCATGGTCCATCATGGTTTTGGATAGTTCTATTACGAAGTGCTATCTTGCCGATTGGTATATCAATTCAGAATTATATCTATCTCTGCCATCTTTCAATGGAATAACCTTGAGCCGCCAGCGTAAGTTCAAGTTGCCTCGTAACATTGAAAACGTTTAAGACCTAAATATTTACGTCTTTCTTAAAAAGCAAAAATTGGGGTTTTGATGGGTGGCATGAATTCAAATGGCAACGTGGTCGGTGATTCCGAGGTTTTGACGGAGGACTCATCTGTTTGCCTCCACGCTGCATTACCCGCTCTTCCAACCGCAAGATATCTTCAGGCCGTTCTTTTTGTCACGTCGATTAACATGCTCATGTTTTGTGGAGGAGCGAATGCTAACACTGCATACGGTATTTTTTTGGCATGTGTTGATACTTGATAACATAGGTTTAAAATGAGTTATGAACCCTCGGAACATTGCTGAAGAATCAGAGAGAACTCATTCTTGTTACGTTGTCTTGTGAACCTTGGTAGCCAATCGGTCTGAAAAATCTGGGAGAGGTTTGGTTTACTTTCTTGGAGGGCGTGGGTTCGAATCTCTCCTTCAAGTTAAGGAGCGGTGAGATCAGACTCATTTCATTTCTCTCTTGTTCTTATCTCCAAGGAATTTCGCACCAAAGTGTAGTCTTCGTGGAGTTTGTGTGTGGGTAAATATATGGGAATTGCCATTTATTCACTCAATTAGGTTTGGTTTTTCACGGCTCTTGGGTAGGATGTAATAGGGACCTTTAAGCTGATGTAAAACTCAACCTTCTGAGAAAAATTGTCACGAAACCTTCATTTTGATTCGTCCTTGGGCGGTCACTTGTCACATCTCATTTCCTATTACAACATACTAACAACTTAATCAAATCGACGGAGATTGTTGGGACAGTCGTCCATCTTGACTGGAATCTTGGGTTAATGCTTATTGTCAACCATTATTAATCAGACTCGAATCTTGTATTTTATGTAAATATTTGAGCAAGCTGAACCGTTATGTCATTATGTTGCAAAAGGTTTCGCGGGATGAAATCGAGTATCTTGAAATGCTGAATTTGTTGAATGCACCTTTCCACATGAATTCAAGCAGATGGGCACTTGCAGGTAGATATCGATATCAGAAAATTTGAATTAAATGGCGAGAACGATAAAATACCTGACTAGAATGTGATATCACACTAATTATTACTAGAAGTGTTTATTGTGTGAACTACTCAAACACCGAATTGATGATAACAGAAGGGTTTAATAATGGAGTAATAATTTGGAACCATGCTAGGAGAAAGTTTTTTAAACGCACTCACTGGTTAAGAATGTTTCAAGCATAAGTGTTCCATATACAAGCAGAAGCATGAAAATGAATGGTAACGTGTACAAGATTTGACATTTAATTCCAAAAAAGACCTTTATTGGGGAACGCACAGATATCGTTTGAGGATATTGGTGAAGGTGGCATCGGGGGATTTGAGGGCGGATTGGGCGGAGTTGGAAAGCCATAGGTGAAGGCAGTATAGGAAAATTGGGTTGATGTGGGTCCGGAGGAGTTGAAGAACTATTGGAGAGGGAAGATTCTTGGTGGGAAGTCATTGGAAATGTTTTCGAGTTTTGATCACGACGGCCCAAAACCACTAAACAGTAAGGACTACCTGGCTTAGGGGACATTGTTCATTGAAATTTTGGAGGAATGAATGCTAAATGTGTTCAATAGTCTTAGTAGCGCTGGAAAAGTGACCGCCCAGGAGATTTGTTTGCGTTTCCTTTTTAAGATGACGTCATCAGTCACCTGTAGCTTAAAGGTGCCGATTACTTTAAAACCTAATAAGTTTATTCCTCGTTTATGTTTATGTTTAGCTACAGCAGTTTCTCTCTGATGTTGTATTAAAGTTTTTTTTCCCAATCGTCATTTGTAGAGTATTGGTCATTGATAATTAGAAGCTATGGTGCATTAGTGTATTGATCGTATTTTTGTTAGATCGGTTTGTTGGGTTTTTCTGTTTTTTTGTCTTGTTTACCTTGTTGCGGTTCTTGATTCCTTACTTTTCTGTCTTTTATCTCTTGATTACTATCTCAATCCTAGATTCGTATGCTCAGTTTGATGTAAGGTAGTTCAGGGCTGTTTTGTATTGTTGTCCTGTGTCTTAAGACGACTTTGTTATAGCCTCTTTAGTTTCCTCTTTCTTTTCCTTGATCTTTTCATCCCGCTAATGATTGTGTTCGCAATTGCTGGTTCCTTTGTCTAGCCCACCAATTTGGCTACCATCATGAATGCAATGTTTGGACTTGGTCATGGCAGGGAAGGATCCTCCAGTAGTCAATATGCCCTATATCATTGAGGTTTTAGCAGTTTGGGTCAATCAGACCAGGGTGTGGCTTGAAAAATAATCGATTTCTCGACTTGTGAGTGAGCCTGATTTACCAATGAAGAGGCTGAAGAGGCGTCTCCTCTTGAAGTAGAGGAAGAAAAGGCTTTGGAGAAAACAGTTGGTCAAGTTTACCGAAAGCAGCCCTGTTTTGATGAAGGAAAAGGCTGTCAGTTTGACCACCCTAAATGGTGTCAAAAACTTCTCAAGTTCGGCCTTGAGAAGTACAATAGGAAG
>NC_081448.1:11732380-11749311 GCF_007210705.1 Tigriopus californicus
GTCGTTGGAAGTCAAGCTTGTCGAATGGACTGCCTAATCGGAACGTGTTGACACTTCAACAGTCAGTTTACAAGGTGCTTTGCTGTCATGGAATGAGTTCAAGCACCCACAGCCCAAAGCTGGATTCTTGGATACGGTCATCTCCTCTTCTCTCGTCTCACCCGTCTCGCCTTATCAAGTATTGAGAGAAATGTGCATATCCATCTTAACACACTTCTTCCTTGCAAAAAACATAAAAAGTAATTTTGACGTGATTGATTTATTTAATTCTGGCTCAAATTTGGCGGTCATATGGCTAAAAGTTAACAAGATTTGCTTGGATATTTCTGTTGGAATTCAAAAAGGCTTTTGAACCATGGTAACATTCGTCTCACTGGTGAGACGAGAGGGATAAGGTGATCATCGAAGAATCCAGCTCAAATTTTGATTGGAAAGAGGCAAATACTGTTGCTGTGGTTGTGCATTTTTGAGTAACAATTGTTTCATTAGAGCATGCACCTCAAAACATGAGTGGTGCTTAATTAAATCCATCCTTTTTGATAATCCTGCTCTGAGAACATCAGACCCTGTACTAGAGACCTACCCTGTACAAGCTAGGTGAGGTTACATTTATGTAGTACCGGTATTTACTGAAGGATATTCTCACCAGCTTGGAATAAACAGCCAACTGTATTTTATTGAAAGCCATCGGTATTGAGTGAGGCCTTAATATGCCCGGTCTGCCCGGTCTGCCGAATTAGAAGGCCAATTACTGAACAAACATCTCTGACTCTCTTATTCAAGGTATGAGGGCATATTTTCAAGTCGAAACTCCACTTGTCAAATATTGACATAAACACAGTTCAGACTGCTATTCTATGTACCTTGGTCCAGATAAAAACCCGATGACAAATCATATTTTGCACGTTAAAATTGCTACTGAGCTCTTTGAATGAGTGGCTGTCATGTTCTCTTTTCCTCTCTTATGCTGTCCTTGACGCGAGTTGAGAATTGGGAAATCGAATTGTATTTTTGCACAGGCTGTCAAGACGATGAAAAAATTATTCTCAGACAGGGGTCTTGCAAGATCTAATATTACAGGTGGAGTGACAGATAATTCAACCATGTTCGGATTTGTACAAGCGGTCATATTCAACCAAATACTTTGTTTCGTTTTTGTGTTTTCTTGAGTTTAGCAGATACACTCTACTACTAGGGGATAGTTTGATAAATACATGTAATTGAACGAAGGAAAAGTTGTTCAAACGTATGCTTAGATATTGTTGGAAACAAATACCAAACTGCAGTATAAGTTTTTGTTATGTCCTCCTAACCTCGTGCTTGCTCCCATTTATACATTTATACTCTCCATAGTGCATCCAATTCCACATTTATATATCCTGTGCGTTAGCTAAATAAAATCAGTCATCCACCGGCTCACGACCACATAACAGTTTTGTACCATTTGTGGTCATTGTAGAGACTGTAGCGACTTATTTGCGTTTAGAGAGCACCTTCAAGCCTTGTGAATCCACGCTAGTTAAAATAATGAAGTCCAACTCGCTTCTTTCTCGGTCTCCTTCATTGCCCAATTTGCTCGCCTGAAATATTCGTAAGGAGCATGTGTGTGTTGACCCTGTTTAGCATCATTTCAGTCAGTCTGAGACAAGCTTTGATCAAAATTCCTGATCAACTCTTTAGGAGCCTTGATTTTTGGTAGGAAACAATTAGTTAAGGTTAAGGGATCCCTTAGTGACATACATGATGTCAAGTCAGGTGTCCCTCAGGGCTCCATTTTGGGTCCTCTCCTTTTCATCATCTTCATTGCTCTGCTTCAGAAACTTGGTAGTAGTAATGTCAGTATCTCTTCTTATGCTGATAATACAAAATTGTAGTTGGCAGGAATGGTCAGAACTCCGGTTGTCTGTTAGAGGTCCTAGACCAAATCTACTCTTGGGTGTTGCGAGTAACATGGCACTGAATGGAATGAAATTCCGTTCAATGACCTTGGGTCGACGCCATTAGACACTCCACTATTAGATGAAGTTAAGGACATTGAGCAGGTCTCAGCCATGAAGGATTTAGGTGTAGTCCTCCAAGATAATGGAAAGTTCGATGAGCGTATCCAGTTGAGAGTTGGTAAAGCTTTTCAAACATGTTTGTTGGATATATCGCACGTTTAAGTCCAGAGATAGTATCACGATGCTAACTCTGTACAAGTCGATTGTTCAGCCGCATCTTGAATATGCCTCTCCCATTTGGGCTCCAATGAGTTCAGCAGGTTTGCAAAAGCTCGAGCAGGTCCAACGATGTTTTACTAGGAACATTGAGGATATGAGAGAGCTCTCGTATTTGGAGAGGTTAGAAAGGTTGGGATTGTACAGTATTCAGAGAAGATACGAAAGGTATCTGATACTGTACGTTTTCAAAAGCATTCATGAGCTTTGTCCCAACCCACGATTTAGGGTCAATTGTAGTGACCGTAGAAGCTTAACTAACGTTCGTTTTGAGAGAACTTTCAAGCCCTCGAGAATCCAGACTAGTTAAAACAATGAAGTCCAACTCTCTTTCTTTCTCGGGCTCCTTCATTGTTCAATTTGCTGGGCCCTCAAATATTCGTAGGGCTTATGTAGGCGTTGATCCAATAGCAGGATTGAAGTCAGACTTGGATAAGTTTTTGACTAAAATTCCGGATCAACCTTATATTCAAGGATTAGCCAGATCAGCCAATACTAATTCGTTGGTCGATCAAATAATATATATAAATAAAAGTCAAGTAAAATGAATAATCTTCTCGTCTTGAACTGCTGGGATTCCAATCACGGTAGCGGTAAGGAAGTCCGCAAAAAAAAGAAAAAAACCCTCTAGTTTACAAGGCTAGTCAGATTCGCTGACTCTAATTCGTTGGCAGATAAATAGCAAAGATAATACTAATAAGAAATGAGTTGGTAGACTAATTGTAGCATAAAGTTCAAGTGGCAGCAATTAGACGCATTGTAATCCTTCATTTTAATAGTAACAAATATTATATTCCTTGGGTGTTTTGTTTTTGTTCTTGAACTGTTTGGTTGCCCCTCTAATTTCTTAGGAAAACGCAGGGGTTGTTGATCCGTTAGCAACCTTTTTCGTTTTTGACGGAAGTCCAAATGAATCTTGTGATTAAGGGCTTATTAGATGATGGAGGGCAGTTGCAGTTCGAAAACGAGTCAGATAGTGTATTATTATTAATATGAAAAATGGTTTTCAGTTGAAGAGTACTGGAAATTATATTGCCAATTGCCGTCATATAATGCCCCCCAAAAGAAACCAAAAGAACAATCAATCAATAGTCAACAGAAAGTAGAGATGTAATGGGCAAGAATTTTGGTCTGACCTGAGTTGACAGTTTTCTAACAACAGCCTGGAGAAGTTACTCATTTTCAGATTTTAGGCTGAGCTGTTTTTTTTAATTTCAAATTTTGGGCAGTGTCTGAACTGTACTAGGTCCGAGCTACATTTGGTTACATATTAGAAGTGTTGGGTAAGGGTTAAGTTAAATTAAATCCTGACGATTTCCAGCGGGGCCGGAGTCAGAGCCTAAAATAAGCTCGAGGTCTCCCTGTTCAAGTAGGTACGTAGGTATTAGCCCTTAACAAGCCCGAATGTCTAAATATTAACTCATTTCGAGTTGGGCTCCAACCCATGATATCTCTAGTAGAAGGCAAATACAAAATGAGGAATTGGATTGCCCTTGAGCGATTTTCAATCAATCACCTCAAAATGATCAATTTTCCTCCATGTGATGAGTTATCCCAAATTGCCACACTGGTTTTGAAAACTAAGATTACGAGCAATGCATTCAATGTCCTGAATGAGTTGAGTTGATATCATTTACAATGCTCTCTGTTTCATCAGTTTGCTTTGTATTTTTACTTGGGGGAGTTTCGTCATTGTCCAAATATCGTGCTTCTACCACAAAATGACATTAAGCTCAAATGTTTTGGCCAAGCTTGTTCAATCAGCAAATTGCACTGGATTTAGATGCAGATAAGTCTCCGATTTTGTGTGCATCATTATGTTCCTCAAGTTCTTTGGACTGCAATACTTTCTTGGTTAGAGATGGGCAGTGTTTTCTCGGCAATGTACCTTCGGGTAACCAAACTTTAATCGAACCTCAAACGCAAGATGCTGATGTATACATCAACCGTGGTAAGTAAAATTGAAAAAAATCCTTCAAATACAAATGCTACTTCTCGAAAATAATTAGCACATATTGTCCACAACGTTAGCTCAAAAATCAGATTGCTTTGGTCAGGCTTCTTGATAATAGATAAAGTTGCGATGACATTTGTAAACTTGCCCAAACAGGATCTGACCATTTTATTCTGCCATTTACCGGTATTTGTGTATGATATTATAACACATAGTCGCAATAAAGATTCATCATTATCATCAATTTTGGCAAAACGATTAGACATTACCTTGTAAATATTTGAACAGCAAAAATCTAGAACATAATTTTCAATATTAATCGAGCAATTGACCCATTCTTTTTGCTCTTATGACCTTATAAAATGTTTCATGTTGCCGCAGGAATGTGTCCCTTACATATTTTCAACAAGGAATTTGAACACTTGTTTATCAAACAGGATAGGTAGGAACAACCATCTCTGAAACGTCGACCTAATTTTTGAACCATATTTTTTTTTATTCGTTTTTTCCGGAAATGGATTTTTAGATAATTGGCATTCCTTTCAAATAAAGGCCTTCAAATGGACTCGAAGAAAAAGGATTCTTCGCCAGGACACGGAGGATCATAATTTTTCTAACTCATGTGCCAATTTACATAAAACGTCGTCATGATGTCTTCAGAGCACATTTTTCAAACGATACAAAACAAAAACATTGATCGAGTTCCTGATTTACTGATCGAGTTTCAAGGCAATGAATTAGGTCATTATTTATTCTATAAGTTCAATGAGACATGGAACCCAAAATGACAAAATGCAACTCATGTTCTTTTTCAGATGCGACGAACGAATAGTGAGGTCACGACACTCTTTGCAATTAGAAGCTCTGAAATGATGAACTAAGCTCTTTCAATTGCTCATATGCGGATTCGTCTTTTTATAATTCCATAGGCGAAAAAAGGTAACGCGCTAAAAAACGAAAGATGGATGATCTTTTATTTTACTAGAAGTTGATAATGTATTCCCTATTTGAGTATGTTGGTCCCTTTTACGGATAGCTATTTATTCAATTGCAGTTGTTTTCTTTGCAATAAGGTTTGTAAAAATGAGATTAAAAGACAGTTGAAATGTTCAGGACACCTTTAACGAGTTCGCCTTTGCTTGCTAACAAGTTTGAAAAGAAGAGCAAGGGCTTGCCCAAGCTTCTCTTGAAACAAGAGAGCATCAAAAGACAGATTAGTTTAAGCTGTTGACCACGTCAACTTTTTGAAATCCAAACTTGAATACGTAGTTTTCTTTTGTGATAACAGGCTTTCAAGGTACAATCTTGCTCCAAACAATTAGAAACCAAGGAGTAAATATTAGATTTAGAAAAGAACCAATTTAATGTAGTATCGCAGGACGTTTTCTCAATTGAAGATTCACTCCTTGGTTATAAAGAATTTAAAGAACTAGTAACATGGAAGTGACTTTCCAGTCACTCTTGAACATACAGGCAGGAAAGAAAGTTTCTAACAGTGGTGGCTAGTTGCCTTCGCGTGGAGGAGAGTCAAGGTTCGACCTATAAAAACCTATTTTCATAAAAGAAAAGATTAGAAAAGCACCTGGACATCACGTACTCTTTTCTCGTTGGAGAAAACGAAAAAAAGTCCGGAGTTAGGTCAGCTTAGACTGCTCATTGGGAGCGCTTCACGACTGATAGGGCATTGATGACATGTAATTTCAAGGCCCAATTTAGAGTTGGTATTATCTTCAGACATTACTAGATTTCGATGATACTTGAAAAAAGTCCAACGTTAGGGTGACCAGTGTACTGATCGCCGAATCACACTGCCTTTATCCACTCAGGGTTTGCAATATCAACCTTCATCTACTACACTTATTCGTAATAAGATTTTGGGTTGGAACTAGTTCCGTGGATGAGTTTGGAAATGAGATGGACACGGCGATCATGGTATTCATTTCGCCTTTTGCAACCTGCTTGAACTCATTGGAGCCAAAATTGGCGAGGCGTATATAAGATGCGGGCTCGGACAATCGATCTGGTAACAACGTAGTTCTCGTGATGCTATCTCTGGACTTAAACGTGCGATTATATCCAACCACCACTTTGAAAAAAGGCCTTAGCACCTTCAGTGGATATAGCTCATCGAACTTTCCATTATTCTTGGAGGACTACATCTAAATCCTTCAGGGATAGACCTGAGCTCAATGTCTTACCTCCATTATCTAAGTGAAGTGGTTAATGGATCCTCACAAAATAGGTCATAGAGAGACATTTCATTCCTTCAGTGCCTATATTCTTCCAGCACCCAGGAGATAGATTGATTAGCGCTAAGGAACGATCTCTACAGCAAGGATTCCATACCATCTTGACCAAACTATACTTTTATCTCAGCATAGGAAAGAGACGTTCGCATTGCTATAAAGCCTGTGAAGCGAGCAGACTGAAGTGAAATGATGAACCAACAATGAGCTGGCGCATCAACACCTAGGACCCTGACTTGACATCATGTATGTCACTAAGGGATCCTCAACCTTAACAATTGCTTCTACCCAAAAATGAACTTCATAACCAATTGAGAACCTGCCTTGGCTCCAATTTCATGGAGCCTGTTAACTAAAAGCCCATGATCTACCTCTGGCAAAGGCCTTGGCAAGTCGAGATAACCTACATCAACTGATTCGTGGCTCTCTACGTCCTCAATAACCCGCTCGATATGCTCATTCAGTTGGATAACCGTGCTAAAATGTGCTCGGAACCGTGCTGCAGCAAGGAAAGACTTCATGAATATCAAGAAATTCACAAGTTTGAATTTCATGATTTTCTACAAACACCTTCGCAATATCGAAGTGAGAGAAATCGCCTAATAATTACTGGGGAACGACTTATCTCTCCCCTTTAAAATATTAACAATGAGCTAACTTTAGAGAAGATGGAAACTTGCCCTAATCCAAGATGTAACGCATCAGGTACGCAGAAAACAGAGCAAGAACCTGTGAGCATCTCATCAGAACTGAGACGTCCACCTCCAGGACAAGGAGAGCTCGAAAGCCTCAAGTCCTTTATGGCCCTCAAAGCATCTTAATCTGTGCTTACAAGATCAGCCATGCTCAAATTAGACTAACACGCATGTCAAATCTCAACAGACAACTATCATAGAGCAATGGAGCTGTTGCTTCAGACTCTGTGGGGTTGAACACACTAGAGAGCTGATTCCCAGAGCATGTGTAGCCTAGTACTTTCATTGCTATGTCTTCCCTCAGACCTCAAAGGCAACAGAGTGTTGTCCATTTTTCCTCATAGAGTTCGCATAAGATTAAAATGCCTTCGGATTCGACTGACCTCCTGAACCAACCTTTACTTCCAGATTGTAAACTGGTCATATTCGATGGAGGCTTAATGCTTACCTGATATATATTTTTGGAGACTAGCCAATTACTGGATTAAAAGTGCTCTTCAGCTTTTGGCTAGTTTTGCAGCTTCTTTTGAAGAAAGCTTCCTATTTTTGGAATTATATAGGATGTGTCACCTTATACGGACACTCAAAGATTAGGAGCAAACTTCACTTAAAACACTGAAACTAAACTTATCATTGGCTGCATCTATGGAACCGACTCCTGTTTCAGAATTGAAATCAGTCAAGTCTTTGCTAATCTCTATTATATATATTATATACGCCAATGTCTCTTGAACTTGAACTTAGCAAACCGACCTTTTTGGCCAGTTTTACTCTAGAGCACGCCGGCTTTATGACCTAATATAATGATGATTGACAGATTATATAATGACATACTGGATCAGATCAGGTCATTGGAAAAGACCATCGAGTAACGCTATTCCTCTTCTAGTGGCCTAAAGGCTGGGAGAAATTGCGCAGAGTAGCGATTCTTCCAGCTTTTATAGAACGACTGGAGATCGATTTCGAAATGGGAATATACCCTCAGGACTAACCTCCCACTCTACAACGCTAGCCGCGAAAATTTAAGTCCCCTACAAAGAAACCTTCCGAGCAAAACCGCCAGGTCCAACTCATTCCAGTGAATTGGAGATCTGACGAAAAAAGGCTTGCGCTGAACAAGAAGGGGAGTCTATACAATTGTAACAAATAAGACAAATCAACGAACCTCGAAGATGACACTAAGACACTCTACTTCCTCCATTCGACATTTTTACATGACTAATGTGCAAATCATTCCCTAAAATATATACGCCCATGTGGGAATGGGATTATCAGGGCGTATCCTATCACAACGAACTAAGTTAACAAATTATTAGTCTGCGAAGCAGGTTTCCTGTTATAGAGAATATCAACGGCTAGTTTCTTCTAAGATACTTATAGCATTTTTAGAAATCAGAAATGCACGTTCTACCTTTACGGGCCATATAGGCCAAGTCACAGATAATACACCTTCCAACCGTAAAAAATCCCTCTTATCAACAAAGCTACGTTCAGACTGGCGCAATGATATCAGGGATACGGTTGGAGATAGATGGGTTGTAGCAGCTACATTTGAAGGACGTATTTATAGAGAGAAAGGGGTGGGGCAAGGAATATTAGGGAGGGAGTTTTATAGGAATAGGGTGTTGGAGAGTTATTAGAGGAAGGGAATATGGGAGCGAGGGTGGAGGAGGAGAGGGAGGAGGGAGGAAGCTTGGTTAAGGAGGGGGTGGGGTGGGATTAGTTTAGGAAAGGTCAGCTCTAAAACTACCGAAACTGAGCTATCCTATCTACTCTCGGCTTCTTGCGTCCCTTCAACATGACGGAGGTACACGTACATTAAATGCATGTCTTAAGTCTCATGACCTGACGGACAATGTACGGGTGAAAAAAAGGAAATCTACCTTTCACTCCCTCCTTCTTACTATTGTACTCTCAGGCGAACTTGAGAAGTTTTTGCACCAATTAGTGGATGGTCAACGACCGCCTTTCTTCTTCAGGAAAAGGCTGCTTACGATAACAGGACAGACATTTTCTCTACAACTGTCTTTTCCGCGCTTTTCAAGAGGAGATACTAGCTTCAACTCTACGTGTCAAATTAGTCGACTTCTCAACAAACTGGGTAGAGCTGTTCTTCCAAGCAACACCCTGGGTTTCATTGACTCAAGCAACTAAAGCCTCTATAATAACGGGCTTATTGACTATTGGAAGGATCCTTTCCAGCTAAGACACAAGGTCCAACATTGTATAGCCATGCTGACTTTCTAAAAATAGCTTCTCCATAAGCAGGAGGAACTATCTTAGTAAAAAATCCAACAAGGCCAAGAAGAAAAGTAGAAGAAAGAATAAAAAAGCTGTGCAATCTTGTCCTGAGATAACAGGAAACAAGCAAAATAGGAATGAAATACTTCACATCAAAGCTAACATTATCAAATCAACAAGATTGGAGATAGTAAACAAAGAAGTAAGTGACAGAGAAAAGCAAGGAATCAAGAACATATGAAAACTAGGACAATCAACAAGAAACACAGACATATAACTCAACTAACTGTCGAACACAAAAATAAATAAATACAGTAATGGAACAATAAATTATAAACTCTAAGAACAATACAAACAAATGAAGAACTACACATAACGATTTGGAACTAGAAAAACTACACTCAAATCAGAAAGAAACTGCTAAAAGCTAGAACATAAACATAAACTGAGCAATAAACTTATTAGGTTTTTAAAGTAATTAGTCTTACCAAACGAGCCGTGAAAAACAACCTAATTGATTGAATGATGGCAATTTCCCATTCATTCAACGCCACATACCAAACACCACGACACTACACGTGCACAGCAACCAAGGAGCAACAGAGGAGTCCACTTGGTTCGAAATTCCTGGGAGATAAACGAGAGCAAAACTAAATGCGTCCTGTTCTCAGCGAGCTCCAAAAGAATTGTAATCCTTCAATTTAATAGTAACAAATATTATATTCCTTGGCGTGTTTTTTGTTTCTTGAACTGTTTGTTGCCCTCAATATTCTTAGGAAAACGCAGGGGTTGTTGATCCGTGGCAACCTTTTTCGTTTTTGACGGAAGTCCAAATGAATCTTGTGATTAAGGGCTTATTAGATGATGGAGGGCAGTTGCAGTTCGAAAACGAGTCAGATAGTGTATTATTATTAATATGAAAAAGGTTTTCAGTTGAAGAGTACTGGAAATTATATTGCCAATTGCCGTCATATAATGCCCCAAAAGAAACCAAAAGAACAATCAATCATAGGTCAACAGAAAGTAGAGATAATGGGCCAAGAGTTTTGGTCTGACCTGAGTTGACAGTTTTCTAACAACAGCCTGGAGAAGTTACTCATTTTCAGAGTTGAGGCTGAGCTGTTTTTTTTAATTTCAAATTTTGGCAGTGTCTGAACTGTACTAGGTCCGAGCTACATTTGGTTACATATTAGAAGTGTTGGGTAAGGGTTAAGTTAAATTAAATCCTGACGATTTCCCGGGGGCCGGAGTCAGAGCCTAAAATAAGCTCGAGGTCTCCCTGTTCAAGTAGGTACGTAGGTATTAGCCTTAACAAGCCCGAATGTCTAAATATTAACTCATTTCGAGTTGGGCTCCACCACTGATATCTCTAGTAGAAGGCAAATACAAAAATGAGGAATTGGATTGCCCTTGAGCGATTTTCAATCAATCACCTCAAATGATCAATTTTCCTCCATGTGATGAGTTATCCAAATTGCCACACTGGTTTTGAAACTAAGATTACGAGCAATGCATTCAATGTCCTGAATGAGTGAGTTGATATCATTTACAATGCTCTCTGTTTCATCAGTTTGCTTTGTATTTTTTACTTTGGGGAGTTTCGTCATTGTCCCAATATCGTGCTTCTACCACAAATGACATTAAGCTCAAATGTTTGGCCAAGCTTGTTCAATCAGCAATTGCACTGGATTTAGATGCAGATAATCTCGATTTTGGTGTCATCATTATGTTCCTCAAGTTCCTTTGGACTGCAATACTTTCTTGGTTAGAGATGGCAGTGTTTCTCGGCAATGTACCTTCGGGTAACCAACTTAATCGACTCTCAAACAAATGCTGATCTACATCAACCGGTGGTTAATAAAAAAAAAAAAAAAATCCTTCAAATCAAATGCTACTTCTCGAAAATAATTAGCACATATTGTCCACAACGTTAGCTCAAAATCAGATTGCTTGGTCAAGGCTTCTTGATAATAGATAAAGTTGCGATGACATTTGTAAACTTGCCCAAACAGGATCTGACCATTTTATTCTGCCATTTACCGGTATTTGTGTATGATATTTATACACATAGTCGCAATAAAGATTCATCATTATCATCAATTTTTGGCAAAACGATTAGACATTACCTTGTAAATATTAGAACAGCAAAATCTAGAACATAATTTTCAATATTAATCGAGCAATTGACCCATTCTTTTGCTCTTATGACCTTATAAAATGTTTTCATGTTGCCGCAGGAATGTGTCCCTTACATATTTTCAACAAGGAATTTGAACACTTGTTTATCAAACAGGATAGGTAGGAACAACCATCTCTGAAAACGTCGACCTAATTTTTGAACCATATTTTTTTTTTATTCGTTTTTTCCGGAAATGGATTATTTTTAGATAATTGGCATTCCTTTCAAATAAAGGCCTTCAAATGGACTCGAAGAAAAAGGATGTTCTTCGCCAGGACACGGAGGATCATAATTTTCTAACTCATGTGCCAATTTACATTAAAACGTCGTCATGATGTCTCCAGAGCACATTTTTCAAACGATACAAAAAAAACATTGATCGAGTTCCTGATTTACTGATCGAGTTCAAGCAATGAAATTAGTCATCATTTTATTCTATAAGTTCAATGAGACATGGAAACCCAAAATGACAAAATGCAACTCATGTTCTTTTTCAGATGCGACGAATCGCCTTTCTTCACTCCTACAATCAGTAAGTGGTGTGAAGAGTAACTCATATGGCTTCGAAATATGGTAGGATATACAGATCTTCAAGAAGGAGGCACCGAATACGACTGCTTTTTTCATTGCTCAACCGTACTGAGTAACTGTGAGATCGTTGTCGTGGAATTCGGACGATGTTCATTATGGGACCACTAAGACCTCCACGCTTGATACCTCAGTATTGAAAGATGACAACCGCTCCATGGGAAGTATTTTTTACGAATGCTTACTCAACATTGGCCAAGAGCGCAAACCAAGACGGAGATCCTTGGTGTTCCAGCTTCAATTTGGTCCTTACATACATATGTGACGACAGTAACCAATCAGTTTTCTAATTGCGTTGTATTTTGTTACTTACACGCCAAGTATAGGAGCCATGTACTTTTAGTCTATCTCAGCCAGACAAATATGTGTTATTTGGGGATATCAATAACATGCCAATGCCAATGGGATGACTACAGAATTTGCCACCGTTCACACTCTCAATGGCAAGTTTATTGATTTGATTTCATATTTTTTGTTTTCTTTACCCTTTTTTATATATTGCCCACAGACTCTTTATCCGGCGATTATAGCCCAAATCGGACCAAAGATTGTGGATCAAGAACTATTTCTACGGCAAATATCTATACAAAATTACTGGTGATGTTGACAGTTGTGCCGTTAGATGTCACTTCGACGTTGAAGAACGGTGTAGTTTTGCATTCACATTTGAAACTGAATGCTTCTTTGGAGATGTATTTCAGACGGAATCAAATATTCATTCCTATTTCAAAACAATGTTCCTTTGCCTTTATTTCTGAACCGAGGTATAAGCAAGACTTCAAACTGTATCCAGATAAACGGTTGATTTTAATGCCATGTTCTTTAGAGTTGAAGGCCGTAACAGATGTTCCAACATTGCTTTTCGTGGAAATTCAATCACCTTTGAGGATTTGGCACAAAGAGTTTTTGATCCAAAGGACTCATTTGATACATTGGCCGAGTGTGCCACAGCTTGTATGATTGAGTTCTTTTCAGTGGACGGTTCGATGGTATGGGGTTGTCATTTTGTTCACCACGATCCAACCGATGGCTCTTGCCAAATGGGCAACTTGGATTACAATCAAACATAACTCAACTTTAACCTCCGATGTTATTTATTCGATACTCGTTCGCAAAGGTGATGCAAAAAGGCTCTCCAATGAGCCCTATTATAGATGATTTTGCTATCAAAATTTTTAGACATCTTGGATCGATATGCTGGTCAAGATTTTGACCAATCTTCCTACAATTCGTCATGGAACAAATATATGTATCAAGCGATAGAAGTGGATCCGGTGGAGGGTTTTCAACAATGTTCAGCATATTGTATTCTTGACTTTGGACCCTGTTCCATAACGGTTCTTGATTCAACGAACTCAAAATGTTATCTTGCCGATTGGTACATCGATTCCGAGCTCTATCTCGACTTACCCACGTTCAGCGGGCAAGTTTTGTACCGATATCGTAAGTTCTCAAAAAATGTCATTGCCCCTTAAGTTGTCCTAAAATATATTGTGCTCCGAATACTATAAAGCAAAGCTTGGTGCAATTGTGGGAGGTAGATATCCCAATGGAGATCATGCCAATGATACTGAAGTGTTGACAGAGGAGTCTTCAGTTTGTTCCAATCATGCCATTCCACCTCTTCCTATCAAAGTTTCATCGACATGCCGTTCTCTTGCCAGTTCAATTAACATGCTAATGTCTTGTGGTGGAGCAGGGATGTAGCACAAGGTGAGAAAATTACCTTTTGACCATGTATTGGGATTTATGATTGTAATTGATACCCTCAATGTCACTGACAGTTGTGATCGCCCTTCCGTCTCACCCTCGAGATCCAGTTAAACGTGAAGTAACCATACTTAAAGGAAATTATGTCCTCGAATCCAAGGATGACCGAATAATGATTTTTTAAGGGTTTTTAACCAATGCTTGTAATGATTTCTCAGCAAGTCATGTTTGATAAAAACTTTGGTCCGATAATGAGTTTGAGTTTGCCCCTCCAAAAGCATTCTGCACTCTTTCCATCTTGTTTAGACCTGCTGCGGTTATGCGAGCCCAAATGAGGGATGCATACTACAAGTGCGGCAAGTGATTGCATTTCGTCTTGCCTTTGTGTAGAGCACTTGTACGTAGTATGGAAAGGAGAGAATGTACTTTTGCTATGGCTCGATTCAATTTAACGATTGATTGTGGCAACATTACTGTATATTTATGACCAGAGATTTCAGATGCTTTCGTGCATCCTAGAACTATGAATATCATGTCATACAATTAAGTTGAATTCGATACAGATGATTGTTATGGTTGTACCTGGATGATGATATTCCAACCTGGATCACGTTACAAAAATATCCAAATTTGGCGTTGACGTTGGCACTGGTCGAAGTTGGAGCGAATATATATGGTATTGGAGGATTTTTCTTTGGCGTATACTCGTCAAGATTTTCAACTACGACATTGATAATGATAACTGGGTTGCATACGATGATGCACCTTTTGCGTTGTCCACTTTTGGAGTTACCGTGTTCCAAGGGAAGTTTGGATCATGGGTGGAACCACGTAAGGAAATTGATAACAGTAACAAAGTACCGTGGAACCCGCTTATATCGTGATGGAAAAACGAAACATCATTGTTAGAAAGTCAAAACTAAATTGTCAAAGTCTGGGCACAGCTCCATGGAGATGGTTTCTCATGCAAGGCGAGATGCGTTAGGAGAATTTTTACCAAGAACGGGGGTGCGTCACACAACGGGGCCACTTTTGTTTGACCGTGCACATTTTGTAAGTTAACACCAAGTCTAGAATTTGGCGCGTCTCCTCTAGAGATTGGAGGGAATTAATTGAGAGACAGGCAGGATAAGGTAGATCTCGGGAGTCTTTCACAAACTTTGTCTCCCGCCTTTGGACTCTCTTCAATAGCTCAACATCACCACGGGTTTAGAGGATTCCACACTTGAGAAGAGAATTCCAAAAGGGACCTCATTCAGGTCTTGAAAAGATTCATTAGTGTGGTTGAGTCCCTTGAGCCAAAGTGACGTATGATCATATCAAACCTATCGATATCGTGTTCGATTTTGACGCCAATTTTGCACAATGTTGGCTGAAAGTCAGTCGTTTGTCAAAGAGACTCCAAGGTCGACAGTGTGCTCCACCCCAACAAAGGAACGTCATATGTTTGTACGTGAAATCAGTGTCAGATGTTTTATGACCAAGGTTCCAGAACACACACTTTGATTTGTTTAAGTTCATTTTGTTCGCAACCGCCTACCTTAACACACATTTTGGAGCGCCCGAGAATCACTCGGATTTGCAATCCGTCTTAAAATTTTGACGTCATCGGCGAACTTTGAAAGCAAGCTACCCTGTTCCGTCAGCAAATCATTGATGAATACAAAAAAATAAATTGGGCCAAGCATACTACCCTGCGGGACACCGGAAGTGACCTTGGCCCCGTGAAACCCTGGCCGTTGATCACCACTCTCTGCTGCCTGCGGTGAGCCAGAAATGTATTCGGTTTGGAATTTCTCCTCCAATTCCTGCTCGTTTGAGCTTAAAATCAAAGAGAGGTGGAGACCTAGTCAAAGGCCCTTGAAAAGTTCATGAAAATAACATCCACTGAAAGTTTGTTGTTCAGGGAGTCATAAAACACTAACCAGTTGGCGGTGCACGATAGACCTGTTCGGAAATCATGTTGGCCATGAAATTATTGCAGTCAAAGAAGGTCCTGATGTTGTCCTGAGGACACTTTCCTTGACCTCGCAACAAATGGACGTCAACAAAATCGTCCTATAATTCGAAGGCTCTCAAAACGCACATTAAGCCTCTAGGTCGCTCACAATTGACCCTAAACCTGGGTTGGGATAAAGCTCATGGATAGTTTGATAACGCTCGCACAGTATCAGATCCCTTTCGTACCTTCTCTGAACACTGAATAGCCTCTACTTCTTTCATTTCTCCCAAAAAGGACCCTTATTTGCGGAGTCATATGGCCCGAACAAAACGGGAAGAGGCACGGTAGAATGCTAAATGAACTACGTGTACTTCTGCCTTGCTGTGGACGCAATTTCTCTTCTGGGTCACTAATTTTAAATGAGACTTTGATAGAATTAACCAAAACCAGTACAAACGCTTTATAATTCAATACAGAAGGAATCGGCCAAATCAGCCCATTGTTTGGTGTAGGCTGACCAACAAAGCTCCCTTTTTAAGTGCAGAACTTGACCCATTTTTCGTGCAGAGTAAGACGGCTAAGCTTGAGCTCTCTCATTCCAACAATTTTCCGAGTGAAATTTTTTTGGACTTGTTCAACCTTTTGCAAACCTGCTGAATTCATTCAGATAAACCTTCAACTAGGTATCCTTGACTCACTCGAGCCCTAATGGGCGAGGCATATTCAAGAATTGGCTGAACAATCGATTTGTAAAGAGTTAGCGTCGTTTTAGCATTCAGCCACGTAATTGGACTTCTCTCCTGGCTTTAATGTAGAAGTGGTAAAATAGAGGTCAAAGGCACTCATGTTTGGAATCCACTCACCAAGACGTGGAGAAACCCAGGATCAATAAGTTCCAACTTGCCATATTGGATAAAAAGTTTTGCTTGTGGACTCATGAAGGACAGGAAAACCGGCCATGATTGGATTCTGGTCGTCGGCGGACACTCGGAAGAGAATCCCGTATCCCCAAAAATGTTTTATTTTGATATCCAAGATAACACTCAATGGAAGGCCTGGAAAGCCAAAGTTCCCATGTACGGAGTTGGAACCAATATTTTACCTGGCGGATGGAACGGCTTTGCAGTCAGTCCAAATTCCTTGTTTCAATTTGGAGCCTC
>NC_081448.1:11749404-11753468 GCF_007210705.1 Tigriopus californicus
GCAGAAATTTTGAATCACTTCTCATTCCGTACAGACGAGGATCGTCAAAGCCCTCCCAGATGAACAAAAAAGCATCAATTTTGCTCTGGAAAGACCAGATGAACGGGTTCTCGCCTTTTTTGGGCTGATTAGAATGTTTTCTTTTACAAATTACCTGATGGAAAGAATTTTTTTTTCTTTTACTTAACACCGCGAGAGTGCAAGCCCACATATTGCTTCCACAAAACCATCAAAACAACTCATGTCAGTCAGACGGTGTGCTCAAAATCGTAAACTGTCTTAAGGGAATTGCAGAGATCTTAAACGTAATTCACAAGTGTATAAAGACGACATCCCAGGGACAAAAAACTAGAAGGGCTTTTTACTAAGACTATTTTCTAAAAAAAATGGTCCAACAAACAGGGATAACACACCGATCCTGTGACCTTTTTAGTTACATTGGCTTTGCAGGTCTTGTTCTGGGCACTATCACTTCCGATTGGTTTGGCCGGAGCTGGGATATTTCAACGAATGGGTACAAGCGAACGACATCAGGGAGGCGGGACCAGTTTTGGGATTTCAGAGTAAGGACATTTCAACCCAAAGGAAACATTTTGACCACTTACAAGGAGGGAAATGTTTCATTTCTATCTAGCTTCATTGTGAGATATGACATATATAGTCTCATTGACTATGTTTTTGTATATATGTATACTTTTGGGATTACGCATCGGTGTTTGAGGGTCTATTCTGGGGTTAAGGATCGCCATTCGAGGCGAATATCCACTAGAGCGATGAGGGGGAAGCCCTACCCTTGATTGACTCACTCGCGCGTTAGTCAACAGGGCTACAACCATCTCCCATTGGCGTTGGTACCGTTCGAAAATGTTTCCCTTGTTGTACTCAAAGATTTAATTGATCATATTTCATGCATAAAAGATTCTTGCATTGTTCACACTGCCTCTCAGGCCCATCAGCTTCTTTTAACCATATCTTCGATATTGCATGATAAAATAATATCTGAATTCCATGACAGGATATTGACAATGTCAAAGTGAAACTATTGCTCAACACGTTTGTTATTAAGATTAAGTTTCAATACATGTTAGCGGTAAGATTACACTGTTTTCAAGTTTCTTTAAAATGATAGCAGCCCAATTCTTTCCAAATTAGCCATCCATCTTCTGGCCATTTACTGATACCCCATGGAAATATGTGTCTGACTTTTAAAGGAGAAGTTTGTTGCACAAGCAAATAACATCTCTACCTATAATGTAGTATATCTCAAAAAATGCAATGAAAAAACAGAGTTTTTCCAAATAGATGGATGGAATATATTTGCAAGCGGATGTAAAATATATCTCTTACCTATTTTGTACTGTCATGTCAAGATTTTTTAGAAAAAAAATGAGGAAAATTTCATTATTTTCTCCCTAAAATAGACACAATTTTTTAGAACCAAATTGTCGAAATGTTTGTTTTTGTGCTGAAGGGGCTGAAATTGCATAATAAATTGCAGAAAAATGTCAAATATTGCTGATGAAATTGCAAATCTTGCAGATACACTAAACTTGCAGAAAATTTTGGGATATGCAAGTTTTTTGCAAAATTTGCACAATTTTCAGGATGCAAGCCCTAGTTATCAAGCTTGTCAATGCGTCACAACCGGGACATTGAAGCAGGAAAAGACGGTGATGACACCATCAAGTTTTGAGAGGTCACTCATACTTTTGAGGCTTTGTAGTTCTTTGTTCAGATGAATTAGAGTTCTAATTTATTTATTCATGATAGGAATGGTTCATGTGCCCGTACATTTTAAAAAAGCTGTCACAGTTTTACTCAAAGACATGCTTAAAATACTTTTGGCCGAAAAAATACTGCGTTTAGACTTATTTTCCATACGTTATTATTTTTTGTTTAAAAAAAGACTTTTTGCCATCTTGGGAAAGTTTTTTTGTCTAGTATTACGCTTCTCATCTTGGTTTCATATTACCTCTTTTGTTCTGAAAAGTACCCTAGTGACCTCCCAAAATTTCTGCTGACATCTTTAGACAACTGTTACTTAAGGAGTTAACACTAGATTGTCCAAACATTAATCCATATTTCAATTCGTTTAAACAGAAATTGCAGTGAAATATGTGAATAACTTTGGAGGATTATTTCACGTGGGTAATGGTAACGCAAATCCCGGAGACCCAGACCATACCTTCGCCAAAGGGGACACCAGACCTGGGGGAGCCAATTTTGCAGTGGGTCGATTTTCGGGCGGGACTGGCAATTCAATTCCCGGTCCAGTAGGACGCATGGGGAATATAAATATTAACGTGGACCACCTCATCCTGTACATTAAAAAGGGTTGTGAATAAACCACTGGTATATTTTTCACAATGCTTTATGAAGTGTGTCTTCTTCATTGCTATCACTCAGCTCTAAGAGTTTGATGCTTTGGGGTGAAATTCTAAGCAAACAAAAGGTATTGCCAAAGAGCATCGTTGAGGTAATGTGACACTCCAGCTTGTAGCGGAACAAATGCTGGTGACAATCAAACATACGCAAGTGCGTTTGCGGCGGTATTTTGGGCGCAATGGATTATCTTACAGCGTGCAACCTCTCCAGATATATGTGTGAAGGAATGTGGAGTAGAAAGTGTGAAACAAAATGTTTCGAATACAGAGTTTTGAAATAATAAGTTCCAACGATAGAAACTTCCAGAACAAACATCCGAAATCAATCAAATGTGAAATGCTTACTCTTGAAAATGAGGGCTTTGATGGAAACCAAGAGCATTGAAAAGAAGTGGAATGGTGCTCCATACAGTATTGAGGGAAAAATACAACCCTCAGACATTTTTGTTGTATCTTTACTAGAATCTCCTACCAATTGACGTTGCTGTTTTATCCCTTGCTGCTACATTCCTCACTTTGAACTTAATAGAGGTAGATTTCAAAATCGTTGTTAATTTTTAATGCTCATAGTTCCTAAAATAAAAGGAATCGAGTTTTTCCCCTTCGACGTGAGCAATATTAGGGCGAGAATACTTGCCAATGAGTAGCCATTAAGGCGTCAACCGATTCAAAATTCATGGGGTATAAGTAGTATTACACATCAATGGCATGTCGTAACTTTGCTCAATTCGAAGAGAAACCAAATAGTCAACAATTTTGAACATAGCCTTTAAGATCTAGAAAATGGTTCATTTATTATTGCCTGTGGTTCAATGTCTCTTCTGGTGGAATCGAGTTTTAGCCGAGCCCATATCAAACCTCTATAACATGAAGTCAATCAGCCCGATTACTTGGCCCAACTTAATTCACGAACGTATTCATCTCGATCCAAACCTTCACGACTCCTCTGTTGCATCTGGAACTTTATGCACTGGTAGCCATATAGTTTGCAACGCCTACATGATTCAGGATGGATCATGTCTTCTGGGGAGCTTTCCTGCCCCGAGTTACAGCGTGGTGGGTCAACAAACCCAAAGCAAAAACCTCTTTATTGAGAACGGTATGTAGGTAAAATGTGTTAAATCCAGACCCGGGTTTGGAACGTATGATTTAATCGCACTGGCTCTTCCGGCCCTTGGGTGTAAGCAATAACCAAATTAGGTCCACCTTAGCGCCTTAGCTCATCTTAAAATCAAGAAACATAAATGCATTCAAGTTGACATGACATAATCCATTCTAGATGCCGGCGCCATCTAGCGTTTAGAGGGTTGCTTTGGTGTGAAGGGGTTTCTTAAAAATTGCCATATTTGACGCTCCGTACACCAATTGGTATTGATTTCTATTACGTACGATTGAGAAATGGTTGGAATACTTTGCTCTTTGTTACAGTCTTTGCTCTGAATCACCCATGGGTTTGAACAGCTAGTACTTTTGCGATTTATATTCTGAATCACACGTGGTAGTCCACAATTGATGCAAGTTTGAAAAGCCAGTCTTTTTGGGCTCAAGGATCGAACAAACCGATTAATGAATTAAGAGCTTACTTTGTGCTCATTCTCATTTGTTGTTTAAATTTACAACACACCAATACTAATAATCGAAAGATCGAAAAATATGTATCAGAGCCAATCTAGGAGCCCT
>NC_081448.1:11753504-11753911 GCF_007210705.1 Tigriopus californicus
TTTATCCCTTGCTGCTACATTCCTCACTTTGAACTTAATAGAGGTAGATTTCAAAATCGTTGTTAATTTTTAATGCTCATAGTTCCTAAAATAAAAGGAATCGAGTTTTTCCCCTTCGACGTGAGCAATATTAGGGCGAGAATACTTGCCAATGAGTTGCCATTAAGGCGTCAACCGATTCAAAATTCATGGGGTATAAGTAGTATTACACATCAATGGCATGTCGTAACTTTGCTCAATTCGAAGAGAAACCAAATAGTCAACAATTTTGAACATAGCCTTTAAGATCTAGAAAATGGTTCATTTATTATTGCCTGTGGTTCAATGTCTCTTCTGGTGGAATCGAGTTTTAGCCGAGCCCATATCAAACCTCTATAACATGAAGTCAATCAGCCCGATTACTTGTT
>NC_081448.1:11753947-11754563 GCF_007210705.1 Tigriopus californicus
GACCTGGGGGAGCCAATTTTGCAGTGGGTCGATTTTCGGGCGGGACTGGCAATTCAATTCCCGGTCCAGTAGGACGCATGGGGAACATAAATATTAACGTGGACCACCTCATCCTGTACATCAAAAAGGATTGTGAATAAACCACTGGTATATTTTTCACAATGCTTTATGAAGTGTGTCTTCTTCATTGCTATCACTCAGCTCTAAGAGTTTAATCTCACCTTATGTTCATTCCTGCGACGTATTTGTATCTAGATAGTCAATTAAATCATAATTTTGATGCTTTGGGGTGAAATTCTAAGCAAACAAAAGGCATTGCCAAAGAGCATCGTTGAGGTAATGTGAAACTCCAGCTTGTAGCGGAACAAATGCTGGTGACAATCAAACATATGCAAGTGCGTTTGCGGCGGTATTTTGGGCGCAATGGATTATCTTACAGCGTGCAACCTCTCCAGATATATGTGTGAAGGAATGTGGGGTAGAAAGTGTGAAACAAAATGTTTCGAATACAGAGTTTTGAAATAATAAGTTCCAACGATAAAAACTTCCAGAACAAACATCCGAAATCAATCAAATGTGAAATGCTTACTCTTGAAAATGAGGGCTTTGATGGAAA
>NC_081448.1:11757306-11758736 GCF_007210705.1 Tigriopus californicus
TAAATGCATTCAAGTTGACATGACATAATCCATTCTAGATGCCGGCGCCATCTAGCGTTTAGAGGGTTGCTTTGGTGTGAAGGGGTTTCTTAAAAATTGCCATATTTGACGCTCCGTACACCAATTGGTATTGATTTCTATTACGTACGATTGAGAAATGGTTGGAATACTTTGCTCTTTGTTACAGTCTTTGCTCTGAATCACCCATGGGTTTGAACAGCTAGTACTTTTGCGATTTATATTCTGAATCACACGTGGTAGTCCACAATTGATGCAAGTTTGAAAAGCCAGTCTTTTTGGGCTCAAGGATCGAACAAACCGATTAATGAATTAAGAGCTTACTTTGTGCTCATTCTCATTTGTTGTTTAAATTTACAACACACCAATACTAATAATCGAAAGATCGAAAAATATGTATCAGAGCCAATCTAGGAGCCCTTGCATGCACACGAAACTCGAACTTTTTTTGTCCATGTGGACTAATTTGTTGGATTTCAAGAACTTTTCAAGTATGAATTTCACGCTCAGTTCAAAGATCTTCCTAATGGTCAAAGTCAGACAAACGGACACAAAGCACAAAGTGGGTTTTCATTTCCATTTCTAGTATTAGACATGCTTGAGTACTACGTTTCTTTTCTGCAAAGTAACATTAACGGCCTCTACGTTACCGTTACTTTCTACATTTTTAAACGAGGGAAAGAAATAATGTTAAATCATTTCCTCGCCGATTATTTCAAAGGTTCTATCTCGAACTATTTTTTTCTACGTATTAGATCACATAAATAATTGGGGGAGGCTGCGTCCAATGTTATCAATTTACATTTTTAGTTGCATGACAGAAACCGGTAAGTTAGCCTTAGAATATAACCATGATTTTCTTATAGTCAAACCAGTGGAATATTTGCCTCATGTTAGCTTTTTTCAAACCATTCCAGCTTTGGGCCATCTTTTTGCGCATAAGTAATGGTAACGATAACGCGTTGCCTTTTTCGGTAACGATTCAAGCCCGGTTATTAGAAAATAATAAAGAATAATAAAAAATAAAGAAAGCTACTTTTGTAATCAGTCAGGTCTGAGCATGGCAGTTTGTTCCTATTTTTTGCCTAAAATAACTTTCTTCCGTCGCATTATGGCCTTTCAGAAACCCACTAAGTCTCAAGGCTAATGCAAGCCCAATTTGTTGACCAATGCCAGTGGTCAATACATTAAGTTTTTGCCTTGAATTTTGGCAGGTCATTTTCGCTTACGAAATAACGTTTTTGCTTTTCGCTTAAATTACACTATTGAGACTGAAACAAGCGCCTTCAAGTCTAAATATTTACCTAGCAATAGTCAACCTTCCAAAAGAGGCAATAGATTGAAAGAGTAATCTCATGAATGATGCTTGGAATGTTTTCCGACCTTCAATAATTGACGTGGCCGGCAGGGCA
>NC_081448.1:11759293-11762218 GCF_007210705.1 Tigriopus californicus
CTCAGTCCATAGTTTTAATGGTAATTGACAACGGAAATAGTATTGTACTTTAATTCAATTGTAAACCCAAGTCTTTTACTCCCAGATGACCAATCAGGAGAATATTGTACCAATCGAACTATGGAAATGCGAGCCAAGAACTACTTTTATTCGAAATATTTGTACAAATCATCGCAAAATCTGGATGAGTGCGGCATTCGATGCCGCTTTGATCCCCAAGATCGCTGCAGTTTCTCCTTCACTTTTGGGACTGAATGTTTCTTTGGCGATGCATTTCAAGTGGAGTCAAACATCTCTTTCCCAATATCTGGGATTGACAACAATACAGATATTTTTTTCAACCGAGGTTTGTTTTCCCCACAAGCATTTGCATTTCGTGATCACAATGATGACATTCGTGTTGAGTCTCGTGCATTTTTTGAAAGTTGTGGTTTAGGTTATGGAACATTTTAGAAGATATTTTGCACATAACTACACTTTATAATATTGAGGTATTTTTATTCAATATTTTGAACACAGACTTTGTGAAAAATTGAAATGATATTTTAAATTTTCAGGCATGAAATAATGTATAACCCATTATGCCCAATATCTCACGTCACTGGCTTCACCCGACTTGGGTACTTAAAGTAAAACTATCCGCTCGAAGTCTGTCCAATACGCACTGTCCCTCTCCATGTTTGAAGTACTCGTTGAAGGTGCCTTACCGCAATTTGCAGGAACTTTGAATGAAAAGTTTATCACTAAAATATCGCAACAGTCTTTCTAATACTTAATCAAATATTGAAATAATTTGCTATAAAAACCAAGGTCTCCAAAAACCCTTTTAGATTGAATAATCTGAAAAAATATTTTATTTTTGAATAATTATACAGCTCCCTGTCTATGTTCTATCATCTACGTTTCAAATTCTTGGTTTTGGTCCAGTTTTAGGGAGGTCTTTCGACCAATCCCAAATAGATGAAACTATCCAATGAATATATTTTGCATAAATTTGAATTGAATGTGTAACTTGGTGAGTGATTCAGAGTTCAATCTAGTTTTTGAGAACCCTTCTTTTTTAAAGCGTTTCTAGTGGAAAACTTCGCTCTGGATGATTATAAAATTTGATGAAGTATTACTAGATAGATTGTTGTGATAACTGATGATGAATTTCTTTAATACAAGTCTCGCAAATTGCGATCAGACGGTTTTTGAAAAAAGTTCACTGAAAAATGAGCGCTTTAAAACCACATCGCTCAACTGCTGCTCAAAACATTTTCGCATAATATTGGATGAAATGGCACCTTAGTGGGCTCTTAAACCTACTATAATTTTTTTTGTAGTATTTGGTCGTTAATACTGTTTCAAGATGCATTATTTAGGTTTTTTGCCCGTTAACTAATTTAAACATGAGCAGTTTTGCAGAATACCAAACCAATGCCAGAACTGACTTTGAACGTCTTGGGATCTCAAAATCAACTGCATCCACTCAAAATCGCACCGTGTCAATCAAGAATAAAGTACGGTTTAACAATGGCGTCGCCCAACCTTTCCAAGCTATGGGTCAAAACCATTACGTAACGTAGTCGGCTACATGAGGATCAACGCACCCTGATCCCAATTTTCAATGGAAAAACTATCATTAACGCGGAAATCTTGGCCCTCTATATTTTCAAATTTATCTTATCTGACTCAGACAAATTTTTAATTGGCATTCCAGATAACTCTGTATTCATGGACTAGCTCGGTCTGCCTACTCAAATTCCTTGGCAGTCTAAAAACCATGTAAAGATTAATAGGTAAAAAAATGACGAAATATAAGCTTTTATTTTGTAGTACTGGGGATTACATTCCCTGTGGCGGTTCAGAAAAGCACACGAAAAATCAAACCAAATATAAAATAAAAAAGCTGACGCTTCCCAATTGCTACGTCCATTGGCAAAAAATGAAGTCAACTTCATCTCGTCGATGCTCTCACACGTTCATTGGTTGATGATTCAGATGAAGACGATGCCGGCTTTCCCAAGACTTCGAAATCTCTCATCATTGCTACACTTCACCAAGAAAATCCCATTCTAACCAACCAGCAATCTAAATGAAGAAATCTTAACAGCCTTTTCCCTACTTAAAAAACACCGCAAAACTGACGAAACCTCAATCACAATTTGAATGCTTTGACAAATCTTGCCAACTAAGAGAATCAATCAGATTGATCGGACTTGATCCCACAGACAAACAACGGGAAAGCACCCGTATTGGCCGAAATGAATACCATGATCGCCGTGTCCATCTCATCTCCGAACTCATACACAGAACTAGTTCCAACCCAAAATCTCATTACGAATAAGTGTAGTGGATGAAGGTTAATATTGCAACCCTGAGTGGATAAAGGCAGTCTGGTTCGGCGATCAGTACACTGGTCACCCTAACGTTGGATTTTTTTCAAGTATCATTGCAATCTAATCATGTCTGAAGATAATACCAACTCTGAATTGGGCCTTGACATTGCATGTCATCAATGCCCTATCAGTCGTGAAGACGCTCCCAATGAGTAGTTTAAGCTGACCCGTTTTCAGATTCTTGTTCGTTTTCTCCAGCGAGAATAGAGTACGTGATGTCCAGGTGCTTTTCCAATCTTTTCTTTTATGAGAACAGGTTTTTATAGGTAGATTCTTGACTCTCATCCACGCGAAGGCAACTAACCACCACTGTTTTCTTTCATGTCTGTATGTTCACGAGTGACTGGAAAATCAGTCCCAAGTTACTAGTGAAGAGAGAGTAGGGCCTAATTCTTTAAAGCCAAGGAGCGAATTTTCAATTGAGAAAAGGTCCTACAATACTACATAAATTAGTTCTTTTCTCAATCTAAGATTCACTCCTTGGCTTTATAAAACTGGGCTCAGAATTTGACGCATGACATGTTGGTTTCTAATTGTTTGGGGC
>NC_081448.1:11764095-11767730 GCF_007210705.1 Tigriopus californicus
AAGGTACAGACAAGCTCAGTCTTATAGTTATAGAGCTGACCCTATTCCTAACCCTAATCCTACCCCATACCTCTTCCTTAACTCGTTTAGCTTCCTCCCTGGGTTAGAAAAGCCTGTGAAAGACCAAACCAAACCAACCTCATAAACTAGAAAATGAACGTACCTTAAATTGCCTTTAGAAAGCACATATTAGAACTTTTTCGATAGTTCGCGTATTAGCATATTTAATATGCTTGCTTAAGGTATTTTTCTTGATGTCAAAATCTTCATACAATGATCAAAGTTCCTGATTGCAAACCAGTTTCAATTTTCATTTAGACGATTGTTACGGAATGAGCTTAAACGATGATGTTCCAAAGTGGAATGCATTGCAAAGTTATCCAAACAGTGTTATAGCATTTGCTTTGGTTGATGTCAATTCAAATATATATGGAATTGGAGGGAAAGCCGGGGGTCAACATTTTTCAACCATCTACCACTATGACATCGAGAACAATGCTTGGTCCACTTATGATGACACGCCAGAACCATTGGCCTTCTTTGGGGTTACGACTTTTCAGGAAGAAGTTTGGATCATTGGGGGCTCAACGTGAGAAATGTCAACCAAATCATGTTTTACTCTATCAGCAATTCATCTCTGGGTGCCGCAACTGAATCTTTTTATAGGATAGGACTCAGGTTTGGAATCCATCTAACAAGTCTTGGAGATTGCCGGGATCAGTTGGTTCTACCCTCCCATATACGCTAAAAAACTTTGCTTGCGGTGTCATCAAAGATTATCAGACTGGCCATGATTGGATTTTAATAATAGGCGGGCACAGGGGTGTGCCCTCAGCGGTACAAATGATTTATTATTTCGATATCCAAGACAACACCGAGTGGAAGATACTCCAAGCTAAAGCTTTTCAACCTGATATACACGGGTCCATTGACCTTTCATTGCCAAGTGGATGGAATAGTTTTCCTGTCAGTACGAATTCGTTCATCCAATTTGGAACGAATAAGCTTACTTTGGCCTCTGGATACACCGTAGAACATGGCGAAAGTCCTAAAAACGTTGCTATTTGGCAGGAGGAACTCGGGGTTTTCGTTTGGTCTTCATATTCGTTGACTAAAGGCAGGGTAAGAGTTTCCTTACAAAACCAAATCTTATGGTTCAATGTGTTCAAAGTAGAATTATGTCACCGAATCAATATTGTAGACATTTATTGCTACGTTGTGAATCGGGTAAGCATGATCAAATTTCAAATTTCAGAAATTTGTTGGCTTAGCTGAAATTCCCTTGCATACGAGATGGACTTGTTTATCAATGGGATCGGAATGGATCAGAATTGTGGAACAAACCTCGGGGAATTTTTTCTTGCCCAATCAGATCACTGGCTATTCAACTCCTTTGTACTCTAATCTGGAAAATTTGAACAACTACAAGTAAGAAAACCACTCACCCCAAAAGATCTAAGATTTAACCTGTGGTATTTTGCTTTCAGATCGTCTTGCCTTGGTCATTACCATTTTAGATTGGTTTGGCCAGGCTTGGGTTACTTCAATGAATGGTTGCAAGATAATGACATGATTCAGCCCTCGCCAGTTGCCGGGTTCAAAAGTAATGATTGTTCACTCACCGCAAAATATCAAAACTGAAAGATGATCTATCAACCCTTTTTCAGAGATTGCGTTAAAATATCCGAATCACTTTGGTGGATTATTTTACGTTAACATTGGTGGACTTAGCTCGGGAGATCCTGATGATACCTTGGCCAAAGGGGATACCCGGCCTGGAGGAGGAAGTTATGGAGTCGGTCGATTTTCGGGTACTTCAGGAAACTTGTTGCCCGGCCCAGTGGGCCGAGACGGTTCCACAAGCATAGATGTGGAACACCTTATCTTATTCATTAAAGACGATTGCAATTGAATTAACCAAAAACTGAAAGACAAAGTCAATAAAAACTGCTTGAATTTCGATGGCTAAACCTTGCTTTTGACCAAATACAGCCCAGATCCTGACATCACTGATTTCTTGTTCTTTCATTTCAAGGACGGGCATTTGTCCCGTTCATCAGGATTAGGCTTAGAAACAACCGTTAAGATATTTTCTGGTATAGGCGGGCGAACGTGGTCCAGTACTTGCTGGAAGCGTTTAAAGCAGAAATTGGAGAGAACCAACTCGGCTATTTTAAATTTTCGCAATGGAGCCTCCAAAGAAGCCATTGGATCAAAGGCCAATTCGAGGTTTGGCAGAAAAGGCTCCTTCTCTCATAATGTTGCAGGCTCGAAAATACTTTTTATCCAGGAAAGCTGAGTCCAACAGAGGTTGCATCGTGATCAAATTGGATGACTAATTTGATTTTTGGTCCAAAAAGATTTTTGTCGCCGCCAAAGCCACAATGGGCCCAACTGACAATGGCTTACCAGCATAAGATATAAAGTGACTAAAACAGAGATTATGCCAGAAGCATTTATCTCCCTCCTTAACAAGACAAGGCTTGCCTCATTGAAGTTGGTTGAGATTCTTCCCAATAAAGAAACATTTGGAAAATCTAAGAATCTCAAAAAAAAGACAAACAAACCACTCTCGGAACAAATTTATATCATCTACCTTTTTCGTCCTCCTTGAATTCCTACAATCGGATAAGTTGCCAAAAGGAAAAATTGTAGCAAGGCAAATCCGGTATTTGCATTAGTATTATCTGCACGCACCAAATGAAATTAGCAACAGACGTTTAACATAAGGTGGAGGAGTGTCAGTTTTAGGTGGGTCAGATACAAAAACAAGATGTTCAGAAATGCAACGTGTTACCCTGTAGATGCAGCACTGCCCCTATATTCAATACATCAAGCAAGAGCGTTAGCCATGTCACTTGCAGTATTTGAATCGAAATTCATCCACGGACTACTGGATTTAAAGCAAATTTACAGCAAGTTTTTGTCCTAAAATCAGCCCATTTGGTCGGAGTCCCTATTGAAAACACATGAATAATGCAGGATTTAGATCGTTGCAATAGAGGCCAAGCCATCTTTGCAACATTGACTCATAGACGTGCAACTTTGCTTAAAAACAAAGATGCACGTGTAGCTACCGTCTTTTAATTCATTTCCATCTTTACCAATTTCAGCCATGGAGTCCAGTCTTTTTCCTTTGTTTCCATCTGTTCCATCCAAAATCGTTATTGCCTCTTCTTCTCCATTGTGCTCCTTCCTCAACTCGCTCCCTCACTTGAAACTGTTTAGAACCTAAAAGTGAAAATAGCATATAGGCGTGTCTTCGTAAAGTTGAAAATTGATGTATACCTGTAAATGCACAGACATAACTTACAATTAAAATAGGTTTCAGGTGAATAAAATCCGACCGGTAGTTCCTGTTTTGCTCGTTTCCAGTCCAACTCCATGGTTATTACCCGATGATTTTTCAGGCTCAAGTCACACTCTACCTTCCTCCATTATCTGCCAGGATTCTACTTCTTTCCCACGACTTCGTTCGTGGCGGACTTTTCTAAATGTGTTTCTTTTCATACACCAAATGCACCACATGTTTAACTTCAAAGTTATCATCATGTTGTAAAATATGATCACATTTAAGAGAGTTGCAATCAGACGAACTAAATCAACTTTCTCTTTCCGTATCTCGCAAATAGATT
>NC_081448.1:11767766-11770012 GCF_007210705.1 Tigriopus californicus
ACAAAGCGAGCTTTGACTGTTCTCCCTTCTTCAAGTAAGCCATTTTTCTTTCTAGGAGCTAGCGATTCGGCTGCATTGTCATTTTAGCACCTAGACAAGCGGTAAACTTCACTCATTAGACTATTTTCAGTTAGCTGCGAAACGTGCATCTTTTTAGTGAGAATCATCCCAACAAAGTGCCATCCTTTTAACTAAGAGGTAGGTCGAGCCGAGTCATACTAATTGTAGCTCTATGGCTTTGAGTCGAGGAACTTGGTCAAAAGGCACAATAATCTAAAATTTCAAGAGAACTTAATTTCTTTGCGTGCGATCAAGCAAGCATGAACTTTTGTCCTTTATGGTAATTGCTTGATAAAAGTCCAAAGATGTTTTTTAAACATTAGATAAAATTCGAACTTTCGGCCAGCTTTTGATCAGGTACATAAGCTTTTGACAAATAACTTTGAACTAACTACTTTACAAGTAAATGATATAAAAATGACCTGCCTTTCATTGCAGGGATGTCTTATTTTCTTACTTTAATCCGAAAAGTGGCTCAGAGTGGCCATGACCAAGAGCAGGCGAATTTGGCCGGAAGCTCGTTCACAGTCCATGTCTCTAGAAATTCGAGTTTAATTGTACATGTCGTTGTCTCCTGCTCTACCATCTTTATTTTTTCGTTAGCATTCGTTATTGACTTTCGAAATCGCCTTCTAGCGGGTCAAGAGCGCAAAATAGCAGATCGGCAGATCGGGCTCAGTACATAAACTCCGTACTTTGGTACGATTCTCGATGATTTTCTTCGACTTTTCCGCCCCTTTGACTAGACGTCCCTCCTTGATGGGCTCATTTGGGGGCAGCTCATTAGCTAACCATTAGTTCAATCTTCCTTTTGGTTCGCAAATGTGGCCTGAACAAGATGTAAAAGGCCAAAAAGTCCATTATGCTTGAGCCTTCATCCATGCCGTTTTGTATTTGTCTTAAAATGGTCACCCAGAGCAACAGAATCTTCGGCCCATACTACCTCGAGGTTCTTGGCCGGTTATTAGTCAGCCCTCGGCCGACACACACGCCCATGATCGGTCCTCTACTTACATACACCCTTGAGACCCCAGCATCCAGACCAGCCAGCCACTTTTGGCTGCTCTTTTGTCCATTTCCCGCCCGCCAATTTTAGCCATGAAAGCCAGATCAGTCGGATCTCAACGGACCGAGTCCTACTCACTGACTTTTTACCTTAAAGCTGCCCATGACCATCACCTTCCTTGTCAAATGGCGTCTGTTCTTGTGGGCGGGTCCTTATTGGTTCTTTAAAACTGAACTCTTTTTAGTCAATGCCATCTGTAATGTTAACTGCATATAAATATCCAAATTGTCTTTGTCATGTTTAATGCTCTTACTATATTTGTATTAACGTTTCTGCCATGACCTTTGAACTTTATATCGTTGTCATATTTCGACCCGTACTCGGCCATTAAATAGTTTATGATACTCTGGGAGAATTGTTGTCCATTTATTCACGATTGTAATGAGTTTGAAAATTGATCGGGTTGGTTTATGATTTATAGTCAAAATGAATGTCGAAAACCTTTCGAATAGCAATTTTTTTTATTAAAAGTGAATCATCAGATGGCTTATGGTACAGTTCATAGAATGGGGCAAAACACGCCTTCAACTAGTAATCGGTTTCAGCCAAAATATGACCGCACAGATTGAAATTGGCAAAATAAAGGACCTTTTTGGAAAGCGAAACATTCTCATCATGATAGTGCCCAACGGTGTTTTTTTCAAATTTAATTCCTCAGTTTCCCTATGATCATTATACTAATCATCTTGTTTACCGTGCATGACATAAAAATTGAATAAAAGGCCCATTGGGAAATGATACGATCACTTGCAAGTTCATCTGATTAGAAATCTACATCAAAATATTTGTCAAACCGTTTTGATCGGGTAGTTTCACGTGTAGACGGCTCGGAGATGAACTGTTTGTGAAATACCAAACATTTCCGAAATTATTAAGCAAACTTTGTGCCAGAATGTTTCTGTTGTAGACGCACCATTACTTTAGTCTCTATTAGAGACCCTGCATCCTGCATCCAGGGTCCCTAGTCTCATTTCCATCAATTACATCCGTCTGCTAAATCCGTCTGCCCTGGAGATCCACCATAATGGAATTGGCTCGCAAGAAATCGGCTCCCAACAGCGGTTGAGAAACGTCGGCGAGGATGAACTCCCATTGGAAATGGCTGTTGCCGAAGTGTAGG
>NC_081448.1:11771619-11796228 GCF_007210705.1 Tigriopus californicus
ATTTACGCAAGAAATTTTATATCAGGGCAAATTAAATTAGCTTATACAAGAAAAGCAATAATGTGCACCAACAATGACGCTGCAACGTGGCTTTGGTTCAATGACTGGTTTGTTTCTGACAATCTGACTTGAACTATGAACAAAAATTCCTTATTTTGCGGTTTTCCTCAGCTAACCGTCAGGGCTCCTTACATTATTAGCGGATCCCTGCTTGGGTTAAGCTTGCCCAAGTTCTAGTACTTGGCCAAGCTTTGCTTGTAAACAAGTAGAACTTGGGTGTCTGTGATGACTTGCTACTTGCCCTTTTCCCATCAGTAATTACGTACTCTTGGAGGTGGACGAAAGCGTGACTGCTTAGTTAGGAGTCGTTGGGGGAGGTCTAATAAAGTCGGCACAACTAGTTTCTTTGAATCTCGACGTTTCTGCATTAACAAAGCAGTCACAAACCACCATCGGGATTATCAGCACATGGTGCAGTCGGTAGTCAGGCTGTGGCCCTCTGTCTTCCCGTGTTACTCCGGTTGGAAAGGGATTGAGTGTGTAGTGCCCGGCAACCCTGGATGTTGGGGCCGGTTAATAAAGCAGTTGATACCGAGGTCTACTAGCGTCAAGACGTACTCATTCCCCGTTCCTACAAGTGTGTGTGGCTTTCCTCGTTGGAGAGGATTGAGTATAGGAGACAGTGGGCCAGGCTGGCAAGAACCTTGTGGATGTTCTCTCACGTTAGATTCAAATAATCAGGGCCTCGGTTTGTAGCTTTTCCTCTCCCTTATTAATGCAGGGTTTCAAAACGTAGGCTCCATAGAATCGATTGGTTTAAAATGGCCGAATGTCTGGTGGCAACGTATGCTCATCCCTCGTCTCAATCAGGGTCGTGGAATTCTCTCCCAGAGCGGGTGACCAGATTTTGAATATCCTCCCCCTTGATGTTCCACGGGTCGTGTGCAAATCAATTCTCCTTCTTGAAGTTGTGTTGACCTTTCATCTAGAGTTATCCCCACTTTCAGATCCGGTTCGATATCGCTCCAACAAATGGAGCTTCTGAATAGGTCTGCATATGATGCCTTTGGAGGTCCACAATCTGAAATTCCGAATCAGTTGTCACGACCAAAAAAGTCTCTATCTTTCTTAAGTGGCAAACCCACCTCGTAACGCCCCCTTCAGCATTTTTTGAAGGAGCTGTCGAACGTCTCAATTGCATCCATATCATCTTGGGTCTTCACCACACTTTTCTCCATGATCCCGATACACTCAACCTCCCAAACTCTCTCCAACAGATTCTCGATCGAAGAATCACTCCTCACGTGTTGGCCCAACTCTCACAATATTAGGGAGAATGATCAGCGTACAGTTCAATAAGCTCTTCCCAACGGTGAGCCCCACGTTCCTGTCAGAACGGGGCCAAATGTTGTGTCTAACTTGACAAGTCCGGTATCTTTAACTGGTGCTGTCCCACCGATCATATTCCAGCAATGATCTACTACACCCAGAAAAATGTCCAATTTGACTTCTTCTTTCGTTAACACACACATTAGAGACTCTAGTTAACATGGCATCCAGGTCCATTTTACCTGCATTTTAGCACGGCTACCCAACTGATTGAGCATATAGAGCACGTCATTGCGGGACTAGAGAGTCATGAGTCAGGTGATGTTGTCTATCTTGACTTTGCTAAGGCCTTTCATAAAGTAGATCATGAACCTTTGTTGAATAAACTTCATGACATTGGGATCCAAGGAATGGCTCAGGATTGGATAAAAGGCTTCATTCATGAGGAGACAAATAGTGAAGGTTGAAGAATCACACAGTGGCATATCTGATGTCAAGTCAGTATCCCACAGGGCCCTATTTTAGGGCCTCTCCGTTTTACAATATTCATTGCCCCGTTTCAAAAGCTTGATATTTGTGCCAGTTTCTCTTCCTATGCTGACGACACAAAGTTAGTCTCGGGTAGGAATGGCCAAGATTACAGTAGAGTGGCAAAGGACTTGGATCGAATCTACTCTTGGGTCACTGAGAGCAATGTGGCCTTGAACGGAATGAAATTCCGCTCCATGACCTTTGGGTCAACGCCTTTGAACGCTCCATATCTAGATAATGGAGATAAGGATATCGAGCAATGTCTCCTCCATTGAGGATTTGGGTGTAGTCTCCTCCAAAAAAAATGGTAGGTTCGATGAGCATACCCAGCAGAAGGTGTGTAAAGCTTTTCAAACGTGTGGTTGGATATATCGCACGTTTAAGTCCAGAGATAGCATCACGATGCTAACTCTGTTATTAGTTTATGAAAAAAATGATAATGCATCTCCCGCACACTTATTTGATAATGATATAAGTCACATATTTTTTTTAACCCACTAATATTTGTAATAATCATTCGAAATCTAAGCATCCCATTGTAATCATTTACCCCTTCTGATGTTGCTATCATTTCCTTTTGCAACTTGCAATGACTCTTCAAAACAATTTGGAGCCATCTATTTCATCATTTCAGAGCTTCTAATTGCAAAGAGTGTCTTGACCTCACTATTCGTGGAAATCCAGTCCCCTTTGAGAGTTTGGGGACAGAGAGCCTTTGATCCATGGGGCTCATTTTATACTTTGGAGGAATGTTCCACCGCCTGCATGATTGGATCCTCGTCGATGGATGGCCACAAGGAGTGGGGCTGCCATTTTGTTCGTTTTGATCCCACTAATGGAATTTGCCAAATAGGCAACTTGGATTACAATCAACACAACTCGTCTTTGATATCAGGCACTTTATCCTCATTAATCGTTCGAAAAGGTATTAAAGTGAAGCGAGATCGTATTTGGAAAAATGTGAATATGGCCCAAATGCTTTGATAGAGTAGGATTACTAACAGCAGTATACAAGTAGTATATTAGCGCGTTGCTTAGTCTAATGCGTTATGAAAAATAATGTTTCGTCCTTCAAAGAGTCATGTAGTGAGTTCCTGACGAATACGGTGGCCTTTCTAGATGAACGAAAACGGTCCAAGTTAAATAGGTTTTTAGATCTATGCAGTCTGATCTGAATTTTGGGCACCATATTATGCGTTTTGTTGTAACATTGAACTTTCGTCAATTTTTGTTTCTCCAGCATAAGCCTTTGGCAATAGGAAGTAAATTTGTTTAGTTTGTATGAGAGTAACTTAAAGAGTTGTAGTAGTACAAATCTAAAGTATTTCCATATCAATGAAGTGTTCACCATAGGCTTTCCTCAAGTGTTACTAGAAAATAATTGCTAAAAATAGCTGGCTGAGAGTTTTTGTCGCATTGCCTTCAGGGTGTAATGTGTATAAAATGATGGCTTGTACAGTTTCTTATTTTTGAGGCAAAATGTTCTAATTTCAGGTATAATTTGCTTTTCGTTAAATTAATTTGGGCACGCTTAGTCGTGTAGACACTCCTTTGGTACTTGAGGAATTCCAAATCTTATGGAATGTTGGTTTTGCTCCCATGAAGTTGATTAGCAATGAATCACTTTTCTAGCTTGCTTATCAAGGCACAACACTTTCTGTGAATGCTTATGTGCTAATCTGATTTTTTGAGCACCTGTAAGGTAAAAATCGCAAAGTTAATGTACGTAATAGGGCCATATATGGCAAATCTACACTAGCAAGACAGACTTCCTTCTTTCTTGGTGTGTTTTTGAATGCTCGGCAACATTGGGCGGGTGTGAACATTTACTAGAGGTCTAGAGAGAAAAATGACAGCCCAAGATTGGTTCAGTTGTTTTTTACTCTGGATGCGTAGTGGGATCTTCCGGTGGGATTTTTTACTAACTTTTTGGTTTCACTCCACATTCGTCACGGACTCACTAGATGGCTCTTTGTAGTAAAACGCTTCTTTTCAAAGTGCATTAAACTAAGCAACGCGCATATCAGGCTATGTGTGGAAATGGAGTACTTACATTACAAGGGAGGTCAAATGTTGCTGCGTCGTCTTGGCCCTTTTTCAACTTGATTAACGAGTTCAAAAAGTTGATATTGCCATAATTTCAAAGGTGGACCATGTCACCAATAGCTAACTTCTTGCATTTACTTGGGTCCGTTAGAAACGTTAACTTTTATCCTGATCGATTATTCGTTTTGTTGAAAGAATTCCAACCAAATGTTAACCAATTACAGTGTTTCTCCGTGAGATTAGTTAGCATTTTCTGGCAAACGAAAATATCTCACTATCATGTAACCTGGAGTTTTTAGCTAAATAAATTGTTTCCTTACGCTACCTTTTGTCATACTATAGCTGTAACAAATCGAATAGGGTTTTAACACCTTTTACGACTTTTTAGGCTCTATTCGACTTTTTTGGGGTTCATTTGCCTTTTCCAGCTTTTTTACCGTTTCACATATCTCCTCCATTTTTTGCGTTTTGTCTATTTTTGAACGACCGTCCCTGCTTCCTTCAAAGCAACGAGAGCAAACAAAAAACAACAAATGGCGTCACGTTCTAAAGTTTGAAACCAGGGTGAGTTAAGGAGGAGATGTTCCAACAAAGCTCAAAACTGCATGGCGTTGAACTGCAGTTACGGGTTGAACAAAACGCATTGCACAATTACCTAGTCCTGTCTCGCTCTCCTTTTCTGTTGTATTGAAGCCTACTCTGCAAGACTACTTGAACCTGAAATTGATGGAATGCTTCACATAAGCGTTAATAGCTTAAACGAAATTGATAACTATTTTTTCAGGTTGACCAGATTGAGGTGAAGACCCTTCCAGTTCGGAAGTTCTAGAAAACAAAAATCCAAATTAGGTAACTTTTTGGGCCTGTTGTAGTCTGTTGCATTTTCGGAGGCTTTCAATTGGCAATCTGTAGCATCTTGTGCCTCAAACTCTAGAAATACACCGCTAAGTGGTGTATTCTGCATATTTTATCGGCTATTTTCCCAACTATTTCGCCATTTCCCCAACTTTTTTAGCAACTATTTTGCCAACTTTAATCGACTTTTTATTACAGCTCTAGTCATAACCAACGGATTAACGATAAGCGAAGTTAACTGCTTTGGTTATAAATGTCCCTACTGAAAATTGCAAAATGCATTTTCAATTATTTAGTCTTATATCAATAGTCTGCTCTCTCTGTTTTTAGACATATTAGACAAGCTCACAAACCAGGATTTTACCCAATCTCCGTACAATTCATCTTGGAATAAGTATATCTATGGTTCAAAAGATGTAGACCCTTTAAATGGATTTCATCAATGTATTGCACTGTGTCTCCTTGACTTTGGGCCTTGTTCGATCATTGTCTTAGACACAACAAACTGGACCTGTTATCTGGCTGATTGGTACCTAGATTCGGAGTTATTTCTGAACTTACCACCATTTGCCGGACAAGTTCATTTTAGTCGACGTAAGTAACAAAAAAAACCAAACTAAAAAGTATATAACTTGGTTATATCCAACGAACCGTTTGTTTCTGAAGCCAAACTTGGTCTACTGGTGGCTGGAATGTATGTCAATGGAGACAATGCTGCTGATACCGATGTTTTGGCGGGAGACTCTTCTGTCTGTTCCAATCACGCCATATCAGACCTTCCAAAAGCTGTCCGTCGATCAGCTGTGTTACATGTTAGCTCAATTAACATGATCATGAGTTGTGGAGGACTTGGCACTCTTGAGTATGGTAAAAGTTTTTGATTTGGTTGCTCTCATGTACGTTGGTAGGCGTTGTTTAAATATTCGTTAGTTCATTGTTATCAAGGACTGGTGTCGACTACTTTTAATTTGTGATTGATTGCAACTATGCACGATCATTTTGGATTATATTCAAGGAATATGAAGTTATCATTAAGTAATACGTTTAAGATGACGAAAAACAAGGGGCAAAAGTAATTTGATTGTTTTGTTTATCAAAACTTCATAGACAATGGAATGAAATAAAAAAGGTATTCGTAATACGGCATTAGGATATCTAAATTTCATCAACTTAGATGTAATTAACTTCAGTTACCTTGATTTCAGAGGCATATTTTGGGGGATCTATGTTCGTCATTTGGTTTTAACCAATGATGTTTATCTAACAGGAACAACCATAACATCACCATGACTTTTTAATTACTTGAGTTATACAATTCACTCCCAGCATCGGGGTTTGAATCAAACGACACACAGGGAAAGGATTCTTGCCTTGTTCACGGTGCTTCTTAGACCGCTTTACTACACCAGCTCCTTTAAAAGATTTGTTTCTGTCACAGGGATTTGAACAAACGACACTGAGGGCAAATCTTTACGTATTGTCAGTGCTGCATCTAAGATTCCTCGGCTACACCAGCTTATGTTGTCAGTATCACAGCTTTGTCCAATGTAAATGTAACTTGTTACATTTTTGGACCATGCAATGATAAGTAATGAAATTTTTGTTCATCCCGTTCAACATCATTTGATGATGCATTACTTTTGAACTTAACAAAACTACTGATTGCGTTTATCTATAATATATTAGAGCGTTAATTTCTAACGTTACAAATGAATCAAAAATATCATGTGTCATGACATTGAGAGAGTTGTAACATCATTGAACATTGTACATATTATTACCTATATATTTATACATTTGGCATATATTGTACAAGTATATAATGTGTCACTTTCTTGTAAACATTGTTTGACATTTGTTTGAACGAATTTGGCATGTGATATGGAATGCATCATCCAATCACATTATTAATAAGGTAGTAATAAACAACAATTTTGTGTTCAAATTAATTGCACCATATCGGACAAAAAATGGTTGTTCCAAAAGCAACCCCTTGCAATATCTCTACGTTTTCTCAGATGAACTTTCCAAATTGAATTAAATCTAGATGATTGCTATGGGCTATATTTGGATGATGATGTTCCAAAATGGATAAAACTGGCGTCTTATCCAAGAAAAGTAAACATGTTCGCATTGGTTGAGGTCGGGTCTGATATCTATGGTATTGGTGGTACTCAAGCAGGACAATTCATCGACAACATTTACCATTTTCATTTCGGAAATAACTTTTGGAGTTCTTATGATACGACTCCAGAAGGGATTTCTGCGTTTGGAGTGACAGTGTTTCAAGACGAAGTTTGGATCGTCGGGGGCACCACGTGAGTTCCAACCATGTCTCAATTGTGCCAAAAATGTACAAAAAAATCTTTTTTGAAATAACTTGCAGAATCTACGGTGTGACGGATAGTACCCATATTTGGAACCCGTCCACCAAGTCTTGGAGAATGCCTGGATCACTGAGTTCGAAATTGCCAAGTGGACTGAAAAATTTTGCTTGTGGCATCATCAAAGACCGAAAATCCGGTCATGATTGGATTTTGACCGTGGGAGGACACATGGGAACGTCTTCGACATCCCAGCAAGTGTATTATTTTGATATTCAGGAGAACATGGAATGGAGGGTGTTAAAGGCCAGAGTTTACCAACCAGAAATACACGGGTCCAGTGTCAATATCTTGCCAAGTGGATGGAATAGCTTTTCCGTTGCCCCAAGTTCGTTAATCCAATTTGGAGCGAATAAGTTCACCGTGGCCTCTGGATTCACCGTAACACATGGAGAAAGCCCCAAAAACGTTGCTCTTTGGCAAGAGGAACTTGGGGTCTTTATTTGGTCTTCATCCGCATTAACGAAAGCAAGGGTAAAGTCTTGGTGACGGCATTTGGAAGATTTTTTCATTCGGAAAAATTAATTCAAGTTTGATATCAAAAGCATTTTTCCACCTTCAGAAATTTGCTGGTCTAGCTGAAATTCCCTTGCATACGCGGTGGACTTGTTTGTCAATGGGATCTGAATGGATCAGAATTGTGGAACAAACCTCGGGGAATTTTTTCGTTCCCAATCAGATCTCTGGCTATTCAAGTCCTTTGCACTCTAATTTGGATAGTTTGAACAACTACAAGTAAGAAAACCATTCACCCCAACAAATCTGAGATTTAACCACGAGCCAATTGTATTTTCCTTTCAGATCGTCTTGCCTTGGTCATTACCATTTTAGACTGGTTTGGCCAGGCTTGGGCTACTTCAATGAATGGTTGCAAGATAATGACATGACTCAGTCTTCGCCAGTTGCCGGTTTCAAGAGTAATGATCAGTGTTCTCAAACTTACGCAAATAACATTTATTTGCATCCTGGGCCCTTAAGTGCATCTTTTTACATCATGAACCTCCATTGGCATCATTTGCATCTTTGGTCCATTTTTACATTTTTATGCAATTTAGGCTTCTTTGACTGATTTTGTTTGGGCCGAAAATTTGTATTCCCACTAATGTAATGGCGCCCCTGACGTAAGTCTGCTCTTGTCAATTCAGGGTCCCGCCTGCAATCTCTTTCTAAGGGCAAATAGGCGTTTGTGCAACAAACTGGAAAGCTGGAAATGTTGAATGAGCATATTTCATCAAAAAAGAATCTCATAAACAGCAACCCACTGAGCACTTTCAAAGAATGACATCGGCTGAAGTCGATTTCTACAAAAAAAGGAAGTAGGTTTCCTAGGGTATAAAAACTTGTGATCTCTGGGAGAGACTTCAATTTTCCTACCCATGCGGTGATCACAGAACCGATGCCGAACACCCTGACACCAGCCTTCCAAACTTGAAGTGTCTCCATTGGCTTTTACTTTGGGGAGAGGGGGGGACACGTAAAAGCTGTTCTATTGACAATACCTGCGGTTCTTATGGAAGTTTAGTCTTGGATTACTGTTCAGATGCTGATCCACTGGAATCAGAGCATATTGTTATTAAAATATTTGTGTCCAGCTTAACAAATTGCTTAAGATACCTCAGTATGCCATAACAATATAAAACATCTTTGAAGCTTATTTGCATCCTGATTTGAGTCCTGGGCTTGTTCTTTTTCATCTTTAGTTGCATCTTGAGATCCTCTTTTAATGCGTAATTTTGATAACCCTAGTAATGATAGCCCACTCATTGCAAAATATCAAAACTGAAAGGTTATATATCCACCCTTTTTCAGAGATTGCGTTAAAATATCCCAGCCATTTTGGTGGACTATTTTATGTCAACATTGGCGGATTGAGCTCGGGAGATCCTGATGATACCTTGGCCAAGGGGGATATCCGACCTGGAGGAGAGAGTTATGCAGTCGGTCGATTATCGGGTACCACAGGAAACTTGTTGCCCGGCCCAGTGGGCCAAGACGGTTCCACAAGCATAGATGTGGATCACCTTATCTTGTACATTAAAAACGATTGCACTTAAATTTGTGTTGAAGTGTCAGATAGTTATGTGTAATCCCAAGAAACTTACATTTGCAATATTTTGGGTAGGGTTGGAATAGTTTTTTTTTAAATACTCTTTTAAATGGACTAGTTTTTTTGCAACTCTACTTTTTTGTGGATGTACTGTACGATAAATTTTATTCCTCTTGGACATAGTATAGCCTTAGACATGACATTATGAGGATATGAGTTTAAGTCAGTATAATGGCTTGTCAAACTCAAGCTTGTTCACGAAATTCGCAAAAAGTTGAAGAGTCCTGGACGTCGGTTCCAATGATTTTTTCTCTGGTTTGTATCGGGTCGTACATTACCGATCCATCGTTACAAACATTTTGATTTTTTATAAAATTAGTTTAGGCTAATGCTATCACCCTTCAAGGGCTCATGTCTTATATGTACCATAAAAAAATGTAAATTTGTCATTTAGAAAAGACCCACTCCCGGGGCTCTCAAGGACTCAAGTCTTGCCAATTTCTCTAAATTCTGGTGAAAGATTCGAGTTGGACTCGCTCCAACATCAACCAATACTGCACACGTTGTTCTAACTTTGCCCAAATGTATTGGCAAAGAACTGGGGTTCAGGCATTGTCGAAAGTTTGTCCATGATGTGAGAGTGAAATGTGGCTCCTATCGATATGGTCGCTCACATGGACACGTTACGTATGACCTGTACATGTTATTGTAAGGGATATGATTTCCCTCATTCCCTCGACTTAAAAACTGCGATACAAATGTTTTGGAAATGAGGCAAAAGTTAAATTCTGAACTCACATGGACTTAATCAAATGTATTTGATAATTTAAGAGGTATTGTTATCAATTCAATGGGGCTTATCATTACCATGCAAGCACTAGGTGGTCTGTTTCATTAGAAATGAAATTGACAAAGCCAATATATTATTTGAATTTTCCAAAAGAGTAGGGGGTTTTGTTCATGAAAAGAATGGAACTAAAAGTTTCCTATTTTAAATCAAGGCTGCCAAAAGCCTTTTGATGTAAATTTGTCTCACAAAGAAGGTCTCAGGCCCAATCATCATCTGGTAAAATCAAAACGACTTTGATATAAAAGGGTAATTAATAGGCGAGATGGATTCAGTTCAAACTGAATCAGATCGACAGGGTAGGTACCATTTCATAACTTTTGATCAGCTATAGGGAACAAATATACTGACCAATGTTGAGGACCCTAATATTGAAAGTCAAGGACTAGTTTGACTAAAACTTTCAATTGGATCATTTGATCGAGGATCGAGTTAGTGCGAACATCGGTTCAAAAGCTGTTGATCCTGTAACATGTTTCAAGTTTGACTTGGACACTTTTTTGATCAGCTTTTCCAATCAAACACGGGGGAATACGTTTCTAGTAGAGATTTCAGACAATCTATGGAAGATAGTATTAAGTAGTTTTGAGGGAGAAAGCTTCCATTTGGCCTTCATCTGATCTTTAAGATTCTTTTAAAATGATAATACAAAATTAGCTTGTGGTAGGAATGGTCAAGATTTCAGCAGTGTGGTAGAGACCCTTGATCAAATCTACTGTTAAGTTGTTTGAAGAAACATCGACCTATATGGGCCTTTAAAAAATTCACTCCTAGATAATGGAGGTAAACGTAATGAGTAGGTTTCGTCCATGAAGGATTGGGTATAGTCCTCCAAGATGATGGAAAGTTCGAAGAGCATTTACTTTTGAAGCTGGGCAAATTTTTTCAAACATGTGGTCGGATATATCGGACGTTCAAGTCCATCAGACATGGATCAATATTTATTATGAACAAGTCTTCTGTTCAGCCACATTTTGAATACATTTCACCCCTTTGGATCTCAATTACAAGGTGGGCCTCAAACACAAAACCTCTTTGGAAAAATTAATTTGGGTCTTTTAAAAATGACGGTTCTGGCAAAAATAACTTTTTCCGAAAAAGTTAGTTAGAGTCTTGGAAATAAAGTTAAAGAGAAAGCTTCGAAAAATCCAAACAAATACTGAACATGGACTCAACAACGCAACAGATTTCGGATCTCTTTGATGTTGGCCAACGTCAAGTTGACTTGTGAATTTATTAAGTGTATACAAGATTATGGCCTATAATGTTAAAGTACAGTGCTATGCAACGTCATGGAGGGAGCCAACCTCGACCTGTTAGGTAAAAGGCTTTCGAGAGGGCAGTCAAAGACAAGATCCGCAGAAATCTACGAAGATCAGTTCGGAAATTGGCCAAGGAGCACATCGACACTCGAAAGACAATAAGGAATATGGTTGGTGGTCCCCGGGTGAAGTCCAGACTTGCCCCAGTGTGTTGGCCAATCAGTGAGTCCTCCAGAATGAAAAGACTCAAGAGATGTGAGAAGATCATCAACTTCAGCAAACATCAGCCGTCGCCAAATATGGTGATTTTGCTCTCCTATGAGATGGTGTTCACCGTTGATGTTGCAACTGCAGCAGACCAAAGAAAAGACGGATGCTTCTTATCGGAGCCCACAACTGATGTTGTTCATTTCAGGACCAAACATCCGCCCAGAATCAAAGCCTTTGGCCTGATTGCGACAGTCGGCAAGACCATGCCCTGGTCTTTGTTCAACAAGTGTTGAAGATCAATGCAGACATCTCCATCTCCATTTTAGAAGAAGATGTCAAGCCATGGGTGACCAGGAACTATGGACCAGATGTCCATCTTGTCCTTCATCAAGACGGAGCAACTCCTCACATCGCAAAGAACACTCGGGCTTGGTCAGAGCATAACTTTACTTTCAGGTTTGACAACTTTGGATTTTGGGTCAAGGACTTTTACCTCCCAAGCTCATCAAATCTGTAACCATTTGACGTTGCCGTGGATAGCATTCCCAGGAGCGACAAAAGAGTCTGCAAAAAAGCTTGATTCCTTGTTTTTGCAGATGAAGTTTGTTCTGCTTTTGAGCATCGTTGCTATTGGTTCGGATTTAGTTCACTGTGGATCCCTCACACAAGGCTCTGTATGTCAAATGACCAGCGATTGTTTGCCCCAATTCGTATGTAACAATTGGAAAGACATAACAAAGAGATGCCAACCCAATATCTGTCTCGGGTAAGAAAACCCCTTAAATGATGCGAGCGGTCTCCTTTGATTCAAAATTAGTAATTTGACCACTTTTACTTAAATTTGATCCCTTATCATGCATTTAATTTTGTCTTTGTATGCTCACAAAAACAGCGAAGGTGAGAAATGTGGATGGTTCAGAGGACGTTGTTGTACCTGCGAGAACGTGTATTGCTATAAGTCAGATACAGACGAAGCAACCAAGTGCACTCCATTGTGTGAAATCCCAGCCTCAGAACGAAGCCAAGTGATGTTAGCAAACGTTTGAAAACGACTTCATTTCAATGATAATTGGAAAAATAAAATATGACTGAAGCATCCCAAAGCGAGAATGTTATTTTTGTTTCAAAACTCCATTGGGTAAAATTGATGTATTGCTGGTATTGCTCCTTTCAAATCTAGCATTGAGCTTTTGGGGGGACGAAGGAACTTATTTGCATGGAACTGCCCAGGAACAAAGAGACATTATATCTTGAAGTTTTGTCCATAAAGTAGGTAAGGGAGAGATATGCAGTTACAAATCAAAGATCATCTGAGCAGTTTTACGGAAGTTAAATCCTAGATATTTCGTATACTTGGAGAGTAACTTCAAATTGCAAGCAAATACACTTAACACTAAGGTCTGTAGCCCGCCCAATCGTGTTATGAAAATGTAACATCGTGTATGTGAAATGATGGATGATACTATGTTGTCTTTATCGATATAATTGGGTCTAGTGAATCCATCTAACTTCCGTACAATTTGGGTATCCACGGCATTGAGGATGTGACAACTGATTTTTCAAAATCTGGCTTGCCGAGATTTACCCATCAAGTCATTTTCGGCAGAGAACTATCAGTTTTGATTAACATGCAGGTAAACTGATTTTTGTTTATTACGCTTTTTCCTTATCCCTCGAAGCAAACCTGAATTTGAAAGTACGAGTACGGTAGACATCTAAGTATCAAAGTGAGATTCTTGGAATAAGTGTTGCGAACATTGACATGAGACCTGCTCAATATATTTACCTCCATTATCTACGAGTGGAATTTTCAAAGGAGTTGACCCGAAGGTCATTGAGCGGAATTTCTTCCATTCAAGGCCATGTTACTCTCAGTAACCCAAAAGTAGATTCGATCTAGGCCATTGCCACGCTACTGGAATTGTGACCATTCTGGCCACAAACTGATTTAGTATCATCAGCCATGGAGCATCAGCATAAGAAAAGAAGCTGTCAATAACATTAGGCTTTTGAAACAGAGCCATGATATTAGTGGTGCAAATGTTTTGAAACCTAGAATATCGACCTTTCCTAGCACGAACTACTTTTCTAACCAATAGTAATCCATGGTCACACTTAAAGTATTGGGCAACATGACTGAACTGCGGGAAGAGAATCAAGATGAATCGAAATTTGACGACGTGTCGCAATTGAGATCTAGCTTGTACTTGTTAAGTAAACCAAGCAATAAGGGCGGAAAACAACGCTTGTGTAACAATTTGCTGGTTTGAATTGATGACTTGACGATCATTAGGGCGAGTAAAAATATTGTGTTTTGTAGTGATGGGTTTCGAGCTGTAAAGTGTAGGACCCAACACACTTCCTTCTATTTAGATGAATTTTTCGGTAATTTTTCGAAAAACCGAGCAATGGCCCTTTTTCGTTTCGTTTTTTTGGTTTTGTATTTTTCGAAAACGATTAAAAGTCTAGTTAAGACCCTCGCCTTTGTTCCTCTTTTTGTCAAGAAGGATCATTATTCTTGTTTCAATAGAAATCAAACAAATAAGGTATTTTGCCGCTTCATTGCTAATCAAATCAATTTCTTTGCAATATTAACCGAATTATAATCAGGCAGAAATATTGATTGATTTTTATTTCAGGAACTCGAGATCTGATGTAAAATGAACAAATAAAGTGTTTTATAAGAGATGAAATCCCTAGGGCTCCGCATAAACAGTTCGGTCTGTTTTGGTGGGGACTTTGGCTGGAAGTGACACTTTATTTTCACCTCACACCATTGCTACCAGCCCAGGAAGCTTACCCAAATTCCCCGCGGAGTTCGTCCTTAACCAAGATCGTCAGTGTCTGAGGGAGAGATCACAATCTGCACGAGTAGCAATTCTTTTTGATACAGATGGTTGAATATGATGCATCGATTTTTTCCGTCAAATGCAAGGTCCACCCCTTCACTGTTTTGGGAAGAGCCTCCGCTTTCATTTTGGTCTCGCTCATAAGATTGTTCCAAAAATCTGGCAATGTGAATGCCGGCAGTCGTTGATACCAAGCCAGTTTAAAAAATTGTAACTCAAAACGTATCGTTCCTCCTCAAATTACTTTAAAAGAGAACTTGTTTACAATTTCAGGAATACTGTTTGGGTAACATTTGAGCATTTTTTAAAATTTGTTTATTTTTAAGAGATCTGATTTTTTAAAACATTCCATTTTTTCAAAATATGACTAGTACGAGACCAGCATCTAACACCACCTATTCATCTTATAACGCGTTTTTGAAGCACGACTAGACTTTTCACTGATGGGCAATTACCATAGAATTCGATCCCATATTCTTTTCTATTTTTGATCAATGAGTTGTAAAGAGTGTCTGATTTTGATTAGAATGGCTTCTTTGCCTTGAATAGAGTAAACTTATTTTTCCAGATATTTTTGCTAAATATGCAAATGTGTTCTTTACAATTGAAATGACTGTCAAAATTAAGGCCTAAGAATTTAATGCATTTCTTGTCATATTTTGATCCGACTTGTTGGATAACAGTGCCATTTAAAGTTAAAATAAAATCAATCGGTACATTATTTGTACATCACGGGGGTAAATAACATCAATTTTGGGTATTGGGCATTCAAGATAAACTTGCTTAAATTCAGCAAAGTGACTAGATCTTTCAAATATTGACTAGTGTCGTTTTTATTTTGATCAATGTTGCTACCAAAATGTTGAAGGATGGCGTAGTCGGCAAGCATTGTAACATTAATTGGCGATGCTCTAGGCAATTCGTTGATATAAGTCAAGAATAAAAAAGGACCCAAAATGCTGCCTTGGGGCACTCCGCAAGATAGAGTTAAAAACCTAGATAGTGCAATATTTGCATCATATCCATAACTATTCATTGTTGTTAAGAGAACATCATGATTTATGGTGTCAAAAGCTTTTTTTAGATCAATGAAAATCCCTAAGGAGCACTTAAAAGCGTTGTTATCTGAAATGTTTTGTAAAAAGTTTTGAATGGCGTGAGTACTGGAATGGCCAGGTCTGAGATCAAACTGGTGATGCTTGACGAAAGGAGCAAGTATTTCACGGCAAACTATTTTTTCCAGAATTTTTGATAAGGATGTTAACCTTTCAACTCCTTTGCACTGAACCGGAAAGGCAGCTTTTTAGATTAAAGAACCTTAGTCAAGGCTCCCATCCTTAGAACAAGAGGATACAGAAGTAAAAATAAAAAGTGCTTGACCGAGTGTCAGAACGTTACCGTGCCTTTCCCTAGAAGGTAGTCGAACACAGGGTTGCTTCTAGACTCGTTCTTGATCTTTGATTGTCCGGCAGTACCTTTTTTCGCGCAAGTTGAGAACCCTAACTGAGGTCCTTCAAGCTAAATAGCTGATTCGCAAGAGAGGCATATTGACGAAAATTTCGACCTAGGAGCTCCTGATGCTAATTGCGCTATTATTTGATAAATTTTCTTTATCACCTCTTTTGAACAAAGGGATCATTTTTGCAATTTTCCACTCGGGTGGTGGAATATATCTAGATGTCAGAGAAATGTTTATTAAGCGGGAAAAGACAGGGTTTATTTCATTCTTGATTTGTTTAAGAACGACGTTAGAGATTTCGTCAAAGCCATAGCTATATTTGTTGGACGTTTCAGCAACAATATTTAAAACAACTAAGCGGTTTACAACTTTGAATTAATATTGCATTTGATTAGCGAGGTCTTGTATAAAAGTTAAAAAAGTCTAAGTTGAATTGTCACTCGATAAATGGTCACTTATTTTCTTAACAAAGTTGGCAAAGTAGTTATTTAAAGAAGTGACAAGTTCTTTTTTTCAGTCCCTGATGTTTCATTTATTTTTAAACTAGATGTTTCATCATTGTGAGCATTAACATTACCACAAAGTGTTTTAGTCCCCATCCAAAGCTTGTTAGAATTTCTCGATTTAGGTTAAAAATAATTTGTATTTAGTTCAATTTCGCAACTTTTATTAGTTTGTAATACATTTTTGAAAAGGTTGCGTACTCCCTACGTTTTTCCTCAGTAGTTTTTTTGTGAAATTTATTACAGAGCTTTTGCTTATGGCTTCTGTAGGTGAAAAGACCCGACGATATCCAAGGCTTGCTCTTCTTTAACGAGTCCATTTCTGTTAGCTTAGAACATTGGACAATTTATCACAAATGCACTATTTAGTTGGTGAAAGAAGTCGTTAGATGACCTTGTAGAATCAGCATCAACATTGTTGGAACAAAATTTATCAAATTCAAATCCGGCCTCTGTAGATCATGATATCATTGAAAATCCGTAAGTTTGATCAAACGCAGTCCGTACGCTAGTACAAAAGATAAAGACTAATGAACTAAACTGACAGCAGGTGCGTTGATAAATGATCCAATTAGAAAAAGTGATTGTTTGTTGCTTCATAGGTACAGATCCAAGGCAATATTTTTTTCATTTGTTCTTGAGCAATGGGAGCTAAGGGTACTAACTCGTTTTGTGCTTTGATCTTTACAATACTTGGCATTTCACATGCAAAATACATAAAACATGTAAAATACAAATCCGAACCTTCCCTGCCATCTTCATGGCCGGCTTACTTTTTTGATTCGACCCCTCTCAAAGACATAAAAGGGGGTCAGAATCTCATATGTGGCCTTCTTTGCCAACTCCATACTTCAGAATGTGGGTTATTTTTGGTTAAAGATAACTTATGCTACATGGGATCAAGGACCAACACGCAACCCTCAGTTGTTGCCGGGCCTCAAACTACGAACGAAATGATATTTGTTAATCCCGGTAAGGCGCCGTAACATAATATCTAATAAAAGTTTACTTGCATTCCACTAGCTCATCATTTCAGAACAAATTGGGGATCTCAAGCCATCTTTCAATTCAATCAGCGGAGCTCAAAGCTCCATTGAATGGTTATCAACCATCGATTCGTACATTGATCTTCCTGCAGGAAGCGTTCTGAACCACTGTTTGTACCATTGCTTGCATGAAGAACTCGTCTGCGACATTGCCGTTTTTGAAAATGGTCGATGCCATTTTGGTCAACTTGACGGACCCAAGAACGCAACTGCTAGCCAACTTATCGATCCGGCAGGTCCATGGGATATCTTCTTCTCTCCCACTTACCGCACTTGGTACTTTGGCAACAATACGTGGCATTCAGCCTTCAATTCAGTTGGACCTCGGTTGTCCAAGCATTTTTTTTTATTGCTCTTCGCGGCTACTGAAGATATTTGCGCCATCAATTGCAATTTTCACATCCGACATTCAAGCCCTTGTTCGTTTTATGCATATAATAATGAGACACAAGAATGTTACCTCGGTGCTCTCAATTATACTGGAAATATGTTTGGAGAAATTATCTGGGAAAACGTCTCCGTGAAAATGCTCATGGGTAAATCAAAAGAGTATTGTTTGTTCCAAAACAGGTTGGGGTTGAACTAATGCAAATGTCACATCTCTAGATCAAAACACGTCGGTGGTTAACCATTTCATTAATATGCCTTACAAAGGGTACCACATCAACAACTTTTTGTACAAAAGAATTAAACTCAATGGTGTTTGTGGATTAACTTGCTTCTTGGATCCCGACGCATTTTGCTCCTTCCTTGTGGTTGTATCTGGGTTTTGTTATTATGGCAACGTGTTCCAGACAAATGCCACGGTACCCGTGCCTGATGTGAATCCCGCCACAACCAAAACAATGTTCATAAACACAGGCAAGATTTTAAATTTTTGTATTATTTTTTTTTTCGTTTTAATCACAGTTGTTCAATGTTTTTCTTCTGAAAGTACGACAGAATGCTTGGGAGCAAAATAGTTGGTGCAAAATAATTGACTACTTCACAGTTGACGAACGCAAGAATTGGCGACAAAATTATTTGTTAAAATTGACAGCATATTCATTGGAAAACATTTATTTTCCTTTCTCGTCAGTCACATCATATAACATTCGGTACCAAGTAGGTTTTGAGTTACGGCACACAAAAAATCGAGTTATTATTGTTTAAAGAGTTATTGCTTTCATCTGCTTCTCTAACGCCTTTGACATTTTTCATGTCTTCCCCCCATGTAGGTTTTACTATGTAGTTATTCACTAGCCAGACTCATCTGAAAATTATTCATGAAGGGCAGATTTTCGATAACAGAATGCTCCAACCGGGCACTTTCTTCTCCACAGGCTCGTTTCTTAGAGGTATTAACTTGGAGTTTAGTGCTTGGACGTTAACCAGTATGAAACTATCCTCACCAGAGGGGTCAGTGAATGCTCATTCTGCATAACGTCCAAGCGTTAACTCTAAGGTAAGAACGTTTGAATAACAGGACTCATGACTTTTTGCAGTGGTACGAATTCCAGTTCCCATTTTCCCCCTTGGCGACCACTTCATAATCCAGCGTGTAGCAATGGTCTCGGAACTCGAAACGGTCCTTTTATTACGTTTGAACCATTATTTGGTGTTTGAATTCGGCCCCACATTGTAAACCAATTGTTATGTCCCTAAGGACACACTCCTAATCCAATATACACGGAGGGTTGTATCTTCACGTCCGTTCTATTTAAGATCAAGATTAGGAAAGAGAAAGGCTGAGAGAGAGAGTGAGAGAGAGAGAGCAGGACAGCTGCATATGGGCATGTGCATGCAATACAAGTACACACCACCAATATACTTCACGCACGTTTAAGGTGAGCTATTTTGGTTTTTACTGTTAAAAGAGTACAAGTAACCAGCCACGATCAACTTTTGGCCGTCTTTACTGGAAGTAATGAATTTTACAAGTTGTTATTGAACGTGGCAATAAAATCTGATCCAGATAATACGTCGTCAATGATTTTAGGCGTTCAAGGACTATGTTGCCTATTCTTGTGTCCGGCAATTGTGACATCGGCAAATATTTTGCCACAATTATTCTAGGCCCAATTATTATGAGTTTTTTTTTATTTATGAGGTATAACCGTTTCTTCTGGACCTTGAGCAAGCTTGTGTAAGCGCAGAACTTACTTCATGACGAAAATTTACCTAGTCCAAAATATCCTTAAAATTGATGGGAAAGTCTGTTAGAACCATCTTTTATGGATGCGGCACGTCCAAATTGTTTTTCAGATTTCGCGAATTCGTCAAACGTTTCCGTCCATTTTTACACCGAAATAGCATTGCCCTTCAGAACAGTCCAACCTCGTTTCATCAATTTCAAGCCGAATGTGCCAACATTGGAAGCTTGTGCAATCTCCTGCCAAGCTGGATTTGCACACTCGGCTCAAGATGCTTTCGATATGAAATGCCAGTTCTTCTTTTTCAATGACACGAATCTGAATTGTTATATGGGTAACCTGGAATTTAAGAGCAATGCATTACAGTCCACGGACGACTCATTTATTACCCTGTTCATACAAACCGGTAGGTAACCATGAGTTGCTATTGTCAAGGTCAAATGGTTTTTTCCATTACTTTGCATTCAGCCATTTTGGAGGAAATCAGCAACGGAGAGGATTTCTCACATGAACAGTTCAATCCCTCTTGGAGCTCGTATATTTACCGGAAAGCCACACGTTCTGCCACAACAGCGATCCAATGTGGAGCACTTTGTATCTTTGAAACGGGTCCCTGTAACATTGCCATAACGGATGTTTCGACCCATACATGCTATCTAGGGGATTGGTACATCAACAGTACAGAATTTGAAAGCTTCACAATCATTGGAGGGGTGAGCCATCGCAAGCGTAAGTATTAAGGAATGTGGTTCGCCTTTTGGGAACATAATGAGCCATCATTTAACCGGTTGGCTAATGTTCATAAGAGTAAAGGAATAAGAAGAGAAATGGCACACCATCAATAATTTGAGACGGAACAAAATCAAGCTATGAAGGGTAAGATGGTGTAGTCTTGTCAATCGTTTCAATTTGAATTTTAGCCCAGCTCGGCGTGGTTTTCGGCGGAATAAATGAGTTGTTTGAACCTTCGAAAACATCGGATGTGATTGACGAGTTCAGAACCATTTGTCAGTACCCAGCAATTCCTACGATGCCAAATCCTGTGAGCTCTCAAGCTGGGTTATATTTGAAGTCCAACGAGGAGATTATATACTGTGGGGGCATTAAGCAACAAACTTTATTTGGTGAGTATTTCCAATTTCATTGAGGAGCAACCTATCGACCCAGAATGCAATGGATAGTTCTGGTGCCATGTAATAAAAATACAGGGCCCTAGAAAATTCAATCATAACAAAAGATCATGTCTGAATTCTACTTGTTTTACCTTCGAATTTGCTGCCAGAGAAGGAAATGTTCGGGTGAGATGACTCAACCAGCAAATCCAATTCCCATCCTTTTAAGCCGTCTGAACAGCACTTCATACTTTGTGTCGGGTTCAGGGTGGCTAGATTATTGAAGGTTAAGAATTTGTAACATATTATTATTATCATTATTATTATTTTACCAATAAGTTTATCGCGATGTTTGGACATCTGCTTGGTCGCAAAAGTAAGAAAGATGGTATTGGCGAAAGTGCTCTTTACAATTTGGGAAAATGGAGTGGGTTGTTGGGTCTTTTTAAAATTCCTCGCGACTGCAAACTAGGTGGTGGTCAGAGACTAATATTCCCATTGAGTATTCCCAGTGAGGGAGTGCTGAATGAATTCCATCGTCATGATCAAGCGCTTGATAAGGAAGTAACGCAAAACTGAGACGTCTTCTAGCGAGGTTTCCGAGACCTTTCCACTCCACTACTGCCGTACTCCATGGCTTAACGCAGAGGTTAGAGCGTTTATTAAACTCACCTCTGAACTGAGCCGTAAGATCACTCTTGTAACATTAAATAGGCATTTTAACACATCTTTTCATGCGAGGTCGAGGTTTCAAAAAGGTTTCCTCTCCAGTGTTGGCCGACTCCATGGTTACTTTAGCTCAATCGAGCCAAAGGCAAAGAATTACTTGCCCAATGCTTCTTTTTGACCAAGATTTGGAGAAACGACCCTTATTCATATAAAGATTGGAATGGAGTACGGCAAAGGAGCATGCCGTTACTGACTGCTTAAAAATTACAAACATCTTTTTCTTTATGATCCTCAAAATTAAGTCAAGAAAGATGTTTTCCAAACACTTAAAAGAAGTCATTGTGTTCATGTATTGCATACCCCAGTGAATTTTAAAAATGTTGCATGACGTTTATTTGTAGCAAAACACAAAATGCTCACTCAGACGAGAATTGATCAAAAGACGAGTTGTCTAATCAATTATTTAATAAGAATTTAGTATGAAGGATCACAAGAAATGAGCAAATTTCATTCTGGGCAAACAATCTTAAAGTTTTATATAGAACTGAAAGAGATGACGTACCAAGTGAATGCAAAATTTGCTATAATTAAAGATCGGATTTGAAAATGATTTGTACGTTATCAAGGAGTTGCAAATGAGTAATTGCTTTTCATCAGTGTGGTTGGTCTGAAGTATCAAAAGAAGAAAACTGGTTATGAAAAATTCTCTCGAATTCCTGCTCTACGTGTCTACGTGCTAATATATTTCAAGCCCGATTTCTAGTGATAATCAACATTTACTTCCTTATTTCAGATGATTGCTACAAATTAAAGTTGAGAAGTGACATCCCAAAATGGGAGTTATTCAACTCTGATCAAATCCCAAGCCTGAATGTTCAGTTAGCCGAAGTCAACAACAATTTTTATGCAATTGGAGGGTATATTAAGCCACATATGCTACGCAGAGTATCTGAATTCGACAAAATAACCGAACAATGGGCTCCCAAAAGTTCGCTTCCAAGGCCTCTAAGTATGCACTGTGTCGTCGTTTTGAATGCCGAAATCTGGATTATCGGGGGTCTATCGTGAGTGTTGATTAAATAACTAATTTGGTCCTCTGTTTCCTTCCAACTAATATTTATCGGGTACTCGTCCAACCAATAGGGAAAACATGACTTTGGTCAGACAAACAACCATATACAATCCTGCCACCGATTCTTTTCGCACACCTGGAATAACGGGGGAACTCAACGTTGCCCGATACAACCTCGTTTGTGGCGTAATTAAAGACCCGAAAACCAACCACGATTGGGTCCTTGTTATGGGCGGAAGGGCTCTTGGTTCTTTCGCGTCAATGAGAACAATAGAATATTTTGACGTCCAGGAGAACCAAGAATGGAAAATTCTCACCACTCAGGTTCCCTTCTATGAGACGAATGCCACCTTAGCCCTTGGAGGAGGCTCCGGAGGTGGATTCATCAAGTTTGGCCCTTCTCGATACATGTTGATCTTGGGTTCGACCACCGACCAAAACATGTCGAATTCCAACTTGGTCATGTGGAACAAGGACATTGGCCAATTCCATCATATCATCAGTGCTAAATTGCAAAACGAAAGAGTACATGCTCCCTTAGCCGAAGATGGTTTTCTTCAAATGTTAGATCAATGTCTATTTTTTCACATTCTAGTACATGGCCTCGGTTGTTCAAATTCCACTTCATACCCGGTGGACTTGTCTACCCATGGGAAACGATTGGGTCAAGATGGTGGAGCAAAACACGGACCACTTTTTCCAGCCCCTGCAACTCACAGGTTATGCAAACACGGAAGACACCATCATATCTAACTTGGACACATTGGAACTATACAAGTATTATTCCAATCCAATTCCAAGTCTTTTCTTTTCCATTTCTTTTCCATTAACATTTAACGGTCTAAAATTTCTTTTGAAAGGTCTTGCAATGACTTTTACCACTTGCGATTGGTGTGGCCCGAGTTGGGATATTTCAACGAATGGCGACAAAAGAGTAACTTCATCAATCCTGGTCCTGTTTTGGATTACCAAGGTAACTGATGAATGATAAAGAAGCAAGTCTCTTTCCAACATTTTCCTTCTTTCAGCCATTGCTGTGAGGTACCCGAATTTCTTTGGGGGCCTCATTCACGTCAACGACAATGCCCAGCCTGACGGACATCCTGATGATACTTATTTCAAAGGCGATACCCGAACTTTTGGAACTTTTGGCCAATATGCCGTGGGACGTTATTCCAATGGACCGGACAATCGAATGCCTGGACCCGTGGGCAATGAAGGAACTGGAGATATTCCCATCTCCGTGGACAAGCTCATTCTTTTTGTAAAAAAAGATTGTTAGTGTGATGAACTCTGGGACAATAAGGTTGAGATATTGTTAAAAAGATTTCCATTTCGATTCATATAGACATGTCTGTTTCATCAGAATTGCAATGTGACCCTTTCGGTGTTCTGTTCCAATGTATTGAAAAAATATAGTACGTTAGATTCCACAATTTTCACAAATTTTTTGGAGTTGCTGAGAGCTCAATGTTGTTAGAGTAAACAATGACATTGCTAAAGACATTGTTTGTTACGGAGTCAGATGGCTACCCTCTCGCCAGGCCTGCCATTTGATGATGGGTGTCCTATTTATGGAACATTGCCGATCTGTCGACACAGTTAACATTAATTGTCAGCTCATACTGTGGAATGACCCCAGGTTCGCCAATTTAAGTTCTTAATCTGAGCAATTCAGGTTGGAATCAAGAACCACAAAGAAGCTCGGACTTAAAACACATTAAAAACGTGTTTATAAAAAAACACGTTTATAGCCATCAAAACTGCAATTTAGTTACACATTCAATTGTCAAAACATACAACAAGCCATCTGATAGATTTGGGCTTTTCTTGAAGGCTTTGTTGAAAATGATAAAAAACTATTCCTTTGGGGTTTCATTGATTTTTATGAAATTTGAAATTATTGTTGAACTCTGCGTGCTTTCATTGATTCTAAAATGATTGCATGAAAATTTCCATTTTTTGAGGGTTTTGAGTAAGGTTGTACAACAATTTGAGCTTTTTTGAGATTATGCAAGAAAAATAATCTTTTAAATTTGTGAAAATAAGGATTCGTATCAATGTTTTGGGAATTCAAGTTAAGATACAACCGGAGCATTGTGGAGCTTAAAACGATGAATATTTGACCCTCAAATCCTTTATGATTAAGTAGCGGTTAAATAAATATGCCTCGAACTCAAACTACAACTCCGATTCTGGGCGACAATGGCTGTCTGTGTGAACTAAGAGAAATGTTTTCCTTATCATTCCCGTACT
>NC_081448.1:11797687-11802882 GCF_007210705.1 Tigriopus californicus
TATCCTTGAGAAGAAAGTAAAGTCCGTATTTCAACATGGCGGACAGAGTCTAAAAGTTCAGCAGTTTGGAAAACGCCAAAGGCTATATGGCTAGTACCCGACATACGACCCAACGTGCCCTCAAATCACTTACATATATTTAATTACTTCATACCACTATGGAATTGGCAGACGTTCCAAAGGACAATCTTCATATAAGCGATCTCCTCCAGCACTGGATCACGAAGTAGATATTCGCCGATTCGACGATTGGAGGGCCTCCTCCTATATTTTCGTGAAAGTTGCTGGGGTAACTGCTCGTCCCCGAGATTATCAGGTGGCAATCCTTTGGACGTTCCTTACCCCTGGAATGCTTGCCCTTGTTCGTGTTGTTTATGATATTGCAGAAGATACATCGTACAGTGTGGACAAGTGATCTTGGACAATTTAAGACGCTATCTTTGAACACGCCGATCAGTCAACGTGGACTGGCATGAATTGTAAACGAGTCGCCAATCTCAAGGAGAGAAAATATCTACCTTTGTTGCTCGCCTCAAGAAACAAGTTAAATATGTAGGCGATATCGATGCCGAGGCTGTCGTGAAAGCTTGTCTAATCCTTGGAATCCGGGATGACGGGGCAAGAGCCACAGTTCTTGTTGCCACGCCTACCCGAGACCTAGATGCCACTATCGAAGTACTCCAAGCCATGGAAACTGCCGAGTCTTATGTTGGTATCATCCAAGGCCGAGATTCAGTGTCGGGTATTCAGACTCCAAAGAACGATTCCGGGAAATATTATCGCAATATCGAACATTCCTCATCAAAAATGGCACCCCTATGTTCCAATTCTGGTTCATCACATGGTTCCGCTCCTTGTCCAGCAGCCAACCGTGAGTGCACATATTGCCACGACAAGGGCCATTTTGCATCCTCATGTCGAAAGCGAGCCCGTAAATCGACACCCGTGTCCTTATCTTCCATTGCTTCAAACTCTCAGGAGCGGTCGTGCTCGGTGTAAGTCGACATCCTTACAACCACCAGGGCTGGAAAGAAAAAGAGGAAGAGGGATCTATTATGACAACTTTTCAAAATTACCTCTTAAAAGAACTACAACTGATATCAAGCTCATTCATTTCCAAAACTTGAAGTGATGCTCTAGTATAACCATAAATACGAAACCCTATAAATTTACTTACTGAATATCTCAGGCAACTTTCGTTCTCAGCAAACCGTGATTGATTACTTACCCAAAATTGTCTAGAATGGCCTCTGAAATAGGGAAACGCGATCTGATATTGGAGTTATTTCGTACAAGGAAGAAAACTCCAGCGATCGCTTGTCTTCTTAAAGCCACTGTATTAAGAACAACAGTATTTAAGGTAATTTCTGAGATCAAGGCCACTGGTAAGACTGAGAGGAAGGTCCAGGAGAGGAAAAAAGTAGCGAAAACGACAGAGCTTGTCCGTAGAATCAAGGCTAAATTGCGAAGAAATCCTGCCCGGTCCATGAGACAGTTGGCCAAAGAGGAGGCTGTCAGCATGATCACGATGTGGACCTTAATCAGGAAGGATTTGGTATTGTTACCTTACAAGAAGAGGCGTCGACAATTGCTTTCACAAGTGTCTCGGACAAAACGTTTGCTCCGTGGGAAGGAAATCGTCAAGAGATTGAAAGATGGTGAGCACGCGTCCTCCAATTCTGTGGACGGACGAAAAGCTATTTAACTTCCAAGCCACACACAATCATCAGAATGACCGGGTCTTAGCCATTGAAAAGCAGGATATCCCCATTGAGCTTTGGACATCATTTCAGCGGCAGAAACCACAATCGGTAATGGGTTGGGCAGAAGTGACCTTTGACAGCAAGAAAACACCTTTGGTATTGATTGAAGAGGGGGTTAGGATCAACCAAGCCGTCTATCTGGATATGTTTAGCGACATAGTGTTTCCCTGAATCAAGGACATTTATGGAGAACAGCTTATGACCTTCCAACAGTATGATGCCCCATCTCACACAGGAAACTTGCCTCAAAGCTGGTGCAGGGATCTCATGCCCGGTTTTTGGAATAAGTCTTTGTGGCCCCCCCAAATCCCCCGATGCCAACCCAATGGATTATGCCACGTGGTCTATTCTGGAGCAAATGCCTCCGGTGTGCCTATGCAAAACTTTTCCACCCTCAAGTCTAACTTGACACTCGAATGGAACCAAATCCCAAGGAAAAGGTGCGTGCTCTCGCTAGTCAAGCTCTGCAAAGGTTTCGAGCTCTCGTGGCGGCCAAAGGCGGATACTTCGAAGAATGAATTAAATGATTAAAGTGCAATCTTTTGTGGCCAATATACAAACCTTTTTCAAATATGAAAAGTCTTATATGACAAGGGAGAATCCTTTATTACCGAGTCTTTATTGTACCTAACCACGGTGTACATGAACCTATATTTGGCATCAACAAGGGCCAAGAGGAGAACGCTGAAATCTTGCTTGTAAGAGTTAAAAAGAGAACCTGAATTGTCGAATGATTTCACAAGGCAATGTTTTCCGTCAAGGGCTCCTAAGGAAAAAGGTTACTTCCACTTTGTGTTGAAAACTTTGGCCTTTTCTAGCCCCTCCTATTGCCTTTGCGGACTTCTACGTAATTTGCTCCTCAGTGAACTCTTGCCGTATGTCGTGACATACTTGAGACACAATCAGGGTAATGGTCTTGGAACTTATTATGAAGGCCTCCTCCAACACTTAAAATGAGCAAACAGAGGTTAAGTACCGCAAGGCCACTTGTAATCTGACTCTCGGGGGGAATGGGTTGTTTCATGTTGATTTCAATCTTGGTTATTCTTCCTTCAATGCGACGAAAGATCAACTTAAATAAATATGGAGAGGTCCATTCTAAACTTCTGCGGGTCTGTTTCAATTTAGGGGTACAGGGTGCAACTCTCATTGTCCCGAGCCGAGCCATGGCCTCGCCCATTATGCCCTTTGTTGCGCTGGCCCCTCCACGTCAATGTGCTTCAGCTCGTCTTGTCATTTGAATAAATGAGAAGTGTAAGCAGCCTTTGCTAGCTTCTTCTTTGTAGCCATTTTGGTATCGAATTCTCAAGAATTGTTTGGCAAAGCATTTTGGATGCGAGGTTTCATATGTAGACACGTCTTTGAAGATATGTTTCTCTATTCTTTCATTCATGAACACTTCATTCTTTGATCCTTGAATCAATGTTTGTACTGATATATATATACACACAGTTTTACACATTTTACAATCTGACATGACCAAGAGTCGCAATAGAAAAAATGGCAAACATTTCCAAACCTGTTTGGCAAACTTTCTGACATAATGTTTCTCGTGTGGACGCATCATTACTTCTCTTACGCTAATACGATTTGGAGTGGCATTACTGTGAAAGCATGGTTGGATGTGCAATTCAGGTAGACCATGGAAATCGACTGAACCTTGACTGGCTACTACCTCCTCTAAATAATGACCATAAGGATAGCTATATCCTTCAGACCAACTTGGTTAGTATAAAACGTGAATTAAAGGCGAAGAATGCCCAAGTGATATACTACGTTGGAGGAAGCCCACGAATCTAAAAAAAGGTGTTTGATTGGGCAACAGCGAAAATGTCCTCGATTTTCGTTCCTTTATCAACGAACACAAACATTCATGAATACTCTATCACTTAACAGTCGGTCACCTACGCCAATTGATCATGACATGACATCATTCTTACGCCAATCAACGGAAAGGCTTCAAACCGATCGATCTCGGTGATTTTAGTTTCGATGTTGCAATCACATATGTTCCCAACGTAAATCTTTAGTGAAGTCCGGGTCTACTAGCTTCACCATAGATTTCTAGACACTGGATGTCGGACGACCGACCACTCGGTTGGCTAAACGGTACAATAAACCGGTTTGTGATCAATTCCCAGCAGACCATCCATTGTACTGTTTCGCCAGCCTGGTGGTCGGTCGTCCAACATCCAGTGTCTAAAAATCTATGGCTGAACCCAGTCATGACTCGTAGTCTAGTACGATAATTCACGAACTTCTAGAAATATGGACTGGGAATGAGCATCCCGTCAAATCGGTCTGTTCTTGGTCACAACAACTTTGAGCCCACTTGCCTAGGGATAGTTTTGGGCTCAAATTTGGCCAAGTTCATCTATTGAACAAGATCTTGTGGTCGTATGAAGTGCTCATTTGGCATAAAGAAAACTGTATAGAAGATGAGAAAATTTTGCTTCCGTTAGCAGTCCACGTCTCTAGAAGGCCGTGCCTGAGCCAAGCTACAAGGTATCGAAACAAATTAAAATCAAATGACTAGTACTGTTTTTTTTTACTGTGTAATCATAAATTAGCGTTCCCAGAATGATTTGTCAAAAAACACAATCAAAGTTGATTATCGGTAGGTATATCTAAAAAAAATTCCCGCCATGGGGTGGTAAATCATATTTCTAAAACTTTGTCACTCTAACATAGGAAAACAATTGCAAAACTGTAGCAAGGCTAATATTGATTCTGATACCACATTGATGATTTGATATTTGGACTCTCTTCACCATCATTAGACTCTGACAAAATATGTTGTTTTCACGTCATGTAGAAACTGTACGTAGAAGTTTGACGGTTCGGACGTACGAAAGAACTGAACTGAGACTTTCGGAAGGAAACGGGTAAGTGCAGCCCTCTAAAATTTCTGCATGACATACGAATCGCATTTTTTGTCAGTCTAATCATCATTTGATTTCAAGTCGACTAAGGCCTATCTAGGTTTTCATGGAGTTTTGAAGTTTTGGAGTCTTATTGTTGATTAATTTACTTACAGAACGATATCAAAACTTTGGCCAAATGCTTCAAAATAATCTTTGTTTCGCAGTGGTATATTTCAAATCCTTCTTGACTTGTCGGCGCTAAGTAGCTTTTGAAATTATTAGAGCTCAAAAAAATAGTCGATTAAATTTGGCAAAATAGCGGCTAAAAAAGGTTAGGAAAAATGGCGAAATAGTTAAGAAAATTGTTGATAAAATATGCGGAAAACAAGCATTTACTATTATTGAGTAGTGTATTTCAAAATTGCCCTTCCGAGAACAGGCAATTTCAGGTCTAGCAGTGCTGTAGGTTAATAACAATGAGTCTAAATTGAATCAACAAACAATGGTAGATTTCTGAGTGAGCGAGAGAAAGTACCTAGTGAGGTGATTACAGGTATTGAAAACAAAC
>NC_081448.1:11803882-11805588 GCF_007210705.1 Tigriopus californicus
CCCGCTGCACCATGCCCACCCGCTGCAACCACGGCCATTCCGCACGCATCACGTCTCTTCTGGGCCCAAGTTCCGCATTGGCGTCCTCAGTCGTCTGGGGGAAGGTTCTTTCTTCTGGAGGTGGCTACTACCGGCTGTGCCATGTATGATTGCCGGATGGTGGCTGTTGACTAGATGTTTTGCTTATTTGTGGAGGAGTTTATATAGAGAGAAATCTGAGCTATGGCGATGAAGTGGTGGGAGGATGAGTAAGGAATAAATGTAAATGATGACGGATGACTAGAATATAACACAAACCAAACCCACTCGTCAAGGCCTTGTGGACATCGCCCGTGCATGGGAAACTGCGGCCAAAGTTGAGTCAAACATATCCTTGGGCCCAGATTCACATGTTGTGGCTGCAAAGCTTTCAAATTATCAACCAGAAAAGAGACAGGACTCTCACCCGTTAAGCACAAGCGAGATAAAACTAATCAGGTTCACAATCGTCACGGTCCTGCGGGAGTCCGATGTGGTCGATGTGGATTCTCAAACCATGGAAAGTGGCACATTTGGCCAACGAAAATGAGAGAGCGCAACTATGGACATGTCAGGTGGAGTAAATTCAGGGAAAAATGGGGTTCTGCACCCTGATTTTGGTCATTTTGAGGAGGGAGAACTAAGACAAACATACTAGACAACCAGCACCATTAGCCCAGTGAATTTTCAATAATCGAGTGATTTTGAACAAGCTGTGTTATCAAACTGACGTATACCAAGGTCACCCTGACTGACCCGTACAAAAAAAACCATCATTAAGATCTAGGCTTCGGCCTGTCCTATTGTACAATCTCTGAATCATCTAAATATAAGTGAATAGTTTTATCATATTGTCTCACCATTCTTTACCTCAGTAGCCTAACATGGCATGGCGCAGTCGGCAATTGAATCAGTCCGGATATCCTTGAGAAGAAAGTAAAGTCCGTATTTCAACATGGCGGACAGAGTCTAAAAGTTCAGCAGTTTGGAAAACGCCAAAGGCTATATGGCTAGTACCCGACATACGACCCAACGTGCCCTCAAATCACTTACATATATTTAATTACTTCATACCACTATGGAATTGGCAGACGTTCCAAAGGACAATCGACTTACAATCGTTGATCGCCTTCCAAGACCTTGCACGTTACGACGAATGCATTCAATCTACTCTAGACGTTAATGATCCAGATACATGCAAGATTGCGGAGGCTGCTCTTGCCATCTCGTCTTCGGTTATGGAGAGGTTGGATCTTGTTCAAATCTGGTTGGCACAAGTCGTGATGGCCAAAGCCTTTCGTCGTCCCGCACCATCTGCTTTTGCGGATGGAAGCCCCCATTCTCTGTCGGTTCTTAATCAGTGTCTTCATTTAGGCGATCTCCTCCAGCACTGGATCACGAAGTAGATATTCGCCGATTCGACGATTGGAGGGCCTCCTACTATATTTTCGTGAAAGTTGCTGGGGTAACTGCTCGTCCCCGAGATTATCAGGTGGCAATCCTTTGGACGCTCCTTACCCCTGGAATGATTGCCCTTGTTCGTGACGTTTATGATATTGCAGAAGATACATCGTACAGTGTGGACCAGTGATGTGATCTTGGACACTTTAAGACGTCATCTTTGAACACGCCGATCAGTCAACGTGGACTGGCATGAATTGTTAACAAGTCGCCAAGCACAAGGAATG
>NC_081448.1:11805630-11831244 GCF_007210705.1 Tigriopus californicus
AGTGCGGTACATCAGGTATTCAAAGAACAATTCCGGGAAATATTATCGCAATATCGAACATTCCTCATCAAAAATGGCACCCCTATGTTCCAATTCTGGTTCATCACATAGCTCCGCTCCTTGTCCAGCAGCCAACCGTGAGTGCACATATTGCCACCACAAGGGCCATTTTGCATCCTCATGTCGAAAGCGAGCCCATGAATTGAAACCCGTCTCCTTATCTTCGATTGCTTTAAACTCTCAGGAGCGGTCGTGCTCGGTATAAGTTGACATCCTTACAACCACCAGGGCTGGAAAGAAAAAGAGGAAGTGGGATCTATTATGACAACTTTTCAAAATTACCTCTTAAATGAACTACAACTGATATCAAGCTCATTCATTTCCAAAACTTGAAGTGATGCTCTAGCATACCCATAAATACGAAACCCTATAAAATTACTTACTGAATATCTCAGGCAACTTTCGTTCTCGGCAAACCGTGATTGATTACTTACCCAAAATTGTCTAGAATGGCCTCTGAAATAGGGAAACGCGATCTGATATTGGAGCTATTTCGTACAAGGAAGAAAACTCCAGCGATTGCTCGTCTTCTTAAAGCCACTGTATTAAGAACAACAGTATTTAAGGTAATTTCTGAGATCAAGGCCACTGGTAAGACTGAGAGGAAGGTCCAGTAGCGAAAACGACAGAGCTTGTCCGGAGAATCAAGGCTAAATTGCGAAGAAATCCTGCCCGGTCTATGAGACAGTTGGCCAAAGAGGAGGCTGTCAGCATGACCACTATGTGGACCTTAATCAGGAAGGATTTGGTATTGTTTCCTTACAAGAAGAGGCGTCGACAATTGCTTTCACAAGCGTCTCGGACAAAATGTTTGCTCCGTGGGAAGGAAATCGTCAGGAGATTGAAAGATGGTGAGCACGCGTCCTTCAATTCTGTGGACGGACGAAAAGCTGTTTAACATCCAAGCCACACACAATCATCAGAATGACCGGGTCTTAGCCATTAAAAACAGGATATCCCCATTGAGCTTTGGACATCATTTCAGCGGCAGAAACCACAATCGGTAATGGGTTGGGCAGGAGTGACCTTTGACAGTAAGAAACCACCTTTGGTATTGATTGAAGAGGGGGTTAGGATCAACCAAGCCGTCTATCTGGATATGTTGAGCGAGATAGTGTTTCCCTGAATCAAGGATAATTATGGAGAACAGCTTATGACCTTCCAACAGTATAAATGCCCCATCTCACATTTCTGTTAAAGCATTGTTGGACGTGCAATTCAGGTAGACCATGGAAATCGACTTAACCTTGACTGGCTACTACCTCCTCTTAATAATGACCACAAGGATAGCTATTTCCTTCAGACCAACTTGGTTAGTATAAAACGTGAATTAAAGGCGAAGAATGCACAAGTCATATTACGTTGGAGGAAGCCCACGAATCTAAAAAAAGGGTGTTTGATTGGGCAACTGTCAGCGAAAATGTCCTCGATTTTCGTTCCTTTATAAACGGACACGAATACGGATATGAATACTCTATCACTTCACAGTCGGTCACCTACGCCAATTGATCATGACATGACATCATTCTTACGCCAATCAACGGAAAAGCTTCAAACCGATCGATCTCGGTGATTTTAGTTTCGATGTTGCAATCACAAATGTTCCCCACGTAAGTCTTTAGTGAAGTCCGGGTCTATTAGCTTCACCATAGATTTCTAGACTCTGGATGTCGGACGACCGACCACTCGGTTAGTTAACGGTACAATAAACCGGTTTGTGATCAATTCCCAGGAGACTAGTGATGGGATCAAACAAATTTCCAAAATCAGGATCGCCAGAAAGCTAGGAAAGTCAAGGCACGGGCCTTTTCTAACGTATCGTAGAATATAAGCTTGGCCAAAAAGGTGACCCTGGTTTGATTGGAAAAAAATCAGGGTCACTTTTGTGATTAACTAACGGGTTTTCGATCTTCCGCTAGTAATGCCGTATGCCATTAAAAATGTAAATTGGTAGCCCTACTTGCAACCTCCGGTGATTTTTGGTTTGGTCCCCATCAGTAGTCATGACTCGTAGTCTAGTACGATAATTCACGAACTTCTAGAAATATGGACTGGGAACGAGCATCCCGTCAAATCGGTCTGTTCTTGGTCACAACAACTCTGAGCCTACTTGCCTAAGCATAGTTTTGGGCTCAAATTTGGCCAAGTTCATCCATTCAACAAGATCTTGTGGTCGTATGAAGTGCTCATTTGGCATAAAGAAAACTGTTTAAAAGATGAGAAATTTTTGCTTCCGTTAGCAGTCCACGTCTCTAGAAGGCCCTGCCTGAGCCAAGCTACAAGGTATCGAGACAAATTAAAATCAAATAACTAGTACTGAATTTTTCTACTGTGCGATCATAAATTTAGAGTTCGCAGAATGATTTGTCAAAAAACACAATAAAAATTGATTATTGGTAGGGAAATCGAAAAAAAAGTTCCCGCCATGGGTTGGTAAATCATATTTCTTAAACTTTGTCACTTTAACATAGGAAAACAATTGCAAAACTGTAGCAAAGCTAATTTTGATTCTGATACCTCATTGATGACTTGATATTTGGACTCTCCTCACCATCATTAGACTCTGACGAAATATGTTGTTTTCACGTCATGTAGAAACTGTACATAGAAGTTTGACGGTTCGGACGTGCGAAAGAACTGAAATCATCATTTGATTTCCAGTCGACTAAGGCCTATCTAGGTTTTCATGGAGTTTTGAAGTTTTGGAGTCTTATTGCTGATTAATTTACTTATAGAACGATGTCAAAACCTTGGCCAAATGCTTCAAAATATTTTTTGTTTCGCAGTGGTATATTTCAAATCCTTCTTGACTTGTCGGTAGCTTTTGTAATTATTAGAGCTCTAAAAAATAGTCGATTAAATTTGGCCAAATAGCGGCTAAAAAAGGTTGGGAAAAATGGCGAAATAGTTGAGAAAATAGTTGATAAAATATGCGGAAAACAAGCATTTACTATTATTGAGTAGTGTATTTCAAAATTGCCCCTCCGAGAATAGGCAATTTCAGGTCTAGCAGTGCTGTGGGTTAATGACAATGAGTCTAAATTGAATCAACAAACAATGGTAGATTTCTGAGTGAGCGAGAGAAAGTACCTAGTGAGGTGATTACAGGTATTGAAAACAAACAACTATTGGCATCATTTGTTTCCTGAAACATTCAAGCACCGATAGATACGTACCAAGTGACTCCACCCCGTGCCAGCCCCGAGAGAGACACTACAACACAAACAGACTCCGAATGTAGATTTCGTTGATTTTTAAAAGCTTGATTTAGAGCGGGTAAGTGCTCGATGGCTGCGTTAGACCGGTTGGGAAACAAGGCCTGGACCATCAAGAACGAAATAGTTGTTAAGTTTTAAGATTTAGGCATGGCTTTACTAAATGAAATTTTCAAAAACATCGATTCAAATTTTAACTTATTTTTTCATGAACAGCCACGGATCTCGTCCCCTACAATGAGATTGTGCCCCATGATATCCTGATTTCAAGAAGTACCCTCATATGTCTCGGCATTTTTATTTTGGCATGATATGGCCTGGGCTTCCCGTGAGAGGCGAGTCTCTTACACCTTATTATCCCTGAGTTAAGGCTTGGACGTTACCCAGAATGAGCACCAGCTCTATGCTTTGGTCATAGTATTCTCATACCGGTTAACGTCCAACCCGCTAACTCCAAGGTACGAGCTTTAAAAAACAGGCCTCAGAGCTCAGTTTTTTAAAGCCAAAGGAGTGAATCTTAGATGGAGAAAAGGACGTACTATACTGGATAGGGTGAATCTTTCTCGATCTTAGATTCACTCCTTGTCTTTAAAAAACTGGGCTCAGGCCTCAGGTAACATGGCCCGTTATGGTTGCCATACCTAGTCGAAATAATCCCGACAGCTTTGGTGTAAATCTGAATTGTTGACAATACTTAGTGGATGTGTTCGTGCGCATCTCCGCTTGAATGCTTTACCTTATCCGCTTCATGGTATGCATATTTTCGTGCCAAAATTTTGGATCGGGAAAGATGGTGAAACACTACAAAAAGTAGAACCAATTTTGAATAAGCTTCTCCAGAAAGTTGTATACAAGGCCATCCGAAAAGCGGTCCGCATGAGCAATAAAATGTTTACCCGCATATTCAAAGAGGTCCGCACTCGCTGATTGAAATGGGTGAGTGGGAAAAGGATCTGGTTGGAGAGGTTCCTTACGTTGGCTTGGCTTAAAAAGTTGACACATCTCACAATTTGAAACAGTCTGCACAATATCATTCGACATGCCCGGCCATGTGAACAATTCACGGGCACGACTTTGGGTACGATTGATGCCCTGATGAGGTTCATGAAGGCGAGTGAGAATTTCCGACGACAACTGCGAGGAATGATAATTCGATGACCATCCATAATGAGGAGACCATCCTTCAGGAGAAATGTGATTTCAATCCTTGATGAAATTTCGAGCGGGATGACAAGATAGAAGTTTGTGGACTGCTGTCCTACTAGTAAGGGCGGAAATTATTTCTTGAGAGCTATCATCAATTGAAGCTTCTTTATGGATGAAATCTAGGGCAAGATCATCCGATTGTTTGCAATCTGTGGTTACATGAAGGCATATTACCTTACAAACCCGTAGATCTAGATCATCATCTTCTGCCATTGGTCTTGCTACTGGCGCTCGGCTTCAAGCGTCCGCAATGAGATTATCTTTACCCTTCTTCAAAAGGACGGTAAATACGTAGGGCATTAATTTTTCCAAAATTCGCTGCATACGGCGATTATCGAGAGCTGCAAGAGACTTTACAGTACAGATCGACACCAGTGGGCGGTTATCCGTGACAACACTAAAATGAGGATGACCGAGAAGGTAAAATCGGCAATCTTCAACAGCCTGTTGTATAGCGAGGAGTTCCAATTCGCAGGCGGAGTAGTTACTTTCAGTTTTGGAGATGAATCTAGAACCGGCTTGAATTAGTTTCCAAAGAGGTTCTTTTGAAGTCCCATGATTTTGCATCGGGCGAATCCAATTCCATGAAGTTTGGAGGCGTCAGTGATTAAGGTAGTCTCCAAGGATGGATCGACATGAGAAAGGATGGGTGGTGCAATTTGAGCAGATTTAGTCCGCTCAAAGGCGTTAGTATGGACATCCAACCATTGCCATGCATTCTTCTCCGAAAGCAATTCCCTGAGTGGTGTGAAATGTGCTTTAATTGACGGTTCGAACGTGGTTAGTTGATTAAGAAGTCCCATAAAACTTTGGAGTTCTGATCGATTGGTCGGTGTTGGAAACTTGGAAATACCTTCCAACTTCTTTGGATCTGCCTTGACACCGGATTCGCCTATGATATACCTCGTAAACTTGACTTCTTGGCCAATGACAAATTTGTCCTTCGATAACTTGATGCCGTGCGTTCTGCATCGGGTGAGAACTGCATGGATGATGGCTTTGAGCTGTTCGAATATGTTTGCGAAACAAAGTATGTCGTCCACAATTTTCTTTACTTTATTCAATCCCTCCAACGCCTTGTCGCCACGCTTAAAATACTCATCTCCAGAGCATTACAAGCCCATGGGAGCACGGCAATAACGTTTCCGGCCCCATGGAGTTAGAAAAGTCGTATACTTTCGGCTTTTTTCATCAATAGGGATTTGCCAGTATCCTTTTGTTGCGTCCATTGTCGCAAACCATCTTGAAGAGGGAAGAATGGAATTGGCAACATCAGATGGAGATGAAAAGGGATGAATTGGTCGCTCAACATATTTATTTAGTCCCTTATTATCAACGACCAAACGGACTTGGCCGTTGGGCTTGGGGACCACATGGAGAGGAGAAACCCACTCAGAAGGCTCTTCGGCGTCTTCTATGATACCCATATTTTCCATATATGAAAGCTCTTTCCGAGTTGGGTCAACAAATGCCATCGGAATTTGACGAGCCGTGGTGACATGAACGGGTCTGGCATTTTCCATGTCACGAAGGTGGATGATCATTGGAGTCCCGTTCATTGGCTTAAAGGTTGACGTGGAGTCAAAGACATCTTGAAATTGATCGATATATCTCTCTTTTGTGATGTTTAGATATTCCGAAACGTTAGCAAACGAAACAGTTTTACGGATTTCACTTCGAAATTGGCGAGGGGCCTTCATTCCCATTCCTTCACGGAATACGGAAAAGACCAGGGAATGATCTCAAGATCAATCATCGTATGCCACGGTAGGAGAAAATCATCAATGTCAGGTGTGGTGAAGGCGATGACGGACGTCGTCTTGTCGAGCCACTTAATCACGAGGTTGACAGAACCATCACAACGTATTTGCGAATCATTAGCTACGAAAATTCTTTTCTTGTTTTTCGGATCCGCGACTATACCATGTTTCTTTAGGAGGAAGGATGACACAACAGGATCGGTGGCACCAGTGTTTAGAAGGGTGGAATACTCAAATGGGCGCCCTGTTTCAGCAGAGATCGTGACTTTTACTCTCGGTGTTACCGCGGAGAAATCGGTTTGAGAACGATTGAGGACAACGAACATGAGTGAAATACTTGGAGACAGATTCTTTCGTCTCAGAAAGATTTTTTCTATTGCGGTGAGAATACCATTCGATGCATGTTGAAGATGAAAGACCAAATGAGGACGTGTCCAACAATGACCGAATTCTTGAAGAAGGTTATACCGCAATCATTAAAATGACAGATGGATATACTCGATTTTTTGCACGTTCGAAAAGACGCTGCGCCATGTTGAGTGATCTAATCATGGATGCATGAACACGAAGATATTTATTCTCGGAATGATTTAAAAGATTTTCTCAGAAAAGGTACATGGTAAGACATAACGCGGGAGATTCGAAAGCATATAACAAAGGTAACCCACCATCTCACAAGAGATAAGAAAATGATGTCAATCATGCTCCAGTTCCGAATTATTTGCCAAATGGTGTACATTTCTTCACAATGTTTGAACTCCCAAACTAATTTCCAAGTGGCATGAAAAGATGTGTTCAAATACCTATTTAATGTTACAAGCACGATCTTACGGCTCTGTTCAGAGGTAAGTTTAATAAACGCTCGTACCTCTGCATAAGGGCATGGAGTACGGCATTATGTAGTGGAGTGGAAAGCTCTCGGAAACCTTGCTAGAAGACGTTTCAGTTTTGCGTTACCTCCTAATCGAGTGCTTGAACATTCATAGGAATTCATTGAGCACTCTCTCAGCGGGAATGTGCCTGATCAGGAGCTCTACAAAACCTTGCTAGAAGACGTTCGATCTTCGACGGGGCTTTCCACTCCACTAATGACTTACTCCATGTTTAAGGCGTCGGCTTGACCCAGAATGAGCATTCCCTCACGTCTTTGGCGAGTGTAGTTTCATACCGGTTAACGCCCAAGACCTTAACTCTAGTTTACGAGCTTTAAAACACTGGCCTCAGGAAAGTTGCCCAAAGGGTTATAGTTATCATCCTTATATAGCTACAAGGAAACATTGATTTCGATGTGCAATAGGCATTTGGAAATCAGAAATCTGACATCATACGAGTACCTTCCAATGACCGATGTGAGTGATGGCTTTCACGACGCTAATTTACAGTGGTTTAACAAGTTTCTTCGCCTCTTGGATCAAAACTCTCAACGACTTTCGTACTGGCCAATTACAAAGATGGTTTTCATTCAACTGACCAATCAAGATCGATATGTGGCGAGATATGCTTCTACCGATTGGAAAGGATCAAGCGGACGATTTTTGAATAACACTTGGTAGCACTATCAAATGGCACGAACATGTCATGCTGTCATGCGAATTAGGATAAGCAGTTATGCGGAGAAGCGGATAGTAGCGGATACGTTGGGGCGCTTTTCCCCATCTCCGCTTGCTTGCTTTTGTGCTATTCATATATATGCTATATATGCTTTATCATATTCATATGCATTGTATTCATATTTTCTCCACTTCTACCTCAACTGCGTGTAGTAAGATGGTGAGGTGATCCTGCAGGATATGCATCAAGCGCTATCTAGCTCGTTTAGAGTGTGGTGTTCTCTACCAATCTTCGTTGTCAAAATAATATTTCGAAATTGAAATAGGACACTTCAGCAAAATATACAAAATCGCCGTACTCTTAGACCATATATTTTTGGTAGATACTAGCGGAGAACTATCATCATCTCTTGGAATCAGATGTTCTTGTAATTGCCTTGAACAGCGAATGCTGGATTGGAGTATGCTCGTGTCGCATTCTTGGTGTTGAAGGGTTGTCGCCAGTGACTCCACATTTGGATGGATTGTGGAGCTTGACTAGCCTTTCAAAACGTCATCGACCATCAACTCGTGGGGCTAAGGCCTGGACATTCCAACATCTGGACAGTGCTACTCTAGCTGATGGAAAGCACAGCGCCTCTACAATCAGAGACTATACCCTAGCAGCCGGTCAGCTGACATTCGTTCGCTCTAAACTCGTCCGCCTGGCTAGCTCTCATCGCGCTCTCTAGGAGTTGCTTCCTCTATGATATTAGTGCTACAAGAGAGCTAAAGATATTTTTGAGGACGCTAATCAGCTTTGGTTATTAAGATTTTTTTGTCAGACCAAAACTGGATTCAGAACAGTAAAAAGCTAGGCAAAGCAGCAATATAATTGTCGAAAAACGATCCCTGTTATACGTGGATCGGAGAAATCAGATCCCCCAGAGCATTTATTCCCGAACCTAAAACGACCATCTCACTGTCATTTATTTCCGAGCACAGAAAAAGTCAGTGATGAATAATAATACTGCAGTTGTTGTCATGGCTCAAGATCAATATCATTCGTTTTACTCACTCTCCACTACATGACGAAAGTCTAGGAATTTCTTTGATTTTCTAATTGACCTTTGCATTCGCTCGCGCTTTGCTCGATTTCCATCTATGCAATCAATGTAATTTTGGGACAAATGGCATTTCACCGAGCGAGAATTATACTTTTCTAACAAATATGACAATTCCACATGCAAATTTATTTCCATTGTGATCTTACTTTTGATTGAAATATTGGGCTCAGTTATGAGCAGACTTCAAAAAACATTAAAAATAAGTTCAACATTTTTTGATCAAACAAGCCTGCTTTTTGTGAATACGAACTTTCTCCGTTTCCTTTATGCCTGGTTTATCCCCTTCTTTGCTCTCTCAAGTATCTCTCAAACATATGAAAATATAGCAGACAAAGATTTGTTCAAACATGGAGGTATTTCCAATTGTCATCGGATACCTCGGTAGGGTTTGATCTCATCAAAAAACGGGACTAAAGCGGTCCCGGTAACGGTAAAGCCTTGCCTTGGATCGGTTTTCACCCTCCATCCTTTCAACGAGGTTACTGCTGATCATTTAAAACATCTTTCACTCACTGTCAAGTGGTGCTTGGATGTTTCTGGCAACCTCTGACATAAAATATATTTTAGAACTTAACACAAATTCCTCTCACTGGTAATTTTTATTCACGCAAGTCAAATTTCTTTGTTCGTCCATGTTGTATCACCTGTTTAGCTTAACCTCAACTTGGACAATTGAAAATTTGAACCATAGAAAAAAGGGGGGACGATAATTCTTCCATCATCCTTGAGCTACAGCGTAAAACTTGTCATGTTCATTCTTATAATTTTGAATATCTATGGTGAGGGAATCTGGGTGGCTTTGATAGCGTAAATAAAATATTTTTCAATTTCTGGTCAGGAGGTTCAGTTCAATAGTTTCTAAAGTTTCCGTTACACTATTAGGGTACATTTGACGGCGTCAAATATGTCCAGTATACCGTTGTCCATGGTTCAAACCGTATTCTTTTTTTGTGAGGTCTTTCTATTACCTTATGTGTTCTTTTTGAATCATGATGAATGTGAGTTATCAATTGCTTCATTGGTCCCCACTTCAGTGTTAAGGAAAATGACAACATTCTGAAAAATAACCTGCAAACAAACGTCACCATCGGGCTAGAAATACGTTTCAAAGAAAATGTGAAAGGAATCGGCCGATATGTCCCGAATGTAATGGTGCTCAATGATGATAAATGGTCCAATTGGGACCGATTGATCTTGCTTTCATGTCCTTAGCTTAGTTTTAAACATGATTCAACAACGACAGTCTGTCAAGAACTATGGAACCCAATCGGACATACCTACGAACAGCTTTGGCATTAACATTCATCAGCTTTTCACAAGGGCAGATCATAAAACATGCACGGTATGAATCCGAGTTGGCTCCCCCCTCCAGATGGCCCGGCTACTTTTTCGGCTCAAGCTCTCTCATTGGAGATCAAGGTGGTCAAAACTTTGTTTGCGGCGTTCGATGCCAACTGAGCGATGTTGGCTGTGGAATGTTTTTGGTCAAGGACAACATTTGCTATATGGGATCAAGGACCAACAGGCTACCATCGGTTATTGTTGGCCCTCAAACCAGCGATGAAAACGTATTTGTTAACCCGGGTAAGAGCGCCACGATAAAAAGACCAAAACGGAGGGAAAAAAAAGCAAGATCAATCCTCATTCCAGAACACATTGACGATCTCATACCTTTATTCAATTCCATCAGCGGAGCACAGAGCTCCATTGAATGGTTATCAACCATCGATTCGTACATTGATCTTCCACCGGAAAGTGTTCTGAATCACTGTTTGTACCATTGCTTGTATGAAGAACTCGTTTGTGACATTGCCGTTTTTGAAAATGGTCGATGCCATTTTGGTCAACTTGACGGACCCAAGAACGCAACTGCTAGCCAACTTATCGATCCGGCAGGCCCATGGGATCTCTTCTTCTCTCCCCCTTACCGCACTTGGTACTTTGGTAACAATACTTGGCATTCAGCCTTCAATTCAGTTGGACCTCGGTTATCCAAGCACTTATTTCGATTGCTCTTCGGTTCAATTGAGGAAATGTGCGCCATCGATTGCAACTTTCACACTCAATATTCAAGTCCTTGTTCTTTTTATGCGTACAATAATGAGACGCAAGAATGCTATTTAGGTGCTCTCAATTATACTGGAAATATGTTTGGAGAAATTATCTGGCAGAATGTTACCGTGAAAGCAATGACGGGCAAGTTTGAAGGTTATTACTCGTGATTGGGGTAGAGTTAAACTAATATAATATAACACTTTACATCCTAGATCAAAAAACGTCGATGGTTGATCATTTCATAAATTTGCCTTTCAAGGGGTACCATGTGAACAAATTTTTATACAAGACCACAGAAAATACTAGTGCTTGTGGTTTAACGTGCTTCTTGGACCCTGACGAACGTTGCTCCTTCTTTGTGATTGTACCTGGATTTTGCTACTATGGGGATGTGTTCCAAACCAATCCCACAACTCCTGCGCCCGCAATTGATCCAGGGGATACCAATACCATGTACATTAACACAGGTAAGGATTCAACTGAAATTGATGAAGATGCGCAAAAAAAACTTGGGAGGTCGCATTACATATGCTTATCGATCAACCGAAAGGACAATTGTGATGGATGATTGTTTTCGAGAGAAATAGGGTCACTTTAATGGGACCCAATGTTGAGATTCCAATTTTTTCTTTCTTCTTTCATGGGTCTCAAGGCATATGCAAGGTTTATCTCTGATTCTGAAGGAATCCCTGAGTGGTAGAATTGAGGTACAGCCTCATATAAAGGAATCTCCATGGTTCACCCTGGACTCTGTCTCAAGTCCAAGATCTATTCGGGCATCAGTTTTGTCAAGGCAGATCCAACCCAGCAATGTTCAGAGAGCATATGGTTTCGACAGATTTCCACGTTTCATTTCTAGGGGTTCTAGGAGCCTCCTTGCATCTAGTCCCAAAAGAACTTCCACAAGTGAATTAGTCGTCTGCCTTAATTGGGAGGTCTCGAAGACGCTTCCAGTGACCCTTGAATCGGGCCCAATCTTTGCCCTTTGTGAGTCCCCCACACTTTAGGAATAACCTTCGTGTTGAGATCCACTTTTGTCGGCATACAAGATCCTCAAGTTGTAGTCTCTAGACTTTATAGTTAATGAACCAACTGCACAGACCATGGGTTTTTCCTTTTTTTCTGGCCTCGAAGCCTGCTCAATCCTCGTTCACTCATGAATTAAGTATTCGACCCCTCGTCGATTATGGCACAATATGGCCCTCTGGACCCTTCAAAGTCACGGCAATAATACCAAGTACGACGACACCTCCTACCTCAGTTGCGTTGAGGACGGAAGAGGCCATACCACAACGTGCAAGGTTGGAGGACGTGCCACGGCTTCTTTGGAACATTTCATTATGAGAACTTTTGCATCCATCCTTTTCACAAAGCTTCCTGCTGTTGCTGTCTTGGCTGACGTACTCCACTCCAAGACATGAAACGTAGAGCCTTTTTTCGATTGCCAAATCATATCTTTGTACTACCGTTGGACTCACAAAGGTGTCACAACTGGAGGCATTGTGGAACTCTGAGCAGATTGGGCAACCCTGCTCCAATAAAGTGGTGTTGTTCAAAGCAGCTCTGGTCCTTATCTCCCAAGATTGGGCAAAATATTTTCCATCTTGTTAGGATCACTACAGTAGCTAATCACTCAGTTTGGTTAATCTTTTCTCCATTCGAATCTCTCTGCTTTGTTGGTTCCATTCATTAAAGGTCTCCTTATCAAGCTTACACTCTACACAACGTACAATTTGACCCCAGAGATTGTCCTCTTGGTCCCACTCTCTTTTGAGAGATGAGTGGATGCCCGTGCAAGTTGAAAGCTAGGTACTCTAAGCTCTGGAGATCCCTTGGTTTCACTCTAGCAAGGTTTTCGACTCCTTACTTGTGGTCTTCAGCAATAAGTTCCACTCCCCAAATACTTTTAGTGCGGCTTTGTAGTGGTTCTCCGAGTTCCCCCAAAAACTAGACCAATCGTCTTGGTGCTTCTCCTAGTGAGGCTTTCAACATCCCCATCTTCTCGAGTACAAACTTTGAAGATGTATGGATCAATGCCTAGGAACATACATACAGCTACTTCGGACTTTCACATGCCAAAATTCAATGGAAATGTGTTCGAGCTCTATGAATGAGCTAGTTCGAGGTGTGTCCATTATAAAATCAAAATATCGAAATAACACAAAAATGCGGATGCGGCTGCGAAAACTTATTTATTGCCATTTTTCCACGTAATCAACATCTTTATCAATACATTCATTAATCCACTTCATCCGTGACAAAATTTCCGGTCGGGTTTTGAAGTCATCGTCTGATAGAAGTTTCCTTACTGCCGCATTCTAGACATGGTTGGCTGTATCCCCAGTGATATTCTTCCCAGCACATTGGGACATACCACATCCAACCTATAGCTCAGACTTGACCCCCATGCGAATTCTTTCTGTTCTCAAAGGGGGAATCACTCATTGACCCCAGGGTCCTAAAGAAAGGCTTGACGCTCCCTTGTTCTCCCGACTGTCCTCTCGTGTCCAAGGGCAAAAGGACATCTTAGGCTCATATTCTTCGTTTGCCCAGAAGTCTTCCTGATTCGTGGGTCCAATAAATCCACCGGATGTGGAACCCACTCCTTGAATATTCATGTTAGTGTTTCTTAGGGCCTGGGATGAATTAATTTCTACTTGACTCGTGACTCTTCCGATGTTATCCCCATCCCTCTGACCCACAGATAGACGGAGGCTTGTTCAATCTCTCTTCAAGGCTGTGTCTAACATCAGCTTGGAGATCCCGGACACGTCGTTTCTCGGTGAACAAGTGTGCCGCGATCTGGTCCTGAACTTCTTCTTCCAGTCTATCTCCCATGTATTCCTGGAGTACGGCTTGTAGACTCCATAAGGTCTTCTCCACGGCTTCCAAATTCAGCTTGATTCTCGTCCTCTACGTTTTGAGATGATCACCAATCCTTGCTCTAATGGCATCAATTTGCAGGATGCGAATCCTTTTCTTTGAAGACATGGATTTGCGTGTCGTTGGGTCAATAACACCGCCAGAACGTGCTTTAGGTGGTACAACAATGTCTGACTGAAGAAAGTGCTAACCAAGTGCGTTCCAAATCCCCATTGAATAGGCTTTTGAAAATTTAGATCTATATAACGGTTTTAGGCATACAAGTTTTTTAAGTGGGCTACAAAACCTATAAAACAATAGAACCAAAGTTTATTGTTATTTATTATATATATTATTATATATGCATATTTGTTATTCTAATTTTCTGAGCTGGAAAAATGCCAAGATGTGTTTGGGTATTTCCATCAAAACTTTAAAGGGAATCTTTACCACTGTGCCGCCTTACTTGCCGCTTTAGATTTAACCTGCCACTTTCGGTAGTTCAAAGCCCAGGGTTGGCAGGTGGCGGAATTCAACGCCAAATAATCAAAAGTGACAGAATGGAAAAGTCATTTGCAGCGTTAAATTTCAATTGGCAGTAAGTCAAAAAATGTGGCGGAATATGGCGGAATGAAACCTGAAAAAACTTGCAGAAAAGGTTTTTTTGTAATGTCGCAAGTTTTAGTTGTTGTTATAAGGTTTTGAACTGAACATTTTTTGTACCTATCACGTTTTCTTAAGTTCCGTTTAGTTTATTGAGTTGTATTGAGAGGTCCCTATTTTGTTGCAAAAGTATCTGTAATGGAATGGATGAGAGAGTTCTTGCAGCTTGCGCAGTGACATGTTTGTGTTGGTTTTGAGTGGAATTCTGTTTAGTTCAAGTCTTAAAGCAAAGCGTTCATTAATAAATAAAAAACTTAAGAAAAAAGTTTCGTGAATAAGAAGGAAATAAATTAAACCCAAAATTCCAGTTTGCAGTTCCTTTTTTCACGGTTCTCTATATGATACACGAGAATGAAAATACCTGTAATTTTGTAATGTAGCATCATTCCTGGCACTAAATTTAGAGACAAGTTAAGGTGATGGAACGGGTTTTAGTCCTTCCATTACCGTTACATTCTTCTTTCATAGACAAGGGAGATAAAATTGTGTAAAGGGTACCTAACCGATTGTTTTTAGAAGTGCCCTCTCAAATGCAATGGCTTACTTGCCACTGATGGAATCAAATAAACAATAACGGGAGAAATTTGGTCCACGTCATATTTGCTAAACGCAAAAAAATGTAGAAACTGTTTTTTTGCAGTATTAGGCCCTCTTTTTTCTTAAAAAGTAATCGTGACGCCTTACCTTTTCTAAAATGTAACGGAAGCGAGCTACTTTTTAGTTAACGATTTAAGCCCTGCTTTGAACTGGTTTGGGGCATCTAATGCAAAGTATTTTGATCTAATGAACAAAAACGACACAGGACACCTGGACATCTGATGAGGGCTGGTTACACAGTATTTGTGCTCTATTTACTACAAAAGGCAACTTTTGGTACGTTTCCAGTTTTTTGTCACATTTGCCCTGAATCTAATGGAACCAGGAATATCTGTCATATTGCTCAATTGTTTGCTTGATTGCTGGAATCTCGGTTTGAAAATAGGGCTATATAGAGGGGTGCAGCCCCAAAGCTCAAAGGACGGGTATTGTGATGAATCACTTTGTCGATAGAAAACAAAGTTGCCTTTTTAATTTCATGACAAACGCTCATCCCGTTTTTTTGAATGATTATCTATTTCTAGACTATGCCCAGCCCTCGAACGTGTCAGATCATTTCTACACCCAGGTGACTTTGCCCTTCAAGGTTGCCCGTCTTCGATTGATCAATTTCCGACCCAATGTTCCAACATTGGAGACTTGCGCAATTGCTTGCAAAGCAGGATACGAACACTTACTATTGGACCAACTTGATATGAAATGCCAATTCTTCATCTATAATGACACAACTTTAAATTGTCACATGGGGAACTTGAGATTCAAATCTGATCATCCTCCATTGGAGGACACCCAACTAACAACTCTCTTCGTTGAAACTGGTATTGAATCTAATGTCTGATTAGTTGTATTTCATACAATATTGTTCTCAAATACTTCTTTTCGTGTCAGCCGTTTTAAAGGACATAAGCAAAGGAGATGACTTCTCACAAGAGCAATACAATCCGTCATGGAGTTCGTACATTTATCACAAAGCTACAGATTCAGGAACAACTGCCCTTCAATGTGGAGCACTCTGTATCTTTGATACAGGACCTTGCAACATTGCTATATCGGATTTTGTAACCAAAGCATGTTATCTAGGGGATTGGTACGTGAACAGCACAGAGTTTGGGGGCGTCTCAATCACCGGAGGTGTGAGCCATCGCAAGCGTAAGTTATCTATTGAAGTAATTGAATAAACAGTAAGCCCACATGTGAACTTGCATTGGCGAAGATATACAACGTGACCATATAGGTTTCCAACCCGTCAAAATCCGAGCTATCAACCAGATAGGAAATCAGTCTTTTTCAATCAGATGTGGAAGGGACAAGGCTTTTGTATTTTCTCAATAAGAGATTATGCTTAAATAAGAGAAAATCAGATTATCTTCTTTCGGCCACAAGGGCAGTATGTTTTAGGGGATTTTTTCATATTTCCCTGGAATAGTAATTCGCTCTCTAATGATAAACAAAATATTAATTGTTATTGTCCCTAATTCAAATGTTTCGACATTTGGCAATTTGTGTGCAGATTGTTTAAAAAGCTTCAAGTTTGCTACAATTCATAATTCGCCTTGGTGTTAGTGTACTAAGCATCTCTACTCGTTTTTCCAAACATTAAAATTTATTGAAACAAACTGTACGGAACGTGTGTCCCGGGGAGACGTTTTGATTCTCTTGAATTAATAATAACATATCTTTGTTGCGACTCTTGGTCATATCTTGGCGTAAAAATAAATATAAAGTCGTTCTTTAAAGGCTGGATTACTCACTTGATTTACTTCATTTGATTTACTTTTATTTTAGCACAACTTGGAGTGGTTTTGGGTGGACAAGATTCGACGAACTCAATTCTGGATACCGTGGATGTGTTTGACGAGTTCATAAATACATGCCAATATCCGGCAATTCCGAATATGAGGACATCTTTATATTCTATGGGTGCTTTGTATATAGAGTCTGATAATCAAATTGCGGTTTGCGGTGGAATTCAAGGAAGCACTCCAATTGGTAAGTTTAGTCAGTTTAGAAACAAATTCCCGTTCCCACGAAATGAAGCATGGTCGATATGTAGTCAAAGAGCGAAGTCACTAAAAAATGAATGCTCGTATCAATCATGTGATTGATTAAAAAGTAATCAAAAACGTCAAAACCAAATTGATGGAACTGCATTGCTCTATTGACGGCATTACGATGGTCTTTGTCATTCCAAATCTACGAGGAATGATGAAAAATCGCTTTGACGTCAAACGATCTCGGACAACGAGTGCCACTAATCCGCATTGCAAGGGTTTTGTGACTCCTTGTGATTCAGAGTTCTTACAATTTAAGTTCGGCTCGATTTGATTCCCTCTTTTAACGGGGTTATTGCTCTACACCAATGATCTTTCGGGAAATGGCAGACGATTGCACATACATCCCTTAGGCTGATTCTCCGTTGCAAAGCAATCAGGGACATTTGTACCATCAATAGGAGGGCTAATTTCCGAAGGTCAGACTTGTCGGGCCGGTCCAAAGTAAAAGGGTACCACAAAGTAAAAGGGTCAGGTTGCAAAATAAAGTTATTGTGCCGCAATGGGGCATAAACTGCCAAAAATTGACAAACACACTATGTTTCTTGGAACTCTTATTATCAAACATGATATTTGTAACATTTTGTCAAAGGCAATTCAAACATATTGGAAATAATGTCCAACGATCGGTACAATTCAGGACAGAGGCTAAGAAAATATCTCTAAAAATATATCGAACCTCACTTTCAAAAAGTACCCTTAGGTGTCTTTCACCTTCTTGTAACCCGCATTACGCGATGCCTTTCCATAGCGGCTTATCAAACATTACATTGTAAGCACTTAAAAATTGCATACTCTCCTATAGACGAGTGTCACATCCTGAATTTGGAAAGTGACGTGCCAAAATGGGAGGAATTCAGTAATTACGACGAATTTGTGCACAATTTCCGTTTGGCAGAGGTTGGCGACTACCTTTATGGCATCGCTGGGAATGGTGTCCTAGCCACTTCAATTTTTGAATACACAAAATCTACCGACCGATGGTTATTCAAAAACAACGTGCCCCAAGCCATAGAAGGTCATTGTAGCGTTGTGTATAACGACGAGATCTGGTTTATGGGCGGAAAGACGTAAGTATCTAAAAAAGTTCGATGTTTCCATTACATGACGTGTTACGTTTCTTAGCAATACCTTACCATGGCCCAAAGATACAACCGTTTACAATCCCACAACTGACGTATTTCGTGTCCCTGGAACAACGGGTCACCTCAATATAGCTCGACTCAACCCCGCTTGTGGTGTCGTTAAAGATCCGAACACTAACAACGATTGGATCCTTGTCATTGGAGGAAAAGACGAAACCTCAAATTCTCCTTTGAGCTCCATTGAATACTTTGACATTCAAGAGGACCTAGAGTGGAAAATTCTCACCACTCACGTTCCCTCTTTTGAGACCAACGTGACTTTACCATTAGGAGGATCGTCCAGTGGTGGATTTATCAAGTTTGGACCTTCTCGATTCATGCTTATTTCTGGTTCGACAACTGATGCGGGCATATCACCATCCAACTTGGCCATCTGGAATCGGGATGTAGGACAATTTCATCCCATTACATCCACGAGGATGTCAGTTGGGAGGGTAAGGCTGAAAATGGCGGTTTTACTCATTAAACCGAGCATAGATTTCTGGACACTGGATGTCGGACGGCCGACCACTCGGCAGGTAAAACAGCACGGGGGATGGTCTCTTGGGAAGTGATCACAAACCGGTTTATTGTACTTTTTTCCAACCGAGTGGTCGGTCGTCCGACATCCAGTGTCTAGAAATGTATTAATCGACCTACAAATATGATTTCAAAATTGTCTCTTTTCATTGCTCTTGCAGGACCTATCGGCCGTGGTTCAAATTCCGCTCCATACCCGGTGGACTTGTCTACCCATGGGAAACGATTGGGTCAAGATGGTGGAGCAAAACACGGACCACTTTTTCCAGCCCCTGCAACTCACAGGTTATGCTAACACGGAAGACACCATCATATCTAACTTGGACACATTTGAACTATACAAGTATTATTCCAATCCAATTCCAAGTCTTTTCTTTTCCATTTCTTTTCCATTAACATTTAACGGTCTAAAATTTCTTTTGAAAGGTCTTGCAATGACTTTTACCACTTGCGATTGGTGTGGCCCGAGTTGGGATATTTCAACGAATGGCGTCAAAAGAGTAACTTTATCAATCCTGGTCCTGTTTTGGATTACCAAGGTAACTGATTAATGATAAAGAAGCAAGTCTCTTTCCAACATTTTCCTTCTTTCAGCCATTGCTGTGAGGTACCCGAATTTCTTTGGGGGCCTCATTCACGTCAACGACAATGCCAAGCCTGACGGACATCCTGATGATACTTATTTCAAAGGCGATACCCGAACTTTTGCCCAATATGCCGTGGGACGTTATTCCAATGGACCGGACAATCGAATGCCTGGACCCGTGGGCAATGAAGGAACTGGAGATATTCCCATCTCCGTGGACAAGCTCATTCTTTATGTGAAAAAAGATTGCTGATTTGATTGAATGCAGTATTGCGAGGAGAAGGCTTTGATAAATCCTCAATGCAATATTCGTTTTTACACACTTTCTTGCATAATTTTTCATTTTTTATTCATCAAGAATTTCACCCCGTTATGACGAATGCAATGGGCCATATTTCGCCCCAAATACTCATTTTTATTTGTTGCCCAAGTTTAGGATCATGAATAAAGTCTTCACCGGATGACCAACATTATATGCGCAGTCGAGGGAATCTTGACATCTGTGGATCGAATTTTCAACGTCAGAGTTAAATGAATGATTTTTAATGGGGCTTTTTCCAATCTAGCATTTGGTTTAACCCACAAATGGAGATCCAAAAGGGCGTGAAAACTTCACAAAGAACCAAAAATTCAACAGAAAAAAGGAACAACAGGGTCAAGAATGACATCCTGCTCAATTGGCAGGCAAAAAAATATGTTTGATAAAGTTACCTGCGTGATTTAAATAGATCATGGGCCTTTAGGTACTAAGGGACGCTTATGATGGTACTTTTGGCCAATAACATACGTTTAGCAAGGTGTCGTAAATACAGTAGTTACTTTCGTATTGCCCACGTATATTTTGCGGAAAAGAAGCGCAATGCATTTTGGCAAGTGTCACAACAGATGAATGACACAACACAAAATCAAGTTTATGTAAAACGAGGCAAAGCCAGGACGACGTCACCATTGGACAAAGGCGGTTCTGGGAGACACTGAGTAATTTCATCCATGGAGGTCTCAATTTAGCGGGCGGTCTTTCCAATTGTCGTCGTATACCCCGGTAGGCTTTGATCTCATGAAGAAACGGGGCTAAACCGATACTTTAGGCCGTACCTTAGATCGATTTTAACCACCATTTTTTAAGAGGTTACTGATGATCATTTCCAGCCATTGTGCTCCATTTTTTACGTATTTATTTGTTCGTAATTCAAGATAACTGACATTAGAAATCAATGATCGTGCAAAAGTTTGCTCTTGTTTGCTTTGTAGTTGTTAAACACCTTTGATTCATTTTCAAGGAGTGCTTAGATGTTTCTGGCAACCACTGACATCAAAAATATTTTGAAACTTCAAACGAACTCATACCACTCGTAATTTTAATTCACGCAAGTCAAATTTCTTTGTTCGTCCATGTTGTATCACCCGTATAGCTCAAACTAAACTTGGACTGCTGAAAAGTTGAACCATAGAAAAAAACCAAGTTGACCAGAATTCTTCTAAGTAGAGCCTAAAACTTGAAATGTTCTTCCTTATAAATTTTGAATATACATGGCGAGTGAGTCTGTCTGGCTTGGATAGGGTGACGAAGATTTTTTTTCAATTTCTGGTCGGGAGGTTAAATCGAATGTGACACTTCTGGTCCCGTGGCAACTGAATCTACCAAGAAGGATCCTAGATTTTTATCATAATCTAAGAGGCATTGGTGATGAGGTGAAACTTGACAAGCTTAATGTTGATGATCTTCATATGTTGCAAACCATTTACTCCTGCAGAGATGAGCCGAAATTATTTTTTAAACTTCTGGAAGTGCGCGATCCCAAACTTTCAGATATTCTTGCGACTGGAACAGCGTTTGAATCCGCCAAAGACACACAAAATATTGCGTCACAGCAAACGTCGATGGACCTCATTCACCGGGTTGAATGCACGGGGTATGGCAGTACCATTCATCAAAGCTCGGGATGCCCAATAAGACACACAAAATGTTGCGTCACAGCAAACGTCGGTGGACGTCATTCACCGGGTTGAATGCACGGGGTGTGGCAGTACCATTCATCAAAGCTCGGGATGCCCTATAAGGGATCTGCCATCTTTTGAGTGCAACAAAGTGGAGCATTTAGCTCGTGTCTGCAGGGGTGGAAGATGTCTAAATTATCAACCACGTCCCATCGTTCATTCCCGTACTCCTGAGAGGTTCTCGCGAGCCACTCGCCGGGATGCTTCCCCCATCCGTTATAGGGGCACATCACCAGCCCATACTTCAGCCATCACGTCCAAAGCTGATACACCTACCATCCACCTCAAGTGCGTATTTGCAGGCGATTCAAAATCTCAACTACTCGCTGTTGCCGACTCGGGAGCAACAAGCTCTGTTATTCCAGTCTCCGCTCTTCCTCCTGGCGTTGCCACATCTCCGTCACGTATCAGGCTGATGGCAGCCAATGGCACCATTTTGAACAATTCGGGTTCCATATTTTTTGTAGCCATGGCTCCCCATGGACCTTCAGTCTCAATCAGAGCAATAGTGTCATCAGACCTTTCGGGTCCTAGCTTGATAAGTTGGCACGTTCTCGTTACATTGGATGTTTTACCTGAGGCATTTCCTTCGGTTATGGCAGGTGCGTCTACAAACGCTAACGTCATTAGAGTGTTAGATGATGACGATGATTAAGATTTGAGCGATTCCAACCATGACGTTTTTTATGATTGCGTTGAAGAAACCAACATCGTCCCGGATAAACTTGGATTCGAAGACTGTCTTAGTNTCGGTGCATTTGCTCTCGTGAGAAATGAAGTTATTCGAACTGGAATCGTCATTGGTAATGGAAGTGCTCCTGTTCCAATCAAACGTAACTTGGCCCAGGCGGTATGAGCTGCTTAGCCATTGCGGTTAACGACCCTGCTCCCAGGGCCCAAGTCCCAGGTCCCGTCCTCTTTTTGTACACATTCAAGTATTGGCTCTTGGTCTGACACTTCTGGTCCCGTGGCAACTGAATCTACCAAGAAGGATCCTAGGTTTTTATCATAATCTAAGAGGCATTGGTGATGAGGCGGAACTTGACAAGCTTAATGTTGATGATCTTCATATGTTCCAAACCATTTACGCCTGCAGAGATGAGCCGGAATTATTTTTTAAACTTCTGGAAGTGCGCGATCCCGAACTTTCAGATATTCTTGCGACTGGACTAGCGTTTGAATCCGTCAAAGACACACAAAATGTTGCGTCACAGCAAACGTCGATGGACCTCATTCACCGGGTTGAATGCACGGGGTATGGCAGTACCATTCATCAAAGCTCGGGATGCCCAATAAGGGATCTGCCATGTGTGTTTCGAGTGCAACAAAGTGGGACATTTAGCGCGTTTCTGCAGGGATGGAAGACGCCTAAATTATCGGCCACGTTCCATCGTTCATTCCCGTACTCGCGAGAAGAGGTTCTCGCGAACCACTCGCCAGGATACTACCCCCATCCGTTATAGGGGCACATCACCAGCCCATACTTCAGCCATCACGTTCAAAGCTGATACGCCTACCATCCGCCTCAAGTGCGTATTTGCAGGAGATTCAAAATCTTAACTACTCGTTGTTGCCAATACGGGAGCATCACGCTCTGTTATTCCAGGGTCCGCTCTTCCTCCAGGCGTTGTCACATCTCCGTCATGTATCAGGCTGCTGGCAGCCAATGGCACCATTTTGAACAATTCGGGTTCCATATCTTGTTTAGCCATGGCTCCCCATGGACCTTCAGTCTCAATCAGAGTAATAGTGTCATCAAACCTTTCGGGTCCTACCTTGATAAGCTGGCACGATCTCGTTGCATTGGATATTTTACCTGAGGCATTTCCTTCGGTTATGGCAAGTACGCTTACACACGTTAACGTCATTAGAGCGTTAGATGATGACAATGATGAAGATTTGAGCGATTCCAACCATGACGTTTTTTATGATTGCGTTGAAGAAACCAACATCGTCCCGGATAAACTTGGATTCGAAGACTGTCTTAGTGTGACCCTAATGGATGACCTAAATCAAGTTAAAGTGGATTATGGTGATGTTTTGGTTTCATCTCTTGGAGACGCTTCCGGTTGTATCAGGGGGCCAAAAATGATTATAGAGCTGGATCCAAAGTTTCAGAGCAAGCCATGGCAGGTGACTACAGCTCGTCCCATTCCCATCCGTTTTCCCAAGTTGTCGGATAATATCAGAACTTATTTCAGCCAAAGCCATTGAAAGAGTCACCTGGCCAACCTCCTGGTGCTCTCCTGCCCACTTCGTTGGCAAGCCGGGTGGCAAAAAAGTGAGGCTTGTCGCTGATTATCGCCATCTCAATAAGGCAGTCAAGCGACCCGTGCACCCGTTCTCATCCGTACTAGATCTCATTCGTCAAATTCAACCAATGCCCGTTTCTGAATCAATGTATGTATTAATGTAACCCCCTGTCATCTTGATTAAAATATATTTTCGTTTTGGCATTCTAGTCATCAGGTTCTCCAAGGTTTCTGGATCAATCTGAGACTAGGCCATTTTCAGTTGGAATTTGAGTTGGTTAATGTTGGAAGCCCCGGGATCTTTGCCTGCCTCTGTTTCATAAATGCCCAGAGATTTTCAATAGGTGAAAAGTCTTGAGCTTGCTACATATGTCCTTTGGCCAGAATCCTGGTAGACAACCTCCCAAATAGGCATTTCAGAACCAGCATGCCAATTCTATGTCCACGAAGTTAAAGTCGGTCAAGAGGTTGATATCTCAACATTTTCTGTTTCCAGCCAATTCCCAGCAGACTACCTTAATCTTACAAGTGTTTAGAACCAGAGCATTGTAAACCAGACATTCAAGACGTGCTAAAATGTCCCGAAACATGTTGCAATTGGAGTACTTTTAATAACTTATTGCTATGATGCAAGGTTGTCAAATAATTACAAAGTAGCTGTAAAACCTGATAATCTTTTAAACATTTTTTAAGCTTCATTGATAAAAAAATTACCTAAACTTGCAATTTCTTCCCTTTTTCAGCCATTTCTCCCTTTTCTCGACTAGTTTTCTACTTTCTCTTTAGTATTTTTCACATTTTTTGCCCTTTGACTGTTATTTGGGTACTTATCGGCTTCCTTTTTAACTTGTTGTTCCTTTTTGGGACCTTTTTATTCACTTCTGTGCAACATGATCAGATGAAGGATTAAATTCTCAACCAGAACATTTTAGAATGTTTTTTCTTGCTTGGGTTTTCACTGGCTTTAGTAACCACAGCAAAGAATGTAACCCCTGGTATTATCAAAATGAAAGATTATCATTTGTCCAGTTGTTTTAAACTTTTAAATAACCATTTTTTAAACCATTTAAACTTTATACAATATTTGGTCTGCCAATTTCAACTCCCTTTTATGGTTTGGGAAAGACTACAAAAAAGAAAGCTACATTTGGGCTACATCTGCCGCCATGGTTTTGATCTAAACCAAAATTATTTTGTGAACAAAAGCACCCTCAGGCTCAACAGCAAAAACAGTAAGCTCCAAAAGAGAGTCAATTGTTAACCATGACATCTGCATCAATTGAAAATGTGTCCCAACGTCAAACATAGCAAGAAAAAAAAGTAAATTTCTCGTAAACTCATAGTATGGCCTGAAGATACAGTTGGGTACCTAACTTTGGAACGAATAAAAATGCAGCAAAGAGCCTAAAGGGGGCTAAAAACGACGTTTCTCCATTGTTTATTGTTGTTTATTGTGGGTACCACTCAAATCACCATGGGTGAGTATAAAGAGTTTTGGCATGTATCAATATTGTAAAAAGATGTATAAAAGAAGATGAAGGAAATGAAGAAGAGGAAACAAGCCAGAGTACACTTCCTTTCACCAGTTACTAGTTGTCATCTGTTATGTCTTTAGGCAACAATTCCCGCAAAACTCGTAGGTTCCGACTTGTTCGTAGAACGTAAGAGAGAGAGTTCCAGATTGGAATACTCCGAACAAAGAAAGAACTTTCTCTAGGCCAAGTCCGAAAGGGTGTCCGTTTGAGGTATAGGACCTCAGCTCTTCTTGTTTTGGCGACTCCATCATCCCTTAGATGGTCGAGAAACCGGGGCATCATTTTCTTTTCAATGATCATCACACCATTCAAGATTTTCCACATTAGAGTCGCATCAAAGCGATGCCGTCGGGTATCCAAGCCAACCATATCAAGGTGCCGCAGCCGATTGGAGTAGCTTAGATTTGGACAGAGAAATCTCGTAAACCTTCTCTGAACCGATTCAATGAGGAAA
>NC_081448.1:11831280-11835740 GCF_007210705.1 Tigriopus californicus
AGGGAGGGGTGAGAAGCCTAGGGTCATTAGTTGTAAATTTCCGGCGTAGCGTTCCTCACACTTTCCTCGCCTCAGCTGCAATCTGAGCACAATGATCCGAAAACTTGAGCTCACAATCAACGGTCACTCCAAGGTCCTTGTGTCTACGAACACAGTGCAACGGTATATTGTCCATTTTGAAAAGAAAAGGAACATTAGCTTGGCCAAAGCGCATCACCTTCGTCTTGGAGGCATTGAACAGCATGGAGTTATCATTTGCCCAACACATAAACTCATCAATATCCCTTTGTAGGGCCAAATGATCACTCTCGTCTCTGATGATTCGGCTTAACTTTGTATCATCTGCAAATTTAAAGACAGACGTCCGATCGTTAGTAACCCTTAGATCTCTCACGAAAATTGTAAATACAAGAGGGCCAAGCACACTCCCCTGAGGGACACCAGGCATAATTTGCAGATTCAGATTGTTACAGTTCTTTTTGCATTATTGCAATATTTTGCATGTTTCCACCTTTTTGCACATTTTCTCATTTTTTTCAAGTTTTGACAACTTCTTTCGTGTTTTCCCAACTTGTTTTCACAATTTTCTCAATTGAAAAAAAATATATTTTGACTAAAGAGACCTATTGTTCCTGCTTGCCTTTTGGCAAAAGCTCAAGCTTTCTTTTTAGGTTAGAAGCCTCATCTGGTAATGAAAACTTGTCAAGACATTGAAATTACAGAATTTAGCGAAAAATCGGGTAATTGGAACAAAGAACATTGGCAAAATACATAGAGGATATAAATGGGAATAAAATAACAAGGCAACTGAAGGGTAATTCTATGACGGGTTTATTTATCTTTTTACATATGTGGCGAAAAACTTGTCGTTAGAGTTGCGTGATGTGAAAAAAAGTTTATCAATTAAGTTGTCCAAGAAAATATATTTTCATATCCGTATCGTTAAGCAATATAATTTTACGTCATAAAGATACTTTTTGGATTTATTTGGGATGCACAATGACAAAGACATTTATCTTTTCAAACATTGCTCATATGCAATGGTTCATAAGTTAAACAAAAAAAGAAACAGATTTTGAACGTATGTTCTGGTAATTGTAATATGATGCAAGTTTTAAATTTAAAAATTATTTAGTTCGAACAATGAAGTCCACTTCTCTTCTTTCTCGGGCACCTTCATTGTTTAATTTGCTTCCCTCTGATATTCGTAGGGAATACGTAGGCCTTATTGATCCGGTTGCATCTTTCAAGTTAGACTTGAAGAAATTTTTAGATAGCATTCCAGATCAACCCTAAATTCAAGGACTAGCTCGGTCTGCCAATTCAAATTCGTTGGTAGACCAAATATGATATAAAGATTGAAAGGTAAAAAATAAACGAATTACTTCTTTTTAATAGTACTGGAGATTACATTCCCTGTAGGGATTAAAAAAGACATTTAAAAAGGTAAATTTCAGTTGTATTCAACCATAGTTTTATCTTTGTTAAGATTTTTGGGGGGGTTGTGGTTTCACCGGTTTTTCTAAACGCAACAGGGAATTTGATCCCCGGTACTACTAAAATTTATGATTTGAAGAAACAAAATTGAAAATACATGCTAATTTTGACTAGTAAATGTTTATTTTAGGTCCCATGATTGGCAATCTTAAGTCTGTTTTGCATTTCCCTGAATGTGTCGTTGCTTTTTCTTGTGTGGTGGAAACAACGATTTGGTGCTGAAACTCCACTTTGGGATTATGTTTGTGGCATTCATACTGCCGATATTGCTGATTTTTAAAATCTAGAGTAGCTTTTACCTTTATGAGTTTATTTTACACTCAATACATTTTATTTCAAGCACCATCAACTGTTCTACCACATTATTGTACCACATACACTTTCAACGTTATAAAAGTGTAAGTAAGAAGGCTACTAATTCGCCAATGTCCTCATTTTTTAAGAGAGAGCGACCCCCTAGATTTGTGTTTGTAAGTGGGTCATTCCTATGCTAAAAATGCTGTTGTTCAAATTTATATGCAAGAATATTTGTTCTCATGATTCATATGGCTTGATGATACATAAATATTTGAGTTGATTTTTGTCTGGTTCAAATCACCTTCTGATCAAGGATCTGTCCAAAGTTTCAAAACAAAGGAAGGTGAGGCCCGATATACATAAATTATTTGAGGTGTTCAAAGTTTGCCGACTTCACCACCCTAGAAAACTTTATTCTGACATTTTGGCTTAGCTAATGTCTTTTATTGGGTCCTTAAAGCAACAGCTGCCTGATGACTAATCGTCATTTTTTGAGAGGTCACTGGTCTAGTTTGAAATACATGAAGTCAAAAAACAAAAAAAAATACTAGTTATCAAATTCCTCAGGTTTTGAAAAACCATTTGTAAAAATAGGAGACCTTGAAATAGCAAAGTAAGCCCAAAACTACCTGTTCAAGCTTTAAAGTAGGTTTTGTGTTTGTTAATGAGTAATAATGCGGTTGTTTTTTTAAGTTCAGTATAAGTTAACATTTCCCTTCAATGATAAATGTTTTGGAGTTGTAATGCAATCCCTTAACAAAGTTCTTCTCAGTAGTGATGTGTTTCGAACATAAATAATTACCTTTCAGCTTCAAGGACCTCAGTTGGGCTCCCACCACGAGCGAAGGAGGGTACACAAGCCAAATCTCTTTTATTGCGAGAGCAGGTCTCATTGGATATACATTTTCTAAACATGATTTCATGATACATGATGATGATACAATTCATCTTTACGTCATTTGTTGGAGATTGGGGGCCCGCTCCAAGTTCAAAATCAAAACCGCTTAAATGAGTGGCAAAATGCGACCCTGCCTTTCTAGGTCTCGGAATCAGGGCTGCTTTAAAACTCGTTCCTGATCATGGGTCTTCATTTATGTCCCCGTTTTCGTTTGATCTGGTGTCCTACCAGAGGATCTTGAAGCTAAATAGCTGATATTCCGGTTCGAAACGCATCACTACTCTCAATCCTTTAAACCCCCATTACCTCACACGAACTGTGATGACGTCATCTCCTTTTCCTGCTTCAATGTTTCAATTAGAATTTGACGGTGGGTTCAGCGCCCCACGTGGTGAAGTTTAAAACAACTCGTTCTCGGTACTACAAGAACTAAATCCAATAAATCTTAACAAAAAAGTCTTACAAAGTTAGATATATGGCTTTAGTTTCGACATAACGCTCTTAGTAACGACTAAGTACGACTAATGTAATTGTTGTTTTAAACGTGTGACATCTCTATTGTAAACAAGATTCGGAATGTGTCACTCATACTTTATACTATAAAATCGAAGCATTAATGGTCTATAATGATTTATACCTGTTATGAACAGGACTCGGAGAAACGTTCTTTAGATTTTAAATCTTTTGGAGGCTTTCATCAGTCAAAAAAAGTTATAGCAATTTTTAATTGTGTTCAAAAATATTGCATGTGTGTTTGTGTGTGTGGGTGGGGTGGGGGGTTGGGGGGGTCCCTGGTGGGTCCCAGGTGGGAGACAATTTTGATTGCTTCAGATTTCAAAATTTTTGAAATAGTTAAATATGTTGAAACATTTGGTATTTGCCCTAAACTTTTGCAAGATTAGTTTCATGTTTGCGTTTTTGCTTTTAAATAGGCTTATATCTTGACGTATAAGATTTTTTTCTGTAAAAAAATGTTAAATGTTTTGAGCTTTCAAAGGCTTATTTTCGTGATGATTTGGCCCTCAAAATTTATTTTTATTTCCCTATAAGGGCCTTGAGGGCTTGGTTTTATAAGCCCTGCTTATGAACCATACAAAGCCATTTCTTTCCAGTGAAAAAGTGAAACCAAATTCCTTAGTTAAATTTGATATTCATACGAGCACAATAATGAGTTACAAGCAAAGCGGGCATTGGAAATATGTTTTCGAAGAAGAATTTCTTGCAAGAGGCTCGAAAAATTGTTTGAAAACCATTTTAGACATGTTCAAGGGTAACCAAACACTTGAGATAATTACTGGTACTGCTGGGATTGTAATGCATTACACTTATTGTCCAACTCTTGTAGCGGAAGGCTTGCCTAAGGGTTTCTTCTCTATCTTTTTTGTGCAAAAAGTGTCACAAAAGGCGAGCATTTGCTTGACGATAAAATTGAGCGGTGATTGCATAAACAGAGCCCCAATAGTGCGAAACTTATTTGCTTTGCCCACAGTAGACTAAGATAGCTTCTATTTAATGACCTATCAGCAGTATCTTTTAGCTTTAGTGAGCAAATGGTGTGTCAATTTCCTCATTCCCACCTAACACTTCAAGCAATCAAGGAACATGGAATTCATCATTTTTTTAATTTTTACTTTGACGGCCATTCAAGCCAAAGATTGTGGTGATGGCAAGATCCGTGGAGTGAACTTGGGAGGCTGGCTTCTATTGGAGCCTTGGATTTCTCCTAAAGTTTTTGAAGAAGTCAATGTGGGAGTCAATCAGGACAAGA
>NC_081448.1:11836740-11839358 GCF_007210705.1 Tigriopus californicus
CAATGTTCCTAGTAAGACATCTTTAGACCTGCTCGAGCTTTTGCAAACCTGCTGAACTAATTGGAGCCCAAATGGGAGAGGCATATTCAAGATGCGGCTGAACAATCGACTTGTACAGAGTTAGCATTGTGATGCTATCTCTGGACTTAAACGTGCGATATATCCAACTGTACATTTGAAAAGCTTTACCCACCTTCAACTGGATGTACTCATCGAACTTTCCATTATTCTGGAGGACTGCACCTAAATCTTTCATAGATGAGACCTACTCAATATCTTTACCTGCATTATCTACAAGTGGAGTATTCAAAGGAGTTGACCCTAAGGTTATTGAGCGGAATTTCATTCCGTTCAGGGCCAAATTACTCTTAGTAACCCAAGAATTGATAATTCTAGGTCCTTTGCAAGGCTAATGGAATCTTGGCCATTCCTACCAAAAAAAACTTTGTATCGTCAGCATAAGAAGAGAGACTGGCAGTAATACTAAGCTTTTGAAGCGGGCAACGAATATTATAAAAAAGGAGGGACCCTAAGATGGAGCCCTGGGGAACACCTGACTTGACATCATGTATGTCACTAAGGGATCCCTCAACCTTAACAATTTGTTTCCTATCATGAATGAAACTTCTTAGCCAATTGAGAACCTTGCCTTGGATCCAAATGTCATGAAGTCTATTCAACAAAAGGCCGTGATCTACTTTATCAAAGGCCTTGGCAAAATCAAGATAGACAACATCAACTGGCTCGTGCCTTTCCACTCCCTCAATGACCTGCTCTAAATGGTCAATCAGTTGGGTAACCGTGCTAAAATGTGCTCGGAACCCATGTTGGCTAGGAGGAAGGGCTTTTTTGGAGGGCTCAAAAGTGTAAGCGTAAACCTTGAAATTCACTACAATTGACTCCAAAACTGGTTGAGGACAAACTCATTAAGCTTTTGAAGATGTTCACGATGTTTACGATGTTCAAAAGCAGCAGCTCCCCAAGACTTCCATAAGCCATAAGGCTTGTTTTCATGGAAGTCTACATTCCAGAGGGATAGAAAGGGTGCCGAAGTGTAGGACGCCCTCGCACTCATTACCCAGAATATGGTTAAAACTTGTATGTCATCTTGCAGCATGCCACTTAAACACAACATTCACCGGAGCGTCTTTACAACAGATCGCAATGTCAGTCAGATTACGGAATAAAGAAAGCAAAATAAAAAGACACATAAATCACTGTATTATAAAAGGTACCTTTTGCGCCTCCTTTAGATACTGTACTGTCCCAATCTTCTCACTTTTTCACAATAAAGTAGTAGTTCTCTGATTCTTACAGTGTTCCCGCTTGCCTTCTTGGCCAAAGCTCAAGCTTTTCCTGACAATGCAACTAGAATCCCAATACTTTACGCACAAATGAGAAAACGTTAAAATATTTGCATTTTAGCCCACGTCTCTTCGTCCTGAGAGATAGCTAAAGTAAAAAACCCAGAGGAACCAAGTTTGATCTGGAGACCTGCATGGTTTAGGGTATTAATTTTTGGATCCATGCTGGGAGACAATTTTGAGTGCTTTAGATTTCAAAGATTTTGAAATAATTAAACATGTTGAAACTTTTGGTATTTGCCTCAAACTTTGCAAAATTACTTTCCTGTTGGCGTTTTTCCTTTTAAACAAGCTTATATCTTGGAGTATGAGATTTTTTTTCTGTAAAGAAATGTTAAATCTTTCGAGCTTTCAAAGGCTTATTTTAGTGATTACTTGGCCCTCAAAAATTGTTTTTATTTCCGAGCCCTACTTATAAACCATACAAAGCCATTTCTTTCCACTGAAAAAGTGAAACCAAATTCCTTAGTTAAATTTGATATTCATACGAGTACAATAGTGAGTTACAAGCAAAGCGGGCATTAAAAAAATATTTTCGAAGAGGAATTTCTTGCAAGAGGTTCGAAATTTTTTTAAAAACCATTAGAGACATGTTCAAGGGAAACCAAACACTTAAGCATGAACCACTGAAGTATGGACGGGGATGGTAAGGTTGAAAATTAGCAACTCCAATTCGAGTCAATGAATTAAATCCTGCTTCAAATAAGGCTGGCCCCAGATCCCTGCGATTGCGTATTTCAAATGTCAGCTCAATCAAACGACTGGGTCCAAAGTTATGCCCTCTCAAAGTGCAGTACATAACAGAGCACATAATGAATGACTTAGCCCTCTTCTGGTAATTAATCACCACAAGAGGGCTAGTTCGTTCATTCATTGAAGCGCTTTGTAGTGCCTTTTGAGACGGCATAACTTTTGATGCAGTAGCTCGATCAAGCTGAAAATTGAAAGGAGTAATTGTTGTAGCCTGGGATCATTCTAATTTGAAGAAGAACATAATGCATTAACTCAANGCTTCAGTTTTCTCTAAACCTCTTGGTATTTTCTGCATTAGGCATTTTGATACTTGGTACACCCAAGAGGACATGGAAGTATTGGCCAATGCCGGAATTAATTATTTGAGGATTCCCGTGGGATACTGGATGTTCGATGTGGCTGAAGATGAGCCATTCCCACCCCCACCCACCCATGATGATGAAGGCCGTCGGTAAGTGCATCCATGGACGTAGTTTAGCAATTTGGATCGGGAATTTTAGT
>NC_081448.1:11839394-11839494 GCF_007210705.1 Tigriopus californicus
AGTGAACTTGGGAGGCTGGCTTCTATTGGAGCCTTGGATTTCTCCTAAAGTTTTTGAAGAAGTCAATGTGGGAGTCAATCAGGACAAGATTGTGGACGAA
>NC_081448.1:11839534-11839598 GCF_007210705.1 Tigriopus californicus
AGGCTGGCTTCTGTTGGAGCCTTGGATTTCTCCTAAAGTTTTTGAAGAAGTCAATGTGGGAGTC
>NC_081448.1:11839634-11840327 GCF_007210705.1 Tigriopus californicus
AAATAAATATACCTATGCTCAATATGTTGATCCGGTCTTCGCTGCCGAGCGCTTAGAAAGGTTAGTAGTACAAAAGTAGAAAAGCACTACAGATGTGCCCGTGAAAGATAATGGTTTCACATGCGCGGTCATTGCCAGGAAAGAGGAGAGAAAAACAAAGTTTGGCTCATTCTGATCGTGTGTTTCCAGGCCGTCATGTGTGCTAGGTGACAAAAGAAATACTGACTGAAAAGTATTCTTACCCGCCAAGCCAGAAATTACTCGTTTTGTTCGCCAAACGGACACGAGCTGGCTGTAACTCTTGTTTGCGCCCTTTTTTCCTAAGCTATGGCTCGAAGCCACATCTGCTACCAGAGAATAACATTGCCAATAATAGAATATTAAACCCATTTATTTTCAATCATAATTAATCAAATTTCAAACTCATATATATGTAATTGTATTTGATTACATTTATAAAGTAATTGACACAGGTCTAACCTTTGGTAATTTTCTCATAACTCGAATCGTTTTTGATATCTTTGTGGACTTATGTCAAAACGAGCCATCAAAAAATTGCAAGGAAAAGCTAGATAAAAGAGTCAGTAGAAATTTTATGAGCAAACACCTTACGTTCTAGACTTTAGAGGGCGCTTTGTCAGTCAGCCTCCACCAAATAAAGGGCAGATACGGCGAATTTCTCTATTGAATTAT
>NC_081448.1:11840363-11840580 GCF_007210705.1 Tigriopus californicus
GTATGTCATATTGCAGCATGCCACTTAAACACAACATTCACCGGGGCGTCTTTACAACAGATCGCAATGTCAGTCAGATTACGGAATAAAGAAAGCAAAATAAAAAGACACATAAATCACTGTATTATAAAAGGTACCTTTTGCGCCTCCTTTAGATACTGTACTGTCCCAATCTTCTCACTTTTTCACAATAAAGTAGTAGTTCTCTGATTCTTAC
>NC_081448.1:11842510-11845228 GCF_007210705.1 Tigriopus californicus
AGAAATTTTATGGAGCAAACACCTTACGTTCTAGACTTTAGAGGGCGCTTTGTCAGTCAGCCTCCACCAAATAAAGGGCAGATACGGCGAATTTCTCTTTCTTGATTTTCATGCGTTTGTGTCGTTTTGATGTCCAGAAAAGAAATCGCTTTAATGGGATGTCACGAGCAATTTATTAGCAATCCTCCCTACCTTCTCCCGTTTTGTTTGGGCAATCTAACCTTGCAAGTAAGGGCCCTTAATTTGCAACTTGAATGCCAGTTTCGTCGAACTGGCCGACGGTCTCTCTCTCTCTCAAGAAAAACTGGACACGAAAGTCAATGTGAAGAAATACGACCAATTCAGTAATTTATATGTTATCTTTTCTACGATTCTACAAGTCTAGTACACATTTCGCTTCACATATTCTTTATTTTCGAGCGGCATCTAATGACATTCTTCTTGATTCCAGTTTCTAACACTCTGTAACTGTACACCGTATCATCTCGGAGAGCTAGCTTCAGTTTTCTCTAAACCTCTTGGTATTTTCTGCATTAGGCATTTTGATACTTGGTACACCCAAGAGGACATGGAAGTATTGCCAATGCCGAGATTAATTATTGAGGATTCCCGTGGGATACTGGATGTTCGATGTGGCTGAAGATGAGCCATTCCCACCCCACCCACCCATGATGATGAAGGCCGTCGGTAAGTGCATCCATGGACGTAGTTTAGCAATTTGGATCGGGATTTTAGTCAAAAACTTGTCCAAGTTTGACTGAAATCCTGCTACTGGATCAAAGCCTACATACGCCCTACGCATATTAGAGGGAAGCAAATAAACAATGAAGGAGCCCGAGAAAGAAGAGAGTTGGACTTCATGATTCGAACTAGCCTGGATTCTCGAGGACTTGAAGGTGCTCTCAATACGCACATTAAGCCTCTGCGGTCACTAGAATTGACCCTAAATCCTGGTTTGGGACAAAGCTCATGGAATCTTTTGAAAACGTGGCATAATCACAATATCAGATACCTTTCGTACCTTCTCTGAACACTGTACAGTCCCAACTTTTTTAGCCTCTCCCAATATGAGAGCTCTCTCATTCCTGTGATGTTCTTATTGACACATCTTTAGACTTGTTCGACCTTTTGCAAACCTGCCGAACTCATCGGAGCAACTGATTTCACACCTGACAATTAACAAATGTTTCTGATCCAAACTCGATCTCCCAATAGAACTTCCCCTTGCACTGTCTAATAGATTTTTAATACTGATGTACGGATGACGACGCGCTTTGAATTACATGATAAATAAGATGGAAATAGAGTGAAGCAATTGAATACCACGTTATGTCCACGAAAGCTAACCCCTGGTCTCAGGAACTAACCATCCCGTACAATATCATTCGTTTTGCTCACTCTCCACTACAGAACGAAAGTCGAGGAATTTCTTAGATTTGCTAATTGACGTCTGCATTAGCTCGCCTGTGCTCGTTTTTGTCCGAACAAAATTCAAAATAAAAAAACGTCAGAGCGATCAAAAGCCAGCTGACTATGACAACACGGGCAATCATGAAGAGATGAGAGAGCAATCATAGGGGCCGAAATTTGATCATAGGGCAATCATCAAAAACGACAACAGGGCAATCATAGAGGCTGATCAACGCAAAAACGAACTGCATGTGACTTAGTAAACACAACAAAAGTTGAACTGGAAATGTGCTCGAACGAGAAAACGCAAGGTGACCAATAACAGGGAAACTGATCTCAATCACACACATGGTACTACGCAGATGTATTGCAATAAACATTATAAACTCATTTGATCTCAAACTTTGTAGAAAATAAATTTGCTTCGACCAAGTATGATCAATTTCTTCAAATTTGAATTCATGCATTATTCGATTTGGCATTCTCATAAGTCGAAATGAGAGGGCACTAATTTTTAGCAATACATGTGTAACATTCCATGAGATTCAGTATTTGTACTTGGAAGTGGAACGAAAGTTTCATGATGTTCTGTAATCATCGTATTAACAAAATACTCCAAATAGACTGAAAACAGACTGAAAAATAGACTGAAAAAAATAATTCAGGTGATATGACGTTGCAATTGATCAAGCAAAGACCCAGCCGATATTTATCAATACCAAAACTAACTGCTTTTGGTAAATAAGATTGCATTAGACTGGTTTTAACAGACTTTATGATATATTTGATCACCACTGACCTAATCAACAATGTTGTATCAAACAAGCAAATCTGAGGTTAGTTAGTAGTCACCACTATCTAAATGTAATAAATGATTCGTGTTCATATGATCTGAGGACCAAATGTTCCAAACTCAAAATCTGCCGGTTTTAGGCTGAACAAATAATAATGTTACCATTATATGGATCCAAATTTCGGCACTACCTTCATTTTGATATCACTCTTATCGTCGAAAGTCATCATAAAAGACGTGGCAATGAATTGGGGGACACCATCTGATCGGTTCATTCACGAGTGAATTGGGCTAATAAATATGAAATCGAAAAGCTCCTCCTTATGAAGGTGTAACTGTCGTCATTATAGAATTTGGAGATTGATTTTACCTGGCTCTGAAGACTGGTAGTGGTGTAATCCCTAAACACAACACAAATGTGAACTGACAACAAATATGTGAAGGTTAAGGTGCATCGTTCAACTGTACACTTTTGGTCAAGGTTTGGTCAAAATTTGGTCCAAGTACTGAAACAT
>NC_081448.1:11845254-11846902 GCF_007210705.1 Tigriopus californicus
TGCAATCATAGACGCCTTACGCTGCACAAAGTATATTTTTTACGTTCAGCACTTTAGAGGGCGCTTTGTCAGTCAGCCTCCACCAAATAAAGGGCAGATACGGCGAATTTCTCTTTCTTGAATTTTCATGCGTTTGTGTCGTTTTGATGTCCAGAAAAGAAATCGCTTTAATGGGATGTCACGAGCAATTTATTTAGCAATCCTCCCTACCTTCTCCCGTTTTGTTTGGGCAATCTAACCTTGCAAGTAAGGGCCCTTAATTTGCAACTTGAATGGCCCAGTTTTCGTCGAACTGGCCGACGGTCTCTCTCTCTCTCAAGAAAAACTGGACACGAAAGTCAATGTGAAGAATACGACCAATTCAGTAATTTATATGTTATCTTTTCTACGATTCTACAAGTCTAGTACACATTTCGCTTCACATATTCTTTATTTTCGAGCGGCAACTAAAGACATTCTTGGTTCCTGTTTCCAGGAAACACTGTAACTGTATGTACGTGCACACAGTATTATCTCGGAGAGCTGGCTCCAGTTTTCTCTAAACCTCTTGGTATTTTCTGCATTAGGCATTTTGATACTTGGTACACCCAAGAGGACATGGAAGTATTGGCCAATGCCGGAATTAATTATTTGAGGATTCCCGTGGGATAATGGATGTTCGATGTGGCTGAAGATGAGCCATTCCCACCCCCACCCACCCATGATGATGAAGGCCGTCGGTAAGTGCATCCATGGACGTAGTTTAGCANTTTCATTAAATTATTTTCCTGAAGGCATGTAAGGCACTGGGGTCTAGACAAGGAATTTTGGCCTTTTTTACTCTATTAAGAGCTTGTTTAGTTAAACAAAAACAAAAGCAACAGGAAGTGCCACAACCTTAAACCTTACAAGAGAACTCAGCTTAGTCTTGTACATTTCATTTCAAGTACTTTTATTAAGTCTTCCTTTTACTTCATTTTTAGGCAGGATGGTGGAGGCCTCAAAACTAAAAATACAGTAGCTCTCCAATTCCCACGATATTCCTGCTTATCTTATACGGCAAAAGCTCAAGCCTTTCCTGAAAACGCAACTAGAACCCCAATACTTCACATGAAAAAAGAGCAGACATGAAATACTTGCTTTTTAGCCCATATCTCTTCGGCCTGAGAAATAGCTGAGATAAAGTACTCACAGTAACCTGATACGATCTAGAAACTTGCATGGCTTAGGGTATTTATTTGAGGGTCCAAGCAAAAAAAACTAGGTCTTTTGATTACAAAGATTTTGAAATCATGAAAGATTTTGAAAGATTTGTTTTTTTGCGGATTTTGCCTCAAATTTTGCAAATTAAGTTTCATGCTGCCTTTTTTGCTTTTTAACAGGCTCATGTCTTTGCGTTAGAGGTATTGAAATAATGAAATGTCTTGAAATCATTGCTCATTCGTTGTAAATTTTGCAAAATCAGTTTTTTTCTTTGGTTGGGTTTTTCACGGGCTTTTCTAACCGCTACAGGGAATGCAATCCCCAGTACTATTAAAATGAAAGGTTATGATTCGTCTATTAATTACCTTTCAATACTTATATGATAATTGGTCTACCAATGAATTTGAGTTGGCAGACCGAGCTAGTCCTTGAATGTAGGGTTGATCTGGAATGCCATCTAAAAATT
>NC_081448.1:11846937-11850224 GCF_007210705.1 Tigriopus californicus
TTCCTGTGATGTTCTTATTGACACATCTTTAGACTTGTTCGACCTTTTGCAAACCTGCCGAACTCATCGGAGCAACTGATTTCACACCTGACAATTAACAAATGTTTCTGATCCAAACTCGATCTCCCAATAGAACTTCCCCTTGCANGGAATCTTATCTAAAAATTTGTCCAAGTCTGACTTGAAAGATGCAACCGGATCAACAAGGCCTACGTATTGCCTACGAATATTTGAGGGCAAATTGAACGATGAAAAAGCCCGAGAAAGAAGAGAGTTGTACTTCATTGTTTTAACTAGCCTGGATTCTCGAGGGCTTGAAGGTGCTCTCAATACGCATATTAAGCCTCTGCGGTCACTAGAATTGACCCTCAATCCTGGGTTGGGACAAAGCTCATGGATACTTTTGAAGACGTATAGCATCAGATACCTTTCGTACCTTCTCTGAACACTGTACAGTCCCAACTTTTTTAGCCTCTCACAATATGACTGCTCGCTCATATCCTCAATGTTCCTAGTAAGACATCTTTGGACCTGTTTGAGCTTTTGCAAACCTGCTGAACTAATTGGAGCCCAAATGGGAGAGGCATATTCAAGATGCGGCTGAACAATCGACTTGTACAGAGTTAGCATCGTGATGCACTTAAACGTGCGATATGTCCAACCACACATTTGAAAAGCCTTGCCCACCTTCAACTGGATGTGCTCATCGAACATTAATTTTTTCTGGAGGACTACACCTAAATCTTCCATAGATGAGACCTGCTCAATATCTTTACCTCCATTATCAACGAGTGGAGTATTCAAAGGAGTTGACCCTAAGGTCATTGAGCGGAATTTCATTCCGTTCAGGGCCATATTACTCTTAGTAACCCAAGAATTGATTATTTCTAGGTCCTTTGCAAGGCTAATGGAATCTTGGCCATTCCTACCAAAAAAAAATTGTATCGTCAGCATAAGAAGAGAGACTGGCAGTAATACTAAGCTTTTGAAGCGGGCAACGAATATTAAAAAATATTTTTATTTTTGTTATTAAAAAAACCAAAGTCTCCTACATTTTGGATTTTTTTTACGTTCACCACCAAAATTCCTTAAAAACTGAAACTAATTTATCAATGGCTGCATCTATGGACAATTCCTGTTTCAGCATTGAAATAAGATCAAGCTCCCCTAACCTTTCTATAATCAACGGCCAATGTTCATCTTTGAATTTCTACTTAGCCAGACCGACCTTTTTGGCCGGTCTTACTCTAGAGCACGTCCGCTTTTGAGTAATGATCGACCCTATCTCGAGAACATGATGATCTGACAGATTGCTAGGTGTCCCATGGACATACTGGATCAGATCAGGGTCATTGGAAAAAAACAAGTCAAGAACGCTATTCGCTCTGGTGGCTATACCAACATGTTGGGAGAAATTGCGCAAGATCGCAAACACCTCTAGCTTTTCGAACGACTGAGCCGTCGATTTTGAAATGGGAATATACCCATCTGGACTAGCCTCCCACTCTACAACGCTAGCCGGAAAATTGAAGTTCCCTACAAAGAAAACCTTTGAGCAAAGTGACTGGTCCAACTCATTTCCAATGAATTTGAGAGCTGACAAGAACGAGCTTACTGAACAAGAGGGGGGCCTAAATATTGTCGCAATGGACAGATCAAGACCTTGAAGATGACAAATTAAGACCTCTACTTCTCCATTACACATTTTTACATGACTAGTGTGCAGGCCATTTCTAACATATAGACATACGCCCCCATGCGGAAAAATGGGATTGTCAGGGCGTACTCTATCACATCGAACTAAATTGAAACCAACCATGGCCAGCTCTTCATCTAAGACCCCTGGTCGAAGCCAGGTTTCTGTCATGGAAATGAACGAGACNAAACAAAAAACATCTTTGGACTTGTTCGACCTTTTGCAAACCTTCTGAACTCATCGGTGCAACTGATTTCACTACTGATAGTTAAAAAATGTTTCTGATCCAAACTCGATCTCCCAATAGAACTTCTCCCTGCACTGGCTAATGGATTTTTAATACTGATGTACGGATGACGATACGCTTTGAATTAAATGATAAATACAGATAAATAAGATGGAAATAAAGTGAAGCAATTGAATAACGCGTTATGTCCACGAAAGCTAACGCCTTATCTCAGGAACTAATCATCCCATCCATGATTCGATGTCTATTCATTGCATGTTTATTATAAATGATGCCCGACCTTTTGCATCTTTTCTTACACCTTTGGTCTTTCTTGCACCTTTTTCTGCACATTTTGGGCTTATTTTTGCACCTTTTTTGCGCCCTCCGTTGCCATATGATCATCATTTTTCCTCACCTTGGCAGAAAACAATTGGGAAAGAGGTTCTTTCCCTGATCTTTATTGAGATTCTTCAATCATCACCTGATGCTTCTCCTCTCACCAATCGTAAAAATGCCTTATTATGGGCTAGCAAAAATCTGCAAATAGGTCTTGGTAGGTTTTAGCCATAGTTTAAGTGTTAAATCTAAGCCAGAATTCAATGAAGCAATATGATTTATCGAGTCTTTGTAGACTGAAGTATCGGAGCCAATAGCTAACTAACATTTTGTGGCAAATGGAACATTGAACGAACCCGAGTACTTCATTATCAGGACTAGGCAGGATGGTGGAGGCCTCAAAACTAAATGCAGTAGCTCTCCCATTCCCACATTATTTCTGCTTGCGTTATTTGGCAAAAGCTCAAGCTTTTCCTGAAAACGCATCTAGAAGTAAAAATATACTTTCGCGATTTTGAAATTTATTTTAGTGATTATTTGACCTTTAAAAAGATATTTTTTTTCTGAGCCTTGGTTATCACGGTTGCAAATTTCTATTCATGTCTATGAGCTTTGGGTGGTCTATTCCAATTAAAATACTCCATAAGGACCAAAATAGCTTCAATTTTTAATTCAAATTTTGGTTCTAAGAGGCAATCCAGGGAAAATACTAAATAACTTAAATACTAAATAACTTTATTGCGACTCTTGGTCATGTCAGATTGTACAATGTATAAAACTGTATGTATAAATGTCATATGCAAAAATCGATTAATAAAAGAATAATAAAAGTTTGACTAGGATTGGTTCAGTGCACATGAAAAAAGTGAAGAGGGAAATTGCAGATAGTAAATAAACAGGTGGGGAGAGGTAAATGATGAAAATCTTGGTTAGTGCAGTAGAGTGGGTGGGTCAGATTGAACAGATCTTTTGTCAGCTCCCGTCGTTGATGGCATTGGGTCGGGAGCCGGACAAAGGTACGTGACC
>NC_081448.1:11852184-11957098 GCF_007210705.1 Tigriopus californicus
TAAATATCCAAATCTTGTTCACTATGATCCAGTAACTTTAGAGGTCCAACGACCAGTTTCATGCCAGAAACGAAAAGGGTAGATTGGTTGTTTTATCAATAATTTCGAAACGTTCTTTGCCATTATAGATTTCGGATGGCCCATATTTGTTTGAATTTGTAGTCAGACTTCGACACAATCCCACATGTTTGCATCCCGTCTTGAAATTGTTAACTCACAACAAGTTGACGTTTCTTGTTGTGAATGGGCTATTATCGAATTGAAGAGATCCGGAAGAACAATTATTAATCCTCCGAGATTCTTCATTTCACCCGTTCCAAAAAGCTCGATCTAGGTGGTTCTCCGACACTTATTTTCTTGTCTCAAGACTTCTGAAGTCGGTTCATAAGACTGAGGACTGACATCAAAAAGAACTGGTCGGATTATTTGTGGATTTAAAGCAACGTGTAGGGACTCCATGATAACTTCTTATCTATGTTGAGTACGCTTTGTTGTTCTCAAACTGGTTTCTCAAAACAATATCAAGTACACACTTCTTGGATGCACGTAAATGAGATTTTGACTACTCTTTCCGGTTGTTGTTGATAATGTAAACTTGAATAGGCATTCAATTGATTTTCGTCAACTTTTACGAATAGATGATTTTTGTTTCCTTTTTGATCTAGAAAAATGACTTTCAAGAGCTTCAAAGTGAAAGAATTTGTTTTTAGACATGAGCTATGTTTGTAGAAAAAACGTAAGATGGCAATGGTGGTGAATGATAATATGATTGTAGCTCATTTCTGTGTTCTGAAATGTGAAAGAGTTAGTTACTTTGAAGTCGTGTTTTTTGCCGCACGTTCCATCCTTATTCATCGGTTAACCATTTTTTATTGGCCTTAGGGATACTTCAAATGAAGTTGGGACTTGAAAAGAATTTCAATGAGATTGTCAGAACCGTCTTTGACTGGATCTCGGAATGCCAAGTGTATTCCTTATTTCAAAGAATTGACACAATCAAATATATATCTGATTCTAACCGAATAACATTGTAGTACGTCAGATCATTGTCCATGTTACACTAGATGGATTATGAAAACGCCATCAAATATGTATCTGATTGTTCATAGGATACAAAAACGAGCTTGCGTCAAATTTCATAGTCAGGGCGAATTCGTGCGATTGGCAGGTTTTCCAAAAGCGATACCCATCTGGAAACAACATATTATGAAGTGGCAATACTTACTGGACGATAGCTTATGCATATGAAATGAGATTGGGACGACATTTTGAAATCAGATTCGTTCAGAGTACCACGTCAAGTAATGATCTGCAGTTGTTTGGTCAATAAATATCATTGACATTCCTCAAATGCTCCAAGTACTCCATTCGACCTGAGCATTGTAAAACAAAATCGATGAAGATCATTTTCGTAAGAAAAGCTTCTCCGAGCTCCAACAGTAAACATATTGTTTACATTGGCACTCCGGTTTCTTGATTAGGAACACTTTTTGTAGCCATATTTGCCTTCAAAACACTAACTTATGATCAAAAGGACGATTCTCAGTGATTAATACCATGTAAAACAATCATCACTCTCAGGAAAGACTCTCAAAGATCATCAAAACAGAGAAGTACTACTTTGAAACTTACAGTAGAAGGGCAGGCAAGTGTTCCGAGCTCTATCTGCCAAGTGAAGAATTCCCTTGCCTCTTAGCACCCGAGCACATTTCACATTAGTAAGAGAACACAAGGTCGGGCATCGAATGTTTGGCTTCACGAAATTTAGAACTACTGCCTGGGATTTCTTTCTAAGCATCGGTTAAAAAATTCGTAAAAAATAAGCCCTTGAATGATTACTTTTTTATATAAAAACACCGGCTTGGACTCGAGCCTTATGAGTTAAACATGGTTCAAAAAATGACTCGCGAGTCCTTTGCAAGTTACTGTTATCTTTGAAACCACCCAAAGCACTTTAAAATGTATAGAAGGAATAGGTATGGGGAAAGAAAGATAAAATAAAAAGCAATTAGAGTCCGTCTATTTTTTGTGGAGGTTGCCTCATGACGATGATGCAATTATCAGTTCGAAAATGTGAGCTTTTGTACCGAAAACATGCCACGGGTTCAAGGAGAACAACCAAAAATTGGAACAATTTCCAATTTTTAAAATTGTGCAAAAAAAAAATAAAGTCAAGCCGTATATAACGACTTGAGTCATTTGCAAGAGTGCAATGACTCGTCAATATTCGAGTCTTGTTCAACCTCACAAAAATCACGCCCTTACTCGAGCCCTAACTTGTACATATATCACAGTGTTGCACTTACTAGCAGTGTTCTTAAGTGTAGGCCCCAAGCCCTAGACAGAGTAGGCCTTGGATGAGCCCGCGGAAAACAATCAGAAAACTTGAAGCGAGCACGCTTGAAAGACGACCGCCGCGGTGAATCATTACTGAATGGAAAGGAGAGAGGCAAAGGCGGACAAGTGACGCCGAGTGTCAGGAAGGTCGCTTCAAATGGGCCTCGTTCATTTAGCTGGCAGTTCTCCGGTGCGTCGAGATCAGTCCAGAAAACAAATGCAAGCAGACGGGAGTAATAACCGAGCAATGTCAAGTTCGAGGTCGTATTGGTTACATTTGCAGAGAGTGTGGCGTTAAAAAGTACTCACTTACTTGCACCTACGTTCTTAGGGAACATACTGTACCTCCTTCAAGTGACTTGGAAAGGGTCTGAAGACATGTGGTCACATATAGATTAAAGCTTACGTGGAACCTTGAGGAACAGCCTTCATTGGTGCGGCTGGGAAAAGTTAGTGATTCGAGTGATGGTGGTGACGAAAATCATCCTTTGGCAGTGATTTTGTCTTGAGGTTCATCCACAACCGTCTGGATCAAAGACACATCCCCACATCAGCCCCTCCTACTACATACTGCACGTTCCATGAAGTTCCACAGATCCACTTAACTTGGATCACTCTCAGCGATATTCTGGCTCCACTTTCCATTGATCATGATTAACACAACTGCCATCATGGAGGAGATCTCGATTGATTTCCAAGCCCTGGATTTCCAACTTGACGAACGGGAAGAAATGAACATGGAGATAATCACGCAAGTCATAGAAGGCTACCTTCTAACCACCATAGGAGCCATAGGCCTGATTGGCAACATCTTGGCCATTCTAGTGTTTACGCAACAACGTGTCCAGAAGAACTTTCACACCCTGATGGTCACTCTGGCAGTGTTTGACATTGAGTATATCCTGATGAACATCGCCGTGTTCGCACTACCCCAATTCTCCAGCGACTACAAGTCATCAGGGGTGTACTACTACCTATTACCCTGGATCTTACCTTTGGCTCAAGTGGGACTCACTGGCAGCATTTACTTCACGATGGCCATCGCTTTGGAACGCTACTTCACCGTGTGCCATCCGTTCTTCCGGGTGTCCCACTCCTGGTCCTCAAGAGTCTACGTCATTCCCATTGTTTCCTTCGCCCTTCTTTTCAATCTCCCCAAGTTCTTTGAGCTCAAAACTGTTCATATGTCCATTATTGGTAACAGCTCCAATAGCACGGGAGAGTTGACTTGCGAGGACTTGGTTGACGACAATTGTGTGATCACCATCCGACCAACTGCTCTCCGATTAAATAATATCTACCTGACATACTACTACGGATGGTTCAACTCGATTTTGAACGGATTCATCCCGTTCTTCACTCTCATCATTCTGAACTCTTTGACCTTGAAGAGCCTGATCAAGCTGTCCCGTGATCCGTCGGTCACCATTGGGCGGGGCAGTCGGAACAATACGGGTCCAGCCCATCCTCCAGGAGCCAGGAGAAAGGAGATCACTTTGGCCAAGGTGTCCTTGGTCATCGTGTTTGTCTTCATCTTTTGTCACGCTCTTAAATGGATACCAAATCTCTATGAACTTCTCTTGGTGAGTACAAATGTCACACCTATTCGGGCCTAATGACCCCCATGAGAAACCGAGAGCGTGTGTATGATTGATCGTGACAGAAGCGCACATTAGGATACATTAGAATAGAGGGTTGGGATAAGGTCACCATTAGCACGGTCAAACAAAATGCGTTGTGGGATAAATGTTGAGGTAAGATGCTTGTTCAGTGTCTCTTTTTTTAATTTGGAACCTGGGCCTCAAATGTCGGTCGTCCGTTTGGCAAAGTACGGATCAACAACGTGTCGTTCTAGGAGACTTTCTTTTCCATTATTTTGGCGCAACAACCAACCTTTTCCCCTTCAGGACAGTTTTCCGTTCAGAGTTTGTCGTTTTTATGGTTTCCCAGCAGATTTGCTCCTCTTCGTGCCAAGTTTTCTTTCTTTTTGTCGGCACATTTCGTTCAATTATGAAGTGTAGGTGGCCTTTATTCTTGGAATCAACATGTTTTCAACACTTTGGTAATTTATACCATGCTCAAGGGTCTTAATTAAAGATTGTTGCATGCCACGACATCTTCTGAAATTCATCATGCAATAGATGACCTTTCAGTCAAAATTCCTTTTTAATAATCTCTACGTAATACAACGCAACAGTTTGAGCGGTGATACATGATATTTTTCAAAAACAATGAACAGCTTTAAAAAAAAATTGGATGGCAAATGACTCATTTTGATTCTGGTGGCCATTTTTCATGTGGTTCAAGGAACCTTTAACTTTCCCTTGACTTTTTGGTGCTCCTTTCTACGATTAGAACAACGTGTTAGCTATGTCATTGAAACGACTCTAAATTTACAATGTGTGACTGACTTTCAAAGTTTTTCCCTATTTTCTCTGTAATTCTTTGTGGAAAATTATTCAAAAGATCCCATGCGTTCCTTGTTGGTGCTGAAATAGATTGTTGATCTGAGTAGAACATAAAATTCCAGTACACCACCGTGTGCTAAATCGAGAAAAATTCGATAACGTGCCAAAAGCTCTTCATTAAAGATTCAACACAAGGATGGAAATGAATCCTAATTCCGTCCATTAGATATCGATTTTTTCAAAGACCTTACGCATGAAAAGGAAACAGACAATTCTTACAGGAAATTTGGTTTACAGTCTAACATAAACATGTAACTTTCCGGTCAAGGAAATCCTTTTTTCCCTCTTAATCGGTTATCCAAGATTGACTTGCATCCATATAATCCCCATTTCTCGTCAAACTTGAGGCGATTTGCCCTTGCCTTCGTCGGATTGCGTCAAATGGAGCTTGTAGTCAAATATTTTCCTCTACATTCGGAAATTTGAATCCCCTACATTCAAGGTGTAACGTTCTCTCGAAAATAATCCTTTTTGTTCGCTGATGAGTAATTACGATAAATTCGAAATGGGACCAATATCATCCGGAAGCATAGCGGGAGATATTGTAGGAGATTGATTTCGGAAAATTGGTCACGATGGAAATATTGCCAAATCTCTCGTCTCTATTATGTCCATTCGAAAAAGGCAAAAAAATGATATTGTTTATTAGGAGAGTATCATCAGTCCGTGCATAGATTTCTAGACAATTGAATGTCGGACGACCGACCATTGGGTTGGCTAAACACTTCAATGGATGGTCTCCTGGCAATTGATCGCAAAGCGGTTTATTGTACTGTTTAGACAATCCCCTGGTCGGTCGTCCGACATCCACTGTCTAGAAATCTATGGTCTGTGCTTGGAACAAAGTTAAAGCGGCGCGGTGCTCATGAATACAAAAAGCATTTCAAATAAATGCTCAGGAATACTCTTTATTGTTCAATCTATCAGTCTTTGAACAAACAGACTCCAGTCCATGACCAAGGCTCTCATTTGCTAATGATCGATCACAAACAAACTCAATGTGGGTTGGCCTCATTTGGAAAATCCTAATCATCCGCGTTTGTGAGGTTATTCGCAAGTTTCCCACAACTCATAATGGTTCCTCATTGTTAATGGACGTACCACTTTGCCAAAATAGTTGATATCTTTTCATGTCCAACAGCATATATAATTGTCGAAAAAATCTATTTTATCCGACTTCAAAAATCATTTATATCAAACTTCAAAAATCCTTTATATGAAACTTCGAAAATCCTTTACATGAAACTTCAAAAAATCCTTTATATGAAACTTCAAAAAATCCTTTATATCATAGCCTCAAATATGCGGTCAGCACATAAACCAATGTACCAATCATGCTATTGACTAGAGCTAGGGCGAGCCCGGCAAAAATGAGACTCTTACGAGTCCTTTGATTTTTTTGACTATTTGCCGGACTCAAGCCTTTTGCTTGACCCAAATCAAATAAAAAGACTCATCTTGTTTTTACTATGCTAAACAAGGCTAATGAAACCATCATTTAAAGGCTGCTTTCTTACATGGTCACTTCATGACGGAGTAAAGACAAAATTCAACGCAAAAAAATAATACTTTTCTGACGAGTTCTTTTAAAAGATTCGAGTGCACTCCGACTCGAGCCTGGACTCGCCCCAACACTCTGCTGTACGGCGTCGGCGGATGTACGGTACAGCTCGAGTGCACTCCGACTCGAGCCTGGACTCGCCCCAACACTATTATTGGCCGAGTCAATCCATTCCACGGATTCTCGGAGTTCAGTCTTCTCTCTAGCCTCGGTATTTCATTTCTTCACTAAGAAAACCCACGACTGCCTAGCTGAAAACATCAGAAACATGAATACTTTCTCCATGCAATTGATTAGAAATCATATACCAAGAAGATGTGTCTGTCAGCTAATATAATCAGGATCCTTTCATGGATGCTAGGACTCGGATCGTGATCTTCAGGTCAGAAAAAGAGATACCGAACATACTCTCTTTTTTCAATTAACTTGAGCAAAATAAACTCGCCGTTTCTCAAAAATTGTGCATTCCTTTACAATTCAACATGCTTCACAAAGTTTCGATTTTGCAAGATGAAAGGAGACTCGCATGATGTTGATTCATTTGAAATCGAATAGCACCGTCTCACTTGGCTAAAGTCCAGGCACATGATAAAATACACGTTTTTCAAACCAAAATGAACCAGCTGAACTGGATTGGAAGACCGAATGACTCTGATAAGGAAACGAGTGTCTCTTTGTGTCAAATAAACAGAAGAAATGGCTTACGAAATAAATTGAGTAAGATCTCAATCGCCTAAACTCATCATTACTTACGAGAAACTATTCTAGTGTCACCATGGTCCATTAATAACGAAGTCATGTCAAATGAGGATATCAGAATATCGACACATTTGACATCCATAATCTGTATGGTCACGTTTTCCTTGTCTCTATGAAGCTAGGGGACTCGCACTTTTTTAGAACAAGAATTAATTCCAGAAGTTTAAAGTGATTCAGTTAAGAGAGGTTAAATTCGAACGTATGCAAATGTGATCAACCATTGCTGGCTTGAATGGAAGTATTAAAGATAATCATAGATAGAAGAATCAGGTTTTTATGTTGAGGAAACGCCTTTTATAAGCCAGAATCAGACTTTTCCCCATTTGATTCAGTCTCAAACTATGCAGAACTTGTTCAATCGTTCAAAGAATGCATGATTATTGATAAAGACGAATAGTGTTTATATAGGAAAATGCGAGGTTTTTGAGGAGTCTCCCACGAATTTCCTGGAAATTTCTGTGCTGATTTATGGTCTCAGAGACCGTGAACGTTTTGGCATTGCATTCTGTTTTCAGCAAATTTGCAAACCCTAAAAAAGCTCTAAACGACCTAATTAATACAAATATCATCTAAAACGGTCATTAGCATTTGTAGACAATTTATCACCACTGTTTTGCATTGTATCTAGGGAACGTAAAGTCTAAAGCAATCTGCTGAGCAAGTTTCGGTGGGATGCAAAATTCAAAAGCATAAAAAACATCTACATTTGTGTATGCATCTAGTTAAATGAACAATACTGATAATCTAAATTAATGTACTTCTCTAACTCTGCCTACATGACCATATTCACCGTACAAAACAACACACAAGTACAATGTTATTGCCTCTCCTTCAATATGTAAGCTTCATTCGTGTGGCTTTTCCTTGGGCTGAATGATAGTGGTAGTAATACTGCATTGTCTTGCATTACTACAGTTCCTTGGGGGTCTGTCCCCCTGGGGTAATTTGCAGAGATACATACGCATGAAGTAAGGCACTTTTGCCAGGGAATAAGCCTTGGTTGCCAAGGATTACAACGTTATTCATAGTTTTTTTATTGTTATTGGTTGACTGCAACATGCATACATGGATGGTATACCGTGAATAGTATCTTAAAATGACGAAAAGGTAGTTGTACTTGTATAAAACTTCTTTGATGAACTGTGATTCATAATTTATTCCTTTACGAAGACAAACAAAGTTGAACCCTAAATTGAGAAGGAGTCTCCATACAAGTGACTTTTCAAGAAGTCTGGGACTTCTTGCGATTTTTGAATGGAAGGGTAGTTTAGATTTATGTGGCTTGCGGCCATCTTCTATCAAATCAATCGGAATCGGTTTGATTTCTTTATTACTTAAAATGTTGTATAAATAGCATATTTTTCAACTTTCAACCAGTCCATAAAGCAAAATTGACAGCCCATCAATCAGGAACGCTTTGATTAAGTTCGACAACTTTCTCACGCATTGTTGATCACTACGATTTATTTTGATTCGGGCCAAAACACGAGTGAACTTCAATCTTATTCCACTGCTTCTTGCCTTGGCCTAATTTTTGGACCTTGTCTAACTTAAAGTTCTACAAAGAAAAAGCAGACCCGTTGAAACTTTTAACATGGAGAATACCTTATACCCAAGGTTCAATGCCATAAAAAACGTTAATTGACAGAAGTGAGAAAACCATAGAAGAGAACAATTTTGGGAAAAAAGAGATCCAAAGCCATATTCGAATGGTGTCGATATACACAAGGTTAGCCAAAAGTGTGGTTTGAGTGCAAACGCACACCAAAAGCTGTTGTGGTATTTTACAGCCTTGTTGCGTTTAAAATGCAACACTTATTTAAATCGCCTTCCATTTTTCTCGCAGTTCTTTTTTTTTGAACAACAAAACCATTTTAACTTGCAAGAAGAGTGTTTGTGGGAAGTGTTTGAAAAATTTCAGGCTTAGTTGTTCGCAAATAACGTAGATACATGGAGCAACAAAGTGCAGGAGTTCTTGCCTTTTCCGCGCACGGATTAACATGCACCGAGATGGCCAAGACTCTAGACTATGACAGGTCCACTCTCTACCCTGTGGTCACTTGGTCAGTCCCTTGGGTCGCGAGATGATGAAGATGTCGTCCATGTTGAAAATGAGCGCCACTTTGCCAGCTTTGCAGGTTTGGGCGGTCATCGGCTCTGATGGGCAAAAGTGCCACCACATGTTCTTGGATGAGGGTAAGAGCAAATTGTTAGCTATGTACGTTTTTCCTTGGGCTCAAACCACCTATGGAGAAGCATGGTTGTGGCAACACGATGGCGCAAGGTGCTACAATGCAAATAAGATGCAACATTTATTGAAGTTGCACTCAAGACTTTTTTTGACAAACTTACTAGGCCACCACACACCCCAGGTTGTTCAATGTTCGACTTTGCAATTTTTGGGCGTTTAAAGGATAAGCTGTCAGGTGTCCATTTTGAGGCCAGCTCAAGGCCGGCACAAAGGATACCTGAGCCAGCCTCGAGCCGAGCTTCATCAAGAACAGGAGTTGATGTTCACTGCTGATTTCAGAACTGGAACTGAGAACCGATGTTTTTCAATATCTGGAACCATGAACCACTGAAAACTATGGCCGTACCTCGACCAAGACTAGTCATAACAAAAAGCCAATTCAGCCGCAATTACCTTTAGGCTGTCTGTAGAAACTTTGATCCGATTTGTTAGTCAAGATATAAGGGCTGCCAGGCATGTGTTGATAATTGCGTTTTCTTGAGCTTCAAGAAAGCTATGGACAGGACGAACCTGCAACATGACAAGACTAATGGTGCAGCCCTGACGACTAGTCTTGGGCATAGAGGTACGTCCATAATTTTCAGTGGTCTATGCAGGAACAGAGAAATGTTTTTTTTCAAAAACAGTTGCAAGATTGTGGACTTAAAACCAACCATTTCTTAAAAGCTACATCCATTTCACTGACGGTTCGATAACAATTGGCTTGAAAGCTTGAAATTGTGGGAAAATACAAGAGGGCACCAAGCATACCAGAAGCCAGAGGCCAGGTTTCTCGATCTAAGATTCGCTCCTGGGCTTTAAAAAAAATTGGGCTCAGGCCTATGGTTTCAGAATGAACAAATGTTTTCAAATTCTGAGCTCGTGGGAAAAATATTTTTTAATTTCTTTGCGTCAGATTTTAATTTATTTTCAGCACTATAAAGTCCCATCTTTGGCATTCTAAATGCTGGTTAAATCGGCAATGTTCGCTGACCTGTTTCAAAGCTTTCAAAGCTTTCCAAGAATTGTCCCTCGAGCTTGGATTTGGAAGAAAACTTGTTCATTCTAGTCTAATATTTACTTGTTTCTCCCTTATGTTTCAGACACTATTAGATCATCAGTAACGTCCACCCAATTCAATGATGAAGTCCCACGAGCTTGCTGACTAGGAACGTTTTGAAACGTATATTCCGCAAGGAAATAGTTTCTAGAAAAATGCACAATCTAACATACTAAAAGTCTAGTTAAGCTCCGAGAGAAAACATATTTCAATAAACAGGGTCTGATTTGTGTTTTGACGTAGGAGAACAGGATATTAATAGGAGTAACAAAATGCGTGATAGACATGTTGAAAAAATATGTTTGTTGTTTGAATAATTGAATAGAACGGCGTAATGCTCCAAATCGAAGGAATAATCCCATTCGATTGGATTGCCTCGATGTCTTTGATCAAAGACCGAGCTTCAATTCAAAAGATAAAGGAATTGTTTATTTCGTCAGATAAGCCTGATTCTTAATATTTGAAAACTCAAGTCGACCATTGCGTTTTCCTAGATCTGCAGGTTGCTAAAAAATGACTTGTTACGACACTTGCAATCAATTATTTCTTGATTGAACTCCCTAGACTAAGTCCGAACCCTTGATCTACCTAATAACAACCTTTCAAATGGCCCTTACCAAGCTAAAGAAAACAAGACTTCTCTGTGTGGAACTAGATATATTCATACATTTGTATATCAATTCATCTCTATTTACCATCTTCCCGCGTTCTCGGAACTTCATCAAAAATACTCATTGTCTGCATATGCTATTTTTGGGATGTCAAGGTAAACAACCTCCAAGCAGAAACCCTTTCCAGAAACATGGTGATTCGGACCATTTCAAAATGCGTTTTTTTTCTGCCCTCGACTCGACATTCGTTTTGTGAAATATTTTCCAGGGAGATGGTTGTAGCGCAGTTGGTTAACGCGCGACCGAGCTTTGCTCGGGTTCATGGGTTCGATCCCAGGTCTCCCCCCCCAATACTTTAGTGGATTACATCGCCTCGAACGGCGGTCCTCGAACCCATAATGGGACGTCCTAATAGTATACATAATATATCTGTGTGTCAAATCTTAATCCAATGAGACCCAAACTCGCAATAAAGATTAAAAGAAAAAAAATATAAAGGCATGACTTTTGGCGCCATTTTGATTTAGCAATTCTTGTGAGATCAGTAAAAAAACAATACAGTCAGGAGAGAAATGCCTTCCAATATTTGGTTACAAGGCAAATTTATAACCTCTTAACTCCTCAACAAAGACTCTTTGTTGGGAAAATTCCGATTTCCAAGAGCAGTTCTGAGAAAGACGTTTTGGCTCCCGTAGGGCAAATATGTGTTGGAACCAGGATTCGTCCTTTGAAACAAAACAACAAACTCGTCTCAAGCTGGATTTGCCTGTCAACCTTTAAACCACAATTCATTGTAAGATCATTTCAATGTCATTTGGTTCGCTCAAGGTCTCGCTTCCAACTAAACCATCTCCAGGATATTTCGTTTTTTTTGCCAGTCTGAATGGTAAAGCCAGGCGAAGCCTTTGAAGCGAGATTATGTTTAATGAATATGTTGCATTCAACTTTAATTTATTCAATTTGGAACGAGAAAAAGTCAAAAGCGTACTGAAGGCCAAATTGCAGAGCGACAGTTTTGTAGTAGCCTTCAATCAAGGTTGCAATAGAAAGTGGTTTTAGTTGTTCGACAAATGATTGAATCAGGGATGCATTGAGTCAATCCAGTCAATGTGATGAAACAGACAAATCGATCTTAGTTTGATAAACTGAGATCGAGCACAATCATAATAGAATATGCAACACCAATTTAATGGAAAAAGGTTTCGCCGGTTTTTTGAACTAACATATGCTTTACTCTTTGGTGCATTGAAAACCTCGAATACACTGTAGTTTTACAACTGGACCACGGCCAAAGTTGCAACTCTCCAATTTCTTATTTCCGAAGTCACACAAGTTTGAAAGTTGTAGAAAATACCGATATTGCCCAGAAAAGAATCGCAATCTCATTTGGGCTTTTTCTAAACGGTTGCAACCACCTTTGCATGAAGAAAACAACTGGCTTAAGAAAAGTCTGGTCTGATTCATGGAACATCAGTCAAACGCCATATGATGTAAATCTTCGAGTGTTACAAACCAATGAAAATTAGCATATCAATTTTCTCAGCTCAGAACACGTGACCGAATATTATTGCGTGTGAAAGCTGATATAACTAGAGTCTTCGATTACATTTAACCACCTCGTATCTCTCTTTGATTGCAGGTGGATACTACCAATTTGCCTAATCTAAAATGGCCCAACTTAGTGGAAGTTTTTACGAACATTTCCCATCTGTTCCTGGTATTCAATAGTTCGGTCAATTTCTACATCTATTACGCGAAACACCCGTCCATCCTAAAAGTCTTGCGGTGCTGTCCAAAGGCCCCCACTCACATGGATGAGGCCTCCAACAACCAGCACACCAACCAAACGATCCAATCCACCACCTATTTCCCAACCAACGAGAGTCTGGAAATGACGTCCCTCCAACCTCAACCCGGACGAAATGGTTCGATCGATCACACCAAAGCCGCACGAGAGAGACATCAACATTTCCCATGACTCGGATTGCATTCCAATTTTGGCCGTAAATAGCTAATGATGATCAGCTTTGGCTTCACATTCGTGGCCAATCGGGAAATTGATCTCCCTAGAGACTTGGAGCTCAACGCTTCGACCTATTAGGTGGCCAAGAAATTAATTCGAAAGTTCAATTCTTCGGGTGGGGTCGGAAAATAAAGAACCGAGGAGCTCAATATTTATCAAAAGTTCAAAAGAGAAATGGAACCAAGTACGACGGCATTGGATTAACTACTTGACACCAAGGGTTTCAAATTTGGAATATGGAGTACGTAGATTGTGTCACAGAACAGACAATGAAAGAAGGTCATTACAGGCGCACAGCTCATTTCAAAGGCCACTAAAAGTGGGCAACTGTTGTCAAAAGCATTCTGCAGCAGGTTTCATAAATACTGACTATGGTCCATAAAGTCCACTTGGCCGCACCTAATTGCCATTGGGGGTCATAAATCCGCCACCTAACCCATTACAAAGATAACAAAGACCCACCAGTCTGTCAGTATGTCGGAATTATCAGTGGGAAGCTGTCCACATCCTTGTTTGTCCATAAAGATGAATAATGTCCTAGCACTGAAGGTCGGACGACCTGTCCTTCTAATTGTAAGCCCGTCGTGTATCCTGAGTCACAAACCATTCGCACATTAGTTTCCAGCTCAAGTGTGTTCGTGAAAAAAGACACTTGTCGTTGTGAGAATGTAAAACACACAATTGTTCGTAAGATATCAATCGGAAACTTTATGAAATGTGAATTGTCAATTCTCACGATTTAATCGATTAAATGCATCAAGTGCACGTGTTATTGTAACTTCTCCCTTTCAGAGTGACATTCGGCATTTTTATGAACCCAATTTGGTCCATGTATCAAATGTCTCCTTTTGATGTTATGTTATATAACATGCACTTTGCACACCCTTGACGCCATTGTCGGTGTTTTTGATTGTCATTTGATAAATAAAAGCTTGTAAACCATACAAAATGTGAAGATGTTGAACAATCCTTCCATTCCCATGTACTGATCCAAATGGAATCGCATTGGTAAGAAAACATTCATTTTTTCACTGCTTTGTTCCTCTACAGTACGTTCCTTTAAAGGAGAATTATTTGTGTAATGCGCACAAGAAAAACCATCAGTGAAATTAAGATCCGGAATGAAGAGGTAGGTTGTTTATTTGTTTTTTTTTTTTACAAAAACACATTCATTTCCTGGAGACTAGAGTGCACGTCATCTTTTTTAGTGTAGCTACGAGAGAAATTCATTCCCTTAATCACTAATCAAGCTAAGGATGTCCTTGGGTTGAACATCCTCGTGTCAAGTTTGAAATTGGGAGATTAACTTCGGACAAAAAATTCCGGGGCAGATTAAATTTTTGATTGCCAAAGGCAAAAATCTAAAAACATGGTCGAGTGTGGCTTCTCAGCTGAAATTTTGCGATTCTTTCAAGATGTTTTGTAAAGTTAGTAAAAAGTTCGTCAAAACATGTCACCCTTCATTTGCCTTGTTAACTCTCAAACTCAAATACCTTGTAGCTTTTTTTAGCCAGATGGGAACTTGATCTCATGACCTTGGTGAATCATTATAAAGGCGACCGTCTTCAATGACCAAGACTCGAAAATGTTAACTTTATATATTCATGTACCATTTACACCCGGTTGAGTGATCAAATTGAGTCGGACGAAAATTGTGAGTGGGCCCATGAAACCCATAATTAGATTGGCCTTTGGTGATATCCACAAACTAACCTGCCTTTAACGTCAGATTGACGTTTCAAACCGAATCATGAAGAAACAAACAATGGGTGTCCAAAAATTTGCCGACTTATTTCATTTTGTGGTATGTAAAAGAATAGCCTGCATTTCTTATCTTCCATGACTTGGATTTGGCTTCGACAAATAGGTCTTGAAGGTTTGGAATCACGTTGGAATCCTATTACTTGCTCCACAATGGAACTCTCTCTATTTCGTCCACATTGAGAGCTCCTTCAACGTATTGGAGGATTTACTCCTGAAGCCATGGGTCGGTAAAATATCAAACAACCATTCAAAGGGGTCGCCAAAATCTGTCTGTGCAGCAAAAATGAAACAAATTGCGCTCTCACTCCAGTCTGTCCGTTAGTCACGAAAATGGTCAACTTTGTGCCCATTGAGATAATGTAGATGGTATTGAGTAGAATGAATGAAAACCCCCTCTCTTCTTTCTCGGGCTCCTTCATTGTTCAATTTGCAACATTTTCAATTTTACAAATATGCGTAGGGAGTATGTAAGGGTTGATCCAGTAGCAGGATTTAAGTCAGACCAGGTTTTGGACCAAGATTCCTGATCAACCCTATATTCAGGGGCTAGCCAGATCCACCAACTCTAATTCGTTGGTGGAGCAGGTACTTTATCCATTAAAAGCTAAATAAAATAACATTGAAATTTGTTCATCTTAAACTGCTGGGGATCCCAATCCAAGAAGACAAGACAGTAAGGAAGTCCGCAATAAAAAGAAAAGAATTCTAGAATGAGTTGCCCTGAGTGGATTAGCCTTTCACACAGGTTCAAACAAAGAGGGAAAAAATCAAAGGATGTGAAGTATTTCTCCGAAAAAGAGTTACGAAACTAAGGAAGCAACACGAGTACTCAATAAAAAAAGAACAGGACTGCTCCCGAAGGTCTGAAGATGAAAGCCAAGGTAAAGCAGAATCGGTGGTGCGTAATGGTTTGCCTGAAGCTCCATTTGAGGCCCGAAAACCGGCCATGCTTAGGAGACCTTTTGATGGTGTGCTCGAAATAGTGCGGGAATGAAAACCATTCGTGGCTTTCGGCGGTATTCTCAATTAGGTAATTGTTTTCTTATGTGGGGTTATTTTGATCCCGTTCTACATTTTTTACCGACTTTCTTTAACCTTTATAATGACGCATATCAAGCATTATTATAAGGAAACATTGCTCCTACATTAAGAGTTAATCTATTTGAAACCCCAATGAAGGTTAGCCCAAAGTTCAATGAATTAATACCATACGCAGAGAAGCCTGCAGGGCTGAGCTTGAAAGAGCTACTTACCTAGCATCATATTCGTCTAATTAGTTTATGGCATGAACATGAAATTGTTATTGTTATGTAAGGGCTATCTAAAAATCCTATATTGATAGGTTTTGACGAATTTTTGTTATAACTCTATTTACGAATCATGATGCAGCGGGACAAGAGCTTTGTGAGCAAATGAGTAGAGAGAGGAATAATAATTTCTTTTTGAGTGCGAAATATGGAATGTTTCATTTCTGAATGACGACTTACCAAGCAAGTACCCGCGTAATAAACCTTCAAGAACAGGTGAAACTTTAAGCAATTGACTGAAATTGTGAAAAAGTTTGTGAATTCAATATCAAATGAAGCACCAATTGATGAGTTGCAAAAAAATCAAGGATTACTTTCACGACTTTTATATACCTCGTTTGTCAGACCTTTGAATAAACTCCAATCAACTCATTCCTGATTTCTTTGAATCCCGTAGTTGCCAGGAAGACGGAGATAAGAAGTCAATGGGAAATGTTGCCTCATTCACATTTTAGCTGTTTTCTACCGATTCAATTTGATGCTTATGCAACTGCCGAGGGCCAAAAATTTGGAAGAAAATTTCGAACTTTTGGGAATCCTCTTCTTCCTTCAAATTCGATTGCCAATTGATTTTATTTCGGAAACCGTGCAAGCATTTGTTGGGCAAGAGTTTTACTTTCCGTCTAGAATGATATCGCACATAATCACCTATTATCATAAGAAAGAGCAGTCGGTAAGAATTATTATGGGCTTATGCATTTCAATGAAATAAAATACTTTTTCCAATCAATATAAAGCAGAATGTGCTTTAAAGTTTATATCAAGGTATCTGATATTGTACGTTTTCAAAAGCATCCATGAGCTTTGTCCCGGCCAAGGTTTTAGGGTCAATTCTAGTGACAGTAGAGGCTTAATGTGCGTTTTGAGAGCACCTTCAAGCCCACGAGAACTCAGGCTAGTTTGAACAATGAAGTCCACATCTCTACTTTCTCGGGCTCCTTTATTGTTCAATTTGTTGCCTTCAAATATTCGTAGGGCGTATGTAGGCGGTGATCAACGAGCAGGATTTAAGTCAGACTTGGACAAGTTTTTGACCAAGATTCCTGATCCATTAGTTTCCTGAAACATTCAAGCACCGGTTGATATGAGTGCCTCCACCCCGTGACAGCCACGAGAGCGACACTACAACACTAACAGACTCCAAATGCAAATTTCTTTGATTTTAAAAGTGTGCTTTGGAGTGGGTAAGTGCTGGATGGCCGTGTTAGATGGTAAACGTTATTCTACACCGATTAGTTGGCGGTGCTACTTTTTTAAATCTTAACCTGACCTAATCAAACCTTATCTAACCGAACCTAACACGATATTAATAACCCTTAAAGTCTCTATCTAAACCTTTTAACATTTTGCCACAAGTTTAAAAATGAGCACCGCCAACTAATCGGTGGAGAATAACGTTTATCGTGTTACACTGGTTGGGAAACAAGGCCTGGACCATCAAGAACGAAATAGTTCTTAGGTTTTAAGAGTATGGCATGGCTTTGCTAAATGAAATTTTCAAAAACATCGATTTAAAATTTCAGTTATTTTTTTTATGAGCAGCTAAGGATTTCGTCACCAACAATGAAGTTGTGCCCCATGACGTCCTGATTTTTTTGTGGCAAGATATGGCTTGGGCTTGTCGTGAACGTTCTGAAAAAACTCTTAGCACTCTTTAGTATGCTTTAGATTTGTAAGTAATGGACACCTTAGTGACTCTACATCATACTTTGAACTAGAAATCGACATTTCAAATGGTATTAAATCCCTTAAGCAATTCACTACATTTTCACAGAGGAGGCATTTTTATGAGTGATCCATGTTAGGGTCAAGTGTTCATATTCGAGGTACATTAGGGCATTCGCACATTTCTGGGAGAATTTTGCATCCAGCAATGAACCAATGATTTAATTTTCAATCCTGACACCTGGAACTTGAGAACTTTTCCCTCCATCCAGTGTTGAGCACGTAAGAACATATGATAGTAAGGTCATTCTTCAAGCAAAGAACAGACAACAACATATTTGCTTTAGTCATACGACCCATTCAATAAAACTTTCAAATACTGATATCAGATCCACAATATTGTTCCATGGAATTTCGAGGGCCATTTTTTTGACGGGAGATTCTAATATTGCCAACGTGATTTGAACACAAGGACAAATCCATCTTTTACGGTGAACGAGGACGCCATCGGTTTTTAACCATGCTGACTGGCAAATGCTCCGAAAAAACATCAATCGTTTTCTTTCCTTGTAGTAATCGACCGTTAGTGAACTGTGTAAAAGGGCCAACATAGTTACCGCCCTCACTTGTCTAACCCGAACCCATCTTTCTGGGAAGGCCTTGTCCATCCATCACAAAGATGAGGATTGCTCTTGGCTTTGAACGGAAATAAGGCCATCTCATTTTCATGGCTTTGAGGAAGGCATGGTGTGCGCATCTGACGACTAGTCTCAAAAAACATCGGCAGCCTGATTCATTTCCGGCGGGATATATGGTCATATAAGGCTAGCCATCAAGTCGTTGTTAGGTTTATTATGATGCTTGTTGCTATGTATGATGGGGAAAAATCGCTTCAGGATCGACAAATAGACCAGAACGCACATTCAGAGAGCAATCATATGGTCTTCCATCAAGCGATCCTATTTCATCGTTAAAACTTGCTACACTCGGTGGGTATAGATTCCGCATGGGAAGAAGATATGTTCGTGACTCAACAATGAATGATCGTAATCCTTAGGGATTGTTGGTCAAGTTACCGAATACAAATTTACGGTCTTCGTTAAATTGATGAGTGCTCATAATTTTGGAACGGGAACATTTGTCAGTCACGAATAATTCCGTTTTCAGTTCGTCATGGCCAACATTTAGAACTGAATAAAGGTCGGAATATTTGGTCTGATATTTTATTAATCATGAGGTAACCTTTGTCGATTATAAAGAGAGCTGCTTTTCCATGAAACTCGTCATGGTGAAGCGATTAGACTTCCACCGTCCGTGGATCCTGGTTGGTATGCCACTTGGTTAATATAATTAATCACTGACAGCTCACGAAGTACATCACTTCACTCATTCATTGGCTCACTCACGATAGAACATGTGTGTCCGTACGTCTGTGACTTCCAGAGAGCACCTCTCAATTCCCAATTAGGACCAAGTTTTCCCTTGCCAAAGAGTTTCAAGTTCCAGTTCCACTTTGGTCCCTGAAGCTATAAGAAACTCTCACGGCTCTTAGAAGCCTTTCTCTTGGTGTTTCGCATCCGGTACTGAAATTTCAGTCTGGACCAAATCCCTTGGCACATGCTATTGACTCTTAGATCTTCGAGCTGTCCCCGATCTCGATTGTATTGAAGTACGTTTCGAATGATGAGTTTTGATCGCCGGAGTTGTTGCAGTTGCATCAAACTCATGGCCATAAAAAGCCAACACTTCAAAATAACGCTGGGATCCATGGAACGAAGAGCAATGCGCATTTGGTTCCAAGCATTTTGACCGGCTCGAAGGGCCTGAAAAGAGAACTTAATCAGTTGAGAGCGTGATGAGAATGATGCCTAGGTCTGTTCACTGGTCAATGACTGGGACTTACATTTGCTGATTGGACAAAAACTAAGGATTAAGAAGCTATCGTATTTGCCATGGGAATTATGTGCTTGAGGATGGAAGGATAAAAGTAACACATCATTAGCCTTTTTTACTTGGAGAACGACACAAGAGTTGCTTCAGTTCTGCACAAGGTACAAGAAAAAGGGAGTTAATTTTTTCCCAGGACAACAACACGCCATTAAGGACAATTCTTTGGACCATGAAGATGTCCATTACAAGGAAAGAAACTTCCCAGGAAGAGCTATTAGTTGAGATGCAGGGGTCAAATTACCTTTAACTGAGAAGATAACTCTTACGCTACTGATCATTTAACCTCCTCTTTTCAATGAATCACACGATATGGGGAATATTTACGAGATGACTGCTACAGAGTGGCCAAAAAGTTTTGCTCGTATCAAAGCAAAATTTATTTCAACTAGATTTCTAAATCCCTCTGTATTGATTGTAGCATCATGGTTACAACAACATTTTTCCCCCTTTATCTGCAAAACTGATCTGGGAAGACAAAAAGTATTGATTTTTACTTCGGATTTCTGTAAATACAAGCTTGTTCAACATCAAAAGAATGTTCAAACTTATTACCAGAAATATGCAAAGAAGTTTTATCTTGAACCCGATAAAGCAGAGAAAAAATTAGTTTGACAGAAAAGCTTCGAGGGGTTGTGATCTATTCACTGGATTTTTTTTAAAGCTTGTCTCCTTATTAAGTGATTCAGAAACACTCATAACTTTTTTCCTTTGTCTGGAAGGCAAATTAAACTATTTTGGCCGCTTGGAGACTATCGCGAATAAAAATAATCCCAGACATGTGCATCATTAATTTGGCATTTCAGTCAACCAATGATAAATGATACTAAGGGCTACTATAGTGTCCACGACCAGTAATGTGTGCCTGTTAGCAGGGTGGGCAATTTTGAGAATTAGCGTGACTTTTGGACACCAAGTGGACAAAAGTGTCCAAAAGTTGAACCAAAAGTGGACAAAAGTGGACAAAAGTGGGACAAAAGTGGACAAAAGTGGACAAAAGTGGACAAAAGTGGACAAATTGAACAAAAGTGTGGCAGAATGTGTCCAAAATTAAGTACAATTGTGCAAAAGGGGATTGACAAGCAAACACTTTAAACCCTAAATCATGATATTTCTTTACCAAATCTAGATGTAGACCAGCAAATAGAATCAGTAATCAATAAAATCTAAGCTTTCTTCAAACACATAAATATGAAGTAACAACTAGCCTTTTCACTAACGTTTTAATTTCCAAGATATACACTTAACGGAATTCGTTATCTTGATACAATACAGCGTTATAAAGTCAAAACAAATATCTTTAATATATTTTGAATGTTAATAAGTCAAAGCCACACTATAATCAGGGCATTTGGTGGCTGGGTAATTTTAACAAAGATTAAAAAGAAATAATTTTAAAAAGCTTAGGAGCTGAATATCAAATATCCAATAATACTTCTCATATTTGTAATATACATAATATATTTATAAGGAGTGCATGAATTACAATTTTATAATACATCTAAAAACTAAGATATATGTTTCTTTAAGAAACATTGGGAATCTCATTTCCTGACATCAATCGCATCTTTAAAAGTTAAAAATATGCCTAACAATGTCTCAATTAACTTACTTATGAAGAAAAACCATAAGTATAGGCAAAATATGTCATTATTAGATTTTAGCAATTCGTAAGAAATTCAATTTTTAATATTAGTACTTTTTAAAAAGAAATCCCAAATGACTGAAGATTTAAGTAAAACATTTTTGCAAAAAGTTAATAATGTTGAATAAATGAAGCCAGATAACCAGAATATAATGTTTAGCTATTTCAGTTTTTGAATCCTTTGCAACAGCTGCATTCTACTAGAGGGAGACTTTGTTCCCTGCTTGCTTTCTAATCTAACGTAAGAAAAAAAGAGTTAAGAACCTGTCTTTCAAAAACCTTTTTTGGGTATGTTAGAGGTATATGGCAAAGGTTTTAAAACTATCTTGCTCTTGGAACCATCAATGAGCAATTTTTGAAGTAGAGGATAGGTTTCATACAGAATATCCTTTATATTTGTAGTTTTAAAGGTTCGTATTTTTGGACACTTTTGGACACTTTTGTCCACTTTTGTCCACCCTTATTTTTGGACACTTTTGGACACTTTTGGACACTTTTGTCCACTTTTGTCCACCCTTATTTTTGGACACTTTTGGACACTTTTGGACAGGGGTGGACAAAAGTGTCCAAAAATGAAATGCCCACCCTGCCTGTTAGTGATGGGATCAAGAAAATTTTCAGTATAAGGATTGCCAGACAGCTAGGAAAGTCAAAACACCAGCCGTTTCCAACGTAAGGTAAAAGGTTAGGTTTGACCAAAAAGGCAACCCTAGTTTGATCGAAGAAAAATCAGGGTTGCTTTTTTGGGACTAACTAACGGGTTTCCGATATTCAGCTAGTGATGCCATATGCCACTGAAAATGTAGCCCTGGTCGCAACCTCCAATGATTATTTATTTGATCCCATCAGTAGTGTCTGTGACTGAAACTTTTGGTGGACTGATTTGTTTTTTCCCAATCCTTGTTCCTTTCAACGTCCCTGAATGTTTAATATATCATCGATTGAATTCAATCTTGAGCAATGAAAATCACTTTCTAAATATTCTCGCACCTACTTGAGAGTAAAGCAACTCATTATAGGGCCATTTCTCTGACTTATTGCCAAACAACCCCTTAGCAAGACAAAAGTTGGAAAATTCTCTTATTTTTTAAACATCCTCATAATGTAGAAATTACTCTGTTGCCTTAGTGTAGACCTCTGGTGGATTGATATGTACGTCTTCGCTGATCAACAATCTTGCATGTTAATATGAACAAAAGTATGTCTTGGCAATTTTAGTGACTACATCATTTCAAAACTACTTTTTGATAGTTTTAGCCATCGAGTTGTTGATTTTGCTGTGATTCTATATCAGTTTGGAAGTGGCAAAAAACTTTGGGTCACCCTGTAAACTAGTGTCATTCGTGGTCAATGATCAAATGGTTTGTCTAGTTTTACTGCATTAACCGAAACTGCAACCATTCTAATTAGCCCCTGCTTTTGTTAACTTTTCTCTCATAACAATAAACATTTTCAGCATTCACTTTAACCACTAAAACCAATTTAAAACTGTCATTTGCAAAAGGTCCAATCAATCGTCTGGTTAAGATCCAATATGAATTGGAATAGCTCGAAAGAACATTAGCAAAGAAGTATTTATGTTTTGGAAAACTTTCCAATATTCTAGCACCATAGGTGTACTTTGAAGTCCCCAAAGACCCCACAACTTTTCGCGGCAGAATATGCAAGGAAGCATGCATGGTCACATACGCAAAAAGTTGCCACATTCAAACGTATTTTTCGACTTTTCTAGAGCTAAGTGTTGCACATTTGCTTCGTGGCCAAGGACAAGGATTAGGAGAAATCTTTCCAGAGGCATGCTTTCTGGGCAATCGAGGAAAATTCTCGACAAAAAGTACAACACAAATGCCGGGTTTTATAGCAACGACGACTCTTCCAAGTTGACAAACTTGATATGTGATTTGACAAGATTCCTGCGTATTTTCAAGTCCGAAAATCATCAAAGGATGTCTAGTACCTTCAGAGTACTTGAGATGTGTTTAGAAGGATCGAGTTTATCTATAAGAAATAGAACAAAAACTTTTTGATTCGTTACTTACACCTTAGCTTGTACAAACCAATCCACCAGTGATCAACACTACGGCAAAAGTGTCATTTAAAAGGCATTTTGTTGGCACTTGCAGCTATGCGAATCTCAAATTTTCGTGCTGTTCCGTAAACTGGATCGTTTTTGAGTATGTTTATTCGTTTCTCTGACTTTTTTTGGTAGTACACGCTTCTCTTTTCAGATTTAGTGTGCGTAGAAAAAATAAATTGGCGGGACTTGAAATTCACATGCTGTGCAGACAATAAATTGGGTTGAGAGAGGTTTCATTTCTCTTTTGGGATTGATAATGACAAAGGAAGACCACAGAGCCAATTTGCCAATGAAGAGGTCCCCTCAATGATTATGACTTTCATATTTCATATTTGATTTCCAAGACACCTTAAGGGTGTGCGTCATACTGTTGATTGATCTATCGGTCTCTTTTGTTCACATGGTTCTGTAAATGGTATAAAAAGTAATGATCATTGTAAAAGTTTGGTTTCATTTGAATGTTGGCTGTTCGTAACGCAGGGTTTCTTAAGTTGAGTACAAACATATGTTAGGAAAGGGCAGTAGAGGAGAAAATGACAACTTAAAAAACATACGGTTCATCACAAAGTATTTTGCATAGGTTCATCAAATTCTAGATTCATGCATACTGCAAAGATAGGAAAACTATCCCTATCAACAGACGCAATCAATTCCCGATCGATCTTCATCGAACCGTCTAGATTGTCTGGATGAAGTGTTTCTGGATTATATCCAAGGACCTCTCAACCCTCTGGACAGTCAAACCCATGTTGAGGTGACTGAAGGATTTGACAGAACCAAGGTAATTCAATAACATTAGTTTCTTCCCTTTGATTCAGTTGAACTATTGGACTGAACAAAAAATGCTCTTGAAGTCAGCGCTTTGCAGAGCCTTTAGACGTCCTTTGGGTTTATTGATCTGTGGAAAAGTTGCTTCAATGGCTTATGAAGGAAGTCACAGGATCCAGGAGAACACGCACATCTTGTAACAAGAAATCCCGCACCAATTTTGGAGAGTGCAATATCTAATTGGCCAAGTGATTTCCATCTCAGGAGGTTGGAAATGGAATGGGAGTGACAATGGGTTTATGTTTCCTTCGAAGTTGGACATGGGAGATTGATTTATCTTCACTTTTCTTACGCCAAGCAATTGAGATGAAGAATGTAGACTTGCAAGCTTGTCGTAATCTGAGAGTGAAACAGGTCATCTCTCAATTTTGGGCAAAGGCTTTCGAAATCTGTGATTTCTTTGCTCAACATTTTGTGAGGCAAAGCAATTTCTCTTCATGAAAAGACAATGTTTGAATAATAAATGGCTCGTTTATCTCATTACTCTGACAACCATGGGGGATCGGAGGGGAACACTATCTTAGAAATGGGGGTCAAATTACAATCTCGACCTTTTACGGGTAATTCGTCGTTGCTCTAGAAATTACACTTCACTTAAAGCTCAGTCTTGTTTCTCCATCAATATGAAAGGAGACAATAAAATGCACCCATACAATTCCTCCGTTCCTCAAAATGCTGAGATTTTCACATGACATCGTGTATTAGTGTGCGTACATGTTTACGATAAAATGTATACATATTACACACTGTATGTTCTGGTCGAAATCAATGAGGCAAGCAATTGACTTCACCTTCTTGAAACTCTTTCGATTTCCGAAGTTGGAATAAATTCAAGTTTCAACATTGATTACATTGATTTCTGATTAACAAGCTGGGTTGCAAATATTTTGACCGCTGTAATGAGCAAAGGTTGCCTTCCTCTCTTGTGGGCTTTCCGTACAAGTATAACAAAAGCTTCAAAGGTCACCCAAATAAACCCAATCTTTGTTCAGAGATGCACAAACATTTGAAGTTGCAGTAAGTAATTACTAGTGTAACAAATCGGAAATTAAGATTTTACTAAAATGAAACATTAAAGATACGTGCGACCGTTTTCAGCGCATGAAATTGAATGCAAAGCTCCCGTGTAAAGTTTAGAGTTCGTCCGCTATGTCTTATGTTGAAAACCTTCCAAAAGGCAAGAAAAATTGGGTTTCTCAGAGTTAGATTTGTTGAAAATATCTTGGGGAAAACTGCAAATTAAGGGGGAGACGAGGTTTAGTGTTCTTCCCCAGACTCCGACCATTTCTCACGGAAGCAAACCCACAAATGGACAACCAATCTGATAAGACAGTGATACTGTTCATCGGAACCAAATATACGAACGATGTGATTGCTGGCTTCCCTAGTCAGGCGAGGTTCACCCCCCCTCCCGACCTTAGACCCCCCAAATACATCAAATTATTATTACACTCATAATTCACATTGTTGATAAAGCCATCGCAATAAACGTTTACCATATTTAGTCAGTGTCGGTTGGGGAAAGCTGGCCAGAAAACGCAAAAATTTGAATACAAATGTAACTAATTTGGATACTTCTATGAATGTGAGTCAAATGTCATGGAAGTTAGATAAAACAGCATACAATGTTATTTTGGATTCATACAGAAAAAATTGCATTGCTCGTAATTTCGTTTTTAGATGACCCAACGGAACAAGAACAAAAGGTCGGATGTTGTGTATAAACACATTTATCAGTGGTCTCAAGCATAGAATATACGAGTGAGAAACCCCATTGAATCATAGGAATACCATACACTTTTAGGGTACGAATCAAACTGCTCAAATGGCTGCGTTTTTCTTTAAACCGAAAAGTTACAAATATAACCAAGAGAACGCTCAGAGTGTCAAGAAAAGCAATATCAGAAGTAACTTACGGCCAGCGCGGGATGAAAAGACCAGTTTTTCATGAAATACGAATTTTGAACGGAATGACGATTGTTAAAAAAGAAAAAGAACCCTTAACCAGCCAAATGGTCCCATATGCATTCGCTGAAGGATTGCCACACAATCCTAATATGAATCCAATTGGAATCCCTGAAGAAAATAGGATCCTTTTTTTAAAACGGTGTAGCCCAAATTTTGACATCGCTTTGGGACTAAACAGGGTGATAATGAGCCTCTAAAACAAAGATCCTGGATATATCAGAGGACAAAGGATAACCAGGCTTCAGTCGACTCGAAATAAGTTGGTGAATAATGAAGACATCTATCAATGACAGTTAAAGAACACGAGTGAACAGCATGACAAAGAAATGATTGTCATCAAAAAGCTGTAGGAGAATAACTCGAGTAATCGGCAGAGGCTCGTTTGATGATTGTTCTGCTTCTAATTAGGCCGTCCCTACAATATGAAAGCATTTTACAAGAGTTCTTCTTTCAGTGATCTACGTAGGGGGAAGTTACATGCTCTTATTGTGTAAACGAAAGACTTACAAAGGAATGGGAATGTTCACCGAGATTAGAATAGGCTCCACCTAGAGTTGACAGCCAATGAAGGGCATCATCCAATTCAATGGCTTCCCACAGAATCCCGTTCACCAATCTGGACCTGGAGCAAAGAATGTAAAAGTCAAGTACAATATACTTAATTGTTCAATAGTTATCAACGCATTGAAAACGTTGGGTAAGATCTTTTTTCGATCTAAAATTTACTAAGAAATGGCCTCAGCTTGGATTCCTGGCAAAAACCAACACCAAGAAGTGAAATGAAATGAAACAGATTGTAGAATCAGCACTTTATTTTCCTCCGCCATTCCAATCTTGCAGATTCGAATCAAGCAGGATTATGTTCAATCAACTTGGTCCAACGGAGATATGCATTTTTGTTTGAGATTTGTTTGAAAAGAACAGCCTTTTTATACCAAACAAAGCCCAAGTGGCTTCCTCAGACACTAACTATTATGATACTAAGTGTCAATCATGGTTCAAACCGATTTCTTTGCTTTTGCCTCACCAAAGCGCCTGCATCAAATTTAGCATTAAGCTCCTTCTCCAAAAAGACTCGTCAATACCTAATTTCAACCTAAAGTGCCTTGAATCCTACTTACGATGCCAGATCGAAGAAGTTGCGAGTCTGAGGTCCATGGAGAATGCAAAGAACCAGGTTGCAACGGCCCCAACAGGCTCGTACTTTACGACAATAAAACCCAAAGCGCTTAACCAAGAACACGAAGGCCGATATAGTCTTGAGATCCATCTGAATCATCACAGCACCGTTTTCACTGGCTTTGGGGCTCCTCCATCGCAAGATCGTCCATTGGGGAGCAAAGCTACCCGGACTGAAGGCCACAAATCGGGTCATCGTGGCGTGAGTCCGATTTTTTCCAACACTTTCACCGTTCGAAGTCGGGCACTGCCCGGACGAACCAGGCGATAAGATCCGGGTTCGGACAGATCCACTACAGTCGAGCCTAAACGGGCTTCTTCGGTATCACTTATTCGACCTCCGTCGTACACGGAATGGAGCTCAGGGAATAATGCGGCAAACTCCTCCACGGCCAAAGTGCTTGGAGCCGAACTCACATTGGCACTCGTTAAGGCCACGGGGCCTTGCGCTTGATGGCACACGGCCAAGATAAATGGATGGTCCGGGATGCGGATACCCACAAGATCCGTACCCGGGTTGAACTCCAAATTCAGTTCTGGTTTTCGACGAAAGATCACAGTCACGGGTCCGGGTAGCAGCCGCTCGAGGACGGCACGAGCCACGGTCACCTCGGACCAGGTATAAATGTCTTCGATCTGGCCTACACAAATGGCAATGGGCTTGTCGGCATGACGGCCCTTAATTTGATAAAGCTTCTGCACGGCCTCTCGGTTTTGGGCCAAAGCGGCTAGTCCGTAGATTGTGTCGGTGGGTGTGGCAATGACTTGACCACTCTGTAAAGCTTGGGCGGCATTGAGGGCGGCCTGAACGGGTTCAAATCGCCCCTCGTGCACACGAATGGGCCGGACTTTAGGATGGACGTTCATGGAGCCAGTCCAAGTCGATTGAATGCGTGCAAACTGGGCGAGGCGACAGAGGCGGGCCATACAAGGGGCGTAGAGCACTATTCTCGCCACCTGTGACTACAAGCCATGTTACAACACTTGTAAAACGTGGTCATGGGCTCGTCGGCCGATCGGGTCTGGATTTGCATGAAGAACGCTTTGGTATGATCACATTTGGGACAAGTTGCCTCCGTGGCATCCACGTTTTCCCAAGCCGCACTGCCGCCTAACACATCATCCACCTGTAATGGGATTTATTTATATTTAGAGTTCTGGATTGAGGCCACTGGCAGCATCAACATTGATCAAGATTGCGCAATGTGGTGTGTTTCCGGGATTAGTACTAGACTAATGGTAAGTCTATTTTCATATTTAGATCTGGAATTGAGTCGCTAGATAAAAAAAAAACCGAGTGTATCGAGTGCCTTGAACAAAAGATTGATGATAGCCTTTGATGACTTAATTTCTATTGCAAGTTAAAGCACTATTTCATTTTTGATGGAGGCGGAGTCGTGATGAAAATGTTAATCCAAATCAAGAATGTAAGTTTGGTGACATCCTCTTGAAAAGGGTGAAATTATTAGCACAACTGATTGCTAAAAGTCAATGAATATCTCCAAGCTATATCAACGATTCTTTACATCCCTGATCATTCCCAATAGTTCAGTCTGACAAGATACGGGCGTGTATATTGAGTAAAAGTCCATCAGGTCCCCCAAAACACATGATTACCCGTGATTTTTCCTCCCACTTGAAGTCGTTAATTTTTCGCTACGATTACATTAATCACTATCCAAGAGGTAATTGATTTGATGAGTCGATATATTTCGCCCTCAAGAGTGTTCATGGGCCTTGTCTTAACTTCAAAATCGCTCGATAAATCCCCATTATCGGGTTCGAGATTATTCGAATCCCAAACACATTCATAAAAAAAACCTGTCATTGTCAGAAATAGCCATGCTAAAACCTGGTCCCCCATATTGGATGACATTGGATGAAGGATGATGATACCTCTTTGAGTTTGGGATAGATTCGATTTCCGATGCGTTTAGTGATGTTGTGCACGTAAGGACAAGTGGAACAAGCGAATCGCAGAGCCTTAGGTCCTTCTTCGACGCCTAGGATGTTGGCACAAGTGGGACAGAACATCAACATGACGCCATACACTTACGACCACGTGCTTCAGAGGCCAATTTGCATCATGCTGGCATGAATTGCACCGATTGGGCTCACTTGGGGTGAGAAAAGACACATGATTCAACATTGACATTGCACCACAACAATGAACAGGACTGCCAAAATGAAATACTGGAAAAGCCAATCTCTCTACTTCTGTCGCAAGACTTAAGTTTATTCACGTGTTTTTAGAGAGGCGAGTGAGTGTCCGCAGGGTTCGCCCCAAACTCGCCCAAATGATTAAGAAATACACTAATTCAGCCCTGTTATTTAACACGAAAAAAGTAGATTGAGTTGTACAACTTCACCAGTCTTGTAAATCATCCCAATAATTGACGTTGACACACGAAATGTTTAAAAATGATAAAATGTAAGGGTGGTTCTGTGAAAGCCTTTCATTCATTGTACTAGCGGAGGAAAATAGGACCATGGAAAAAGAGGTTTGTGAAGATTGTTAACTTTAATAACGTTGCCGAGTACGTTTGGAGGTTGTCATGAATTTGCCAGGGCAGTGACCTGACTTGAATGACAAACTAACTGTTTAGAGACCTGCGCTTGGCAACATTTTCCAAAGCCCGTTACTGGACTTTTTTCCTCAAACCAAAAATATCCCTATGAAATAAACGAAGGACAGGTCTGTCTAAGATCACATTTTTTGCCTCATTCAAACGTGCGGGTTGTCATACTTCTTAAGCCAGTTCAATGTTTTACAAAACAAGAAAAAAAAAAAAGACGATACTCAAGCTTGGAACAATCATTTGTTCATTAATCGCTTAAACGAGATTTTGAATTCGGTATCATGTTTATCACAATACACAAATGATGCTCTGTAAACAGCTGGCATTCAGACGCAAAAATGTAAGTTAAAGGGGAAAGAGATTTTTTTTAAAAAGATAGTTTGAATTTGGGCATTAGAAAGCTAAAGTTTCAAAATCAAATGGCCCTTAACTGGAAACTGTCCTTGAGGCTCACCTGAGGCATTGGAAAAATATGTCATCGACCATCGGAAATGTTACGTAATGGCTGAATAGTTCATTGGACCGAGTGACGGCAAAATTCTTTTTTATCCATAATTATAATTTCCCGCAGACAAAACGTTCTTGGTTTGTCCAATATGGTCAAGAGTTAGCAATGCTCGCAGTCCTGGATAGACTGATCAAGCATGACCACAATTCAAATTCTGCGACAGGAAAATCACATGAAGCCTTGGTTCGAACATTCTAGCGCTTAAAATTGATGTTGATGATGAGAAAAAATACGGATACAAGCGTTTTATTTTCTAAATATGCTCATGAATGCGATCTCATGTGAAACACATCTGTTCATATTGACCAAACATCCCTTGCGTGCCCGCTAGGTTTTTGAAAATTGAAAGCAAAACGTTCCGTTGAAAATATCAAAAAATCGCCATTCTCGGCTGATAATTAATTACAAAAGTGGGGTGGTTCGATAACTCGAGAAATACACCTCTGACAGAAGTTAGTACAGTAAAAGCCCCCATTGCAATTGACCAAGTATCAACCTCACTTGTTCAAAACTTAAATCAACCCTGCATTCAAGGGCTATCTCGATCTGACGCCAAATATAGTATAAAATTAAAGTGGTATTGAATAGACGAAAATCGATCTTTCATTTCAATAGCACTGGGAATTGTATTTCCTGTAGCGATTAGTGAAGTCCATAAAAAGACCAAAAAGGGGGAAAAATACGTGTTGAAAATTGTCGTCGAGTTTGTCAACTTTCCGTGCCCCAAAATAATAATTTCTCTTGATGACAATAAAGGCAATTGACTAAACATAACTCAAGCTTTGCTATCTAAATCTAGAAGTCTCGACAATCGACGAGCTTATTCATCTTGAAACAGGAATACCAGCATCATTTTAGTCCCTGTCCATAACAATCGATGAAAACGTCCAATCGAAAAGATTGTCTCCAATGCAATTCCCCCCGGATTACACAAACGGAAACGTGAAAACATTAACATCTAAGAGACACACCTACCGCTAACAAAACCCCTGATTCATTACACAGACGTCAACTCTAAACCCAGCTCTGAGCAAATCGATCAACTGAGATCCTTTAGCATAATAGTAAGATTTTCACCAGTTTTCCTCGGTCAGACTCATTTTGATCGTTCCACGAGAATGAGACAGACCGGAACAAGAACTGAAGCCGGCTCAAGATAGCTTAATAGCTAGATGGAACGTTTTCGACGAGTTACGCACCTAGGTTTCAAACAAAAACACGTGTACCCTTCGTGTGACACTCATTCCATTCACCGAATATTTACGTACTTCGTACATACACGTATGTACATACGGCGACAGCGAGTGTATACCAGGGATGTACTCTCTCTTGGAATCTTGAGTGCGACGCCACTCGCCACGCCTCCTGCTACACCTACTACAGACTCGACCATTCCTAACAGCTTCGCCAGACAAACGTTTTCCAGCGCGGACGCTGTGGATCGAATTCTCGTTTCAAAAACACGAAGAGGGCTACACGACTTCGGGTCAAAGGTCGAATCATTACTGACATCAAAAACCAGGCTCAGGCTCTTCCCAATGATTGGAATCGTCTCAGACGGACAAAGGATTTTAAAGTCTCTGCCCTTGGTCCCGTTTCTTTTGGAGTAATGCAGAAAAAAAGGCGGCAAGTGGGATGCTCGGAATGAAAGACGTCATCGTTTTCTAGTCATATGTTCCACATCCATCAGGATTGAGAGAGTGTGACCCATCACAGTGCATGCAATGCACAATGCTGGGCTTCCCGAGTTGGGTCCATGGAATGCTGCGCAGTTCTTGGGCAACCTTTCGCATTACATAGGCCAAACGATTGGACCCGAAAAAAGAGTAGGTCAAATGATCCACATTTGGGGTGGGGTTCATTCATCTTGACATCTGTGTGCGATGACTCAACCAGCAAGATGTCGGTCTAAGCAAGATTGCTCATCTGCGAGCTTCTGGGTTGATAATTTCAACCACATTTGTCGATCTGGAAACCACGAGTTTCGCCATGCCGCCAAAACCTACAGCGTCCCTCCCTTGGGTCGCCATCGCACAAGACAGAGCTCTTCCAACGGATGGAGTCTGTTGGGTCACAAGGACGCATAATCCCCAGGGTCGCCGAATCCGCTCACCCTCGACCCCGACTCTGGGCTTTCTCAGTTACATTTTTTCCCGGATCGTTCGTTTCTTGTTCTCGTTGAAAAAAAAATACTCCTAGAGCCTCCTGAGAGCCACGTCCTTCACTCTGGGTGATTCCACGAACTTCTGGCTGGAAGGAATCGGGGGCAACGAGCAGGAAGAGCGAGAGAGCCAGGAAGGCGGAGAGGGCGAGTGTTAGGTCGTCGGTCCCTCGGTCCCCTCTGCTCTCTCGTTGGTGGGGATCGAGCTTTTGCTTTTAGGATCCAGTGGCCATTCCATTGTGGTGTGTAGTCAGTCTACTTACTACATCTACAGTTCATCCAGGTTCTGCAGAGGGAAGTTCCCGGCGATTCTGGCCGTTCCGGGGCATGATCCTCATCGATCAGGCGAGTTCGTTCTCTGGGGAGGGCACGGAACTTTTGCGCTCGAGCCATGCTTTCCTGGTTGTTCCCGAACATGTGGATGGAGTGTAAGCTATCAGGCACGCGGTTTATGAAGGAGTGAATGCTGGTGTGGACTGGCATGCCACTGTCTTATGTAGTAGTCGCAGTAGTGGCCGGAGTCTGCGATAAGACTGGTGAAAAGAGACCGTTCAGTTTGAAGGCTGAGAGCAATCTTGTGACATACACTCGCACATTCGAGAGTTTTCTTCCACTCTGTGTTCCTCCATTTTTTGGTGGATCCTCCGCACCAATTGTTCAGAATTGCAGTTCGCAGCATCCGATACCTACGGAGATTTCTCGTTGGAAAGGAGACCCTAAACTGTTCTATGGCCACCCAACGTATCGCGTTTTCCTCGCAGAGATCTTCCAAGTCCTTGTCCCTCCTCCGTGGACCCCCGTCGTCCACGGCCAACAGCCCCTGTCTCTCGTCTCATTTCCGACCGCTTTTGGCCACACCCCACGGCGCAGCAACATGGTCAGTGCCTTCCACCAATTTGGCCACCTCCACCTCCGTCTCCTCCGCCCCGCCTCCACCACTGGGCTCCTCTGATCTGGACCAACAACAGCGGACGAAATCCACCCATGCCATCACCCCCTACAACACGGAAGAAGGTGAGATCGAGTTCCTCGAGGAGTGGATGGATTAATTGATTTTGCTTTCGATTGCACTTCATTTTATTTAATGATTTCTTTGTGGCATGTTCGTGTTTTACTTAAGTTGGTCGTTCATGAAACTCGATTTGTTATCCATCTCCCAAGCACGCGGAACTTTGCCGAACTTTGCCGGCTTTCCACAGGAGCCGGAACAAAGTCAAAGTACACCTCGCTCGCTCTCCTCCGTTCGTTCTGTTGCTTCGCTTGGTCTTCATTCATTTAGACTGTTCTTTTCTCGCTACAACCCACTAAACAAGGTGACCTTGCAGCAGCCTCGATCAAGCATCACCGAGTTATCGTATCATGAGACAATCCTAACATTTGGTCTGGACTTTTGTTGTCGTGACGAAAGTTGCTCTTCAAATCAGATCGTTGTTCTAAATTGTTGCGGCCAGTGGGCCGCTGCTTGAACGTATTGCGTCTTTCTGGAGTGATTGAGAAGGTAACCTTGATCTGAATTACGGAGCAGATTCTTGCAATTAAATGCTATGCCTTGTCCTTGAGAATGAGAATTTCGCTGGAAGATTGACCGAGGGATATTGGTGTACAAAGAAACGCTACCGCTATGTCGAACATTTTCTGGGAAGAACAAGGCAGTAATGTCTTGTTGTCTAAAAGAGCTTTGTACTTTCAAGCTACTGGCACGTATAGTACTGCATGGTCCCTGAAGTCAAGAAAACCAATTCCTTTGAGCACCAAAAACAAACAGTGAAGAACGAGAGAAAATGTCTCGACAATGCCATGTACCATGCCACAAAGAATGAATTGATTATTGACCTGGTCATAAACTTTCAAGTGTTCACAGCTGTTGACGGTTACGTTGTGACGGCTAAAGGCTACAAAAAGAAGGTGGACATTTTGGATCTCAGTTTCGCCGACCATCGGGCAGCCTTCAAGAGCAAATCAACATGGGACATTATCAGAGCTTTGGTTGTCTTCAACCTTTGCTCGGTTCGACCATTGGTGGAGCACAATGCCAAGGTAAGCAAACGGGCCTTCCAGGCCTCTTCTGTCTTATGCAAATTGCAAGCGACAGCTGGATGGAGTAGGATAGAAGCACCTCAAAAGTTTGGCACGACCTTGCTAGGCCATAACGACAACAGATGTCTCTAAGGAGAGAATGAAAAAAAGTGGTGACCACAAAGCTGCCTTGACAAAAGGAGACAGACCTCAGCGTATGTAGTATGCAGCAATGCAGCTCCGTCTATGTCTGTGGCCTTGTCTTAAGCACGTGATTTTCCATCGATTGAACGAGTAATAGCCTCGGTCTAGACTTCCGTTGAGGTCGATCGAAGTCCTCATGGAAATCCAAAGCATTGAAAGCCTTTGACATTACGATATGGACAATCGAATGCGATGGGTCTTAAGTTTTCTTATTATCTTCTTCTCGTTTGCTCTCTTTTGCTGTTAACAGACGGGAATAGGCCCATTAGAGGTAATGGAAATGAATACAGTATTGTGTACAACTCACACCGACTGTTATATTCATATATCCACGGAAAATACTACAAATATCTTTAAAAAAGCATATTTGATACAATATACATGTATTTATATTGCTCTTCGTGTTTTTATTTGGTAAACTCCATGGCAATGAATATAATATTCAGAGCAGCCACAGAATGCCGATATTGCTTTGCCATCCGTTTAACGATGCTCTCCGTCTCACTGCACAGTATGTTTTGGATGAATGAATTAGATTGTAACCCAATGCACTCTCCCCACTTCCAAGTGTGATCAACATCTTAAAACATTACTAAACTATCTATGCTTCACCCCAGTCTAACATGTCTCACCTCGTTCTAGCTCATGAAAATCGGCCAAACCATCATGGGGAAGAAGCTCTTCGGCCAATTGATGAAAGGTACCTTCTACGGCCAATTTGTGGCTGGAGAGGACCAGGAACGAATCAAGCCGGTCATTCGTCACATGCACAGTTATGGAGTCAAGTCCATCTTGGATTACTCCGTCGAAGAAGATATTTCGGATGAGAAGGCTCAAGAGAAGGAGTTGAAGTAAGTGGTGTTGTCGCTTTGCACTCGCGTTATTTCGAAAGCTTCGCATACTGATTTGTGCAAAGGCTTTTTGATCTTTAATCACCTTTGACTGTTCCTTGATTACTCCACGTGTTGGATTTTCTTTAATTTGAAAGTAATGCCACATTTGAGTATTTGGATCCACACTTATGGGAACACGCACACACTCAAACCACGTCCAAAGTATCGTGATTACCCCCAAGTCTCACAAATCAGTGATCTCATTTTCAGAGGAGCTGTTCCAGAGAAGGAGACCTTGGAAGACTTCAAGGACCTGGAGAACAAGGGAACTTATGAAGGTGACCAGACCTGAAATTTATGCTAATGCAGTCGATATACGTAAACGCATTTTCATTTCAGATCAAATCAAGCGGTACAAACCGCATCGCAGTGCGGTGAGCAACCGCAAGTACAAGGTCAGTGGCGCTCGGACCTATTTCTATGAAGGCGAGGCCTCTTGCGAGAAAAACATGGAGACATTCCTGCGTTGCATTGAAGCTGTTGCCGATTCCACCCACGGAACCGGATTCTCAGCCATCAAGGTCACGGCCTTGGGTCGGCCCAGCCTCTTGGTAAACAATCTCAGACAATGAAATATCTGTATTTAGACGCTTCCAATGCGAACTTGTTTGGTCCTTCGTGCTTTCAGCTCCAATTGTCCGAGGTGATCGTACGAGCCCGCCGATTCTATCAAAATGTCAGCGGCCATGATGGTTTTGTGATTGAAGGAAAAGTCAGCAAAGAGGCCTTTGAACAGCGGTTCAAGCAGAAAGTCAATTACGACAAGTATGAGCCGGAAGTCCAAGACTGGCTGGGCAACATGACCTTCGATAAGAAAGGGTAAGTTCTGGCGTGTCCGAACAAGTTGCTACAGCCGTTCTATCTTCACACTCTCGTTTGATTGAATGACTCAAGTTACCTTTCTTGGAACATTAATTCAATATCACAAGTCGCTCGTTCCGAGCGCAGGGCAGACAACTAAGCGGCTTCTGATTTCAGGCTGAACATTTTCCATTCCTACGCCCTCACCCCTCCCCTCTCCACCCTGACCCTGCCCAATGAGCAACCAAACACTTGCCTAGCCTGCTCTCTGTCGGATTCCGGAGGCAGTGAATCCAAACCCTAACTCATACCCCTACTTTTTTCTTCCCTGTTCTCTGGAACCTCTAGATTAATCCACATGTTCTCCTGGTCCGGGTTGATCGACTCTCAGCTTCTTCTCAAGGACGTTTTCCGAGTCCCCAACCTCAAGACCGGACACATGGTCAGTCTTATGGATGCTCTCACGGATGAAGAGGAGGAACAGTTCAGGAACATGCTCAACAGAATCCAAACAGTGTTCCAGGTAGGCTTTTCTTGGCAGAAACAATTCACTTCAGATCATACCGAGACGCGTTGGAGACTTGCTTACGTCGCCAGTAATTTGTAGCCGTCCAAATTGTTCGCCCCTCAAGTCACCATGTCAGCGGTTTGATTTTTTTTTTTTTTTGCCTTGTATCGAAGTACGAAAGAGAGCAAACAAAAATGTAGGCCAGATTACGAGTAGGAGCAATGCCCCCTTCTATTTATCTTATCAACCGCTTGAGACGCCGAATTCTTCGCCATGGAAAAGAAATCTAGTAAATGTCTCCATTATTTTCTGTTTAAAGGGATGATTAGCCATTGAACCCAACTTTGCTTGAACCTGGAAGGAAATTTTGGTCGAATTGACCTTCAGTACGAGTATGATTATGTTCCCCTGTTTATTGTTCATTAACATCAACAAGCTCAATTACTTTGTAGTTAAACATCAAGCGCCTGTTTGGATCACTTTCCTGTTTCATTCTTTTGACGAACTTGGCGCAGAACACTTGAAGGCGAGCAAACTGGACTGATCTAGTTTGGACCAGCTTTCCTAACTGGACAGAACTAGTTCCAACTTAAAGAGCAAGGCAAGCTCAGTGCTGATAATTATGCTCCTAGTAAGACGGCGACCTTCAATCATCCGTTGTGGATGTTTGAATAATTCAAGTCGGATCTCTCCTGACAAAGCTTCAACGCACATCGCCAGCCACCACTACCGTATAAACGTGGATATCTATGATGACCACACACATGAATTATTGAAAAGCCTTTGTACTCTGTTCCAGGCTGCAAAAGATTTGGACGTCCGCGTGATGGTGGACGCGGAACAGACCTACTTTCAACCGGCAATTCACAGGCTCACAATGGAAATGCAGAAGAAATTCAACACCGAGAAAGCCATTGTATTCAATACCTACCAATGCTATCTGAAGATTGCTTATCATTCCTTGGTGTTGGATCTTGAGCAAGCCCAACGACAGAACTTTTATTTTGGAGCCAAGTTGGTCCGTGGAGCCTACATGGAACAGGTAGGCATGAATATTAACATATGATGAAGAAGGGCAGAGGATGAACGCCTTGTTTCCAATTTTCCTTGTTCCACGAACCAGATGTAGAGTTTCATGTACTCTTGACAGACTTCTTTACTTCATGGACTTCATGGGACCGTGAATTGAAAAAGAACTGACATTTTGACATTTGAACGCAGCTCAAAATCGGCTCAAATCAGAGTCAGGTCGGATCTAGGCAATTAAGATCAGTTGTACTTAACTTGAAAATCAGTCAGATCATATAGTAAGAGCGAACGCGAGAAGGATTAGACAAGAGAAACCGAGCGCATGCTATGACGATTAAATCTGGACTTGGTTGAACTTTACTTTTTGGGAGTACAAATCGATAATATTGATCATTCGTTCGTAAGGTTGGGAAAGACGTCCAAGTTTTCGATGAAACAAATCATAATACGTAGAACGCTTTTTGTGCATTTACAAGCATGAGTTCGATTTCTCCAGCCTTGTGGCCTTTTCCCGTCATGCAATGAGGAAAGTAGGGCCAGGAAAGTCACTCCACTAAAGGCCTAGGCCCACTTAGCTCGTCCGGGTTGCTTTTGTCTTGCTAGAGCATGACCTCAATGACACAAAAGTCCAGATTACTTAAGCTCTTCGTATCCAGCCAAAACTTGCTTTTGCCCTGGTTAGAGAGACATTGTGAAACTCTCGCTTTTCGTTTCGCAATTCATTAATGGTGGAGCAAGCTCGGGACTAAAATAAACTCTTGCTTTGAAGGTCAATTGCATTTGTTTGTATCCTAGTGAAATGAGTCCAATGACAAATGTTGTGATAACTCTTGTAGGAGCGAGGTCGAGCCAAACAACTTGGCTACGAGGATCCTATCAACCCCACGTACGAAGCCACCTCCGATATGTACCATCGATGCCTGAACGAATGCATGCGGAGAATGTCAGAATTGAAACAACTCGGGGATGGCAGTGAGCAGAGGATTGGAATCATGGTGGCCAGTCACAATGGAGACACCATTCGATATGCCATCCAAAGGTGATTGTGGGCGTTCAAATTCCACAATTGAAATGTTCTCTTCAGCTAATTTTTGGAATATCTATTGGATGCTTGCAGAATGGAGGAGCTCGGTATTAAGCCTGAGGATCGCTTGATTTGCTTCGGTCAGCTCTTGGGAATGTGTGACAATATTTCGTTTCCATTGGGTAGGTTCTAGAATTTCTGATTGGAAAGGGATCTTTATTTAAGTCCATGGAAACCGCAACTCCAGATACTGATTTTTGGTGTCAAGGAGAATGATCCCAGCTTCATGGGAATGATTCAGGTTTTTGAAAATCTCGTTTTAATGCAGTATTGTGCATGTACTACTTCTACTATCCCACGTCAAACACATGGCCCAGCCACAGATTTTGATGAAGCAAGTGTTCGCTAAAACTCTCGAGGGGTTCATATAACAATACTCAAGGAAACAACAGTACAAGCAAAACACTTAATGGAAAACAGCGAAGAAGTGTTCCAATTATTTTTCCAAACACTCTCTCTCACATTTACCAACCATTTCGGCCATAAGAATTAATTCCTCATTATGAGGACCATGAGGGAGAATGCGCTTAGATCAAAACTTTTTCAATCGTCATTATGATAATGAAAAAAAAAACCCTCAATTTGCACTTCAACGTGCACCCTTGGGTATTATTAGTCGGGTTCTTTTTTAATGGGATACAGAAGTTAAACTTTACTCATGAGTGGAGAATTAGTTCAAACAAAGGAACCAATACATGACTCGACATTTTACGTTGTTTTTTGTGACATTGCCACTAAGCAGTCTTCTAATTTTGACTCAATTTCAGGTCAAGCCGGATACTCTGTCTACAAATACGTCCCATACGGTCCCGTAAATGAGGTTCTGCCTTATCTGTCAAGGTAAAGATAGTGATCAACAATGGTTTATTTTATAGTGCTTATTTCATAGCTTTTCTTGTGCATTTTCCTATTGTAGGCGAGCCCAAGAGAACCAGGGCATGTTGAGCAAATTGAAAGTGGAGAAGAAGCTCATGATGAAGGAGTTGCTGCGAAGGACAATGCGACTTCAGTTGTTAGGCAAGCCCCAAGGTGATTATGTGCCTGTTGGATTCGAGGACGTGAAGGTCAAATAAAGAGTGGCCCTCCCCAAGCTTCATCCGTAAATGCATTTGAAGGCATGGTGATTTCATTCTGACTAGCAGCCCTTTATATTACTACACCTACCTACAAACATTCGCCCGTCTACAAGATTAACTTTAAGATCGTTGATTCCGCCATTCTTGGTTGTGTGCAAGAAGCAAGAAAGAAAGCCTATTGAAGCAATCAATCGATCCATATTGGAAGTTTTCCATATCGATATCCCCGATTGCTGTTTGTTACACTTGATCTGTGATTGGGATTCAAGTTGTCCCTCTCTTTCTCAATGAAAACAAAACTCTTACGACTTTCACGGATCTGACCCGATATTACCAGGAACGTACTCCGGCAATCCGATTCCCTCCCAAACTATTATTCAAGCAATCCCAAAGGTGTGTGTTTGTCCATTGAGAACGCGAAAAGTAACAACAAGAAAGCTTTCAAAAGTTGGATCCCAATGTGCTTCTATCCCTCTCTCAATCCTTCTCTCTTTCTCTTCTCGTTTCCTCTCAAGTTCTACAGCACTCTAGAGATACTACTACTACTACTACTACTACTACTACTACTACTACTACTACTACTACTACTACTACTACTACTACTGCTACCACATACTATATTTACGATATAGCTGCCCTCTCACGAATAGAACTTAACATTGTTCAGTTTTGAAGAAGTATTTTTGAAGCCTTGAAGCTTCTTGAGAGCCCCATTCCTATTTTGTCCCTTATTCAATTTTGAATTCCAGTTCCATGAAGTATAACCAATTCAATGCTTACCATAAAACACTTAGGGCAAAGCAATGTAACGCCTATTACGGATCATTGTAACAATTAAGAAGAACATAAAATTCGAGACAAGAATAAAAAAATAGAAAACACTTGGTCGTCCACTTCAAATTTATATTTCATGCTTCTTGGCTGGTATATGTAGAGAAATAATTCAAGACAGGACATTCAAAACAACATCGACACATATTGTGGTTTTTGTGATTTCTGTGGAAGTAAAGTACACCATCAACCTATTCAATTCATAAAATATTCGCATACGAAATTGTATCTTGTATCTTTTTATGCCAGATTTGGCACTGTTCTCTACATCGTCGGTTATGAACATTGAGCTGACATAGAACATGTGTAGTACGTAGAAGTCGGAGCAATAATGATATAAGCCTAGCACTGAAATACTAATACAAATAATTTGTAATACAATATGCACCATACTTAAAATGATTTGTTTCGTGCTCATGATCGAGGAATCAAGAGACCAATCTAGTTGCATCCATAGGTTAAACTTGGTCCGACGTTGATATTGTTGGTATTGGAATACTGCCTGATCCAACTGCAGGGGTTGAGTGAACGCCTTGTAAGTGCTTCCGCCGATAATCGGAAAAATCTGGCGGAGACACACTTCGGTGGATGTCACTGTCGCGCCTTGAGGCACGCCTTTTTTGTCGATACATGACACTCTGCGAGCGTTTGGCTTGTCGTCGAGAGTTGTGACGCTCAATAGCCGCCGACACTTCGCTGAAACGCCTTTGGGCCAACATTTCAGCCGTGGGTGGGACCAAGAGGGAACCTCCTCCACTTGGCATGCTGGTGACAGGGGAATGGCCGGTCGAAGGTGGAACAACGTTCAAGCTTACTTGAGGTGAAAGACGACGATGGTAGGAGGAGGAATTGGAGTTTCGCCGAGAGACCTCGTCCATGGCCACCGCCACGACCTCGGCCACGGCAGTATCCGATAGCTGGGAGAGCCGTCGCTCGATATCCGAGTGCATGGCGATGGGCGATTGGGATGGATTGACTGTGACGAGCACATCGGCTTGGGTGGTGGTGGTGGTTGGGCCGTGACTGGCCAATGATGACCGCTTGGACATGTGACTGTGTCGACTACAACGCCGACTCAGGTCATTTCGTTCCTGATTACTGTTCTGACTACAGCCAGTCTCATTGGAGATTCGTCGATGCTGGCTTTGTTGGCTTCCATGCCGGAGGTGGTGACCGTTGAAGTTCTCGAGACCTCCGGCAGCCAACATCTGACTTCGGCGTTTCTCCATGTTGAACCTAGAAATGGTTGATTGAAAACTGAATTAGCTAAGCGATGAGATCCATTGAAGACGAAGAATCGAATTTGGTCTATTAGCGTCAGGCCAAGGAAAATCAATATCCCTTTGAAGTTCTCAAGGTTTTCGTCTGCTCAGGATATCCTCTCATTCGATTAGATTCCCCATTCAATCCTATTGAAGTATGCTCCTGTTTTGTCTTTGAAGAGGAGCATGGTCGCGAAAAGGATCTAGCTCCTTAAAAGACATTTCCTCTCGTTCTTCCGTGGAATTTTTCGAGGATGCATTTAGTGGGGAACGAGTTCAATTTAGAAACACACTCATTAGTTGTCAAACTTCGAAAGGGTCCGCTAGAATCAGTAGATTTCTTTGAACTGGTCCAAAATTTGAGCGGCCTTGAGCCCCTCGAGATCCACTTGCTTTCTGAGAGTTGGCTCCTGATCTCCTCAGAAACAATGCCGAGACTCTTAAAGGCACGTCAAAAGATCGAGAAAATCCTGAGCCCAGCCCGAAATGAAGGTCATTCAAATTCTATTCTACCCACGAAAGAAATTCGAGAACCACTTACTGGAGTGAGGCTGGCTCAGGTTTCGCGACTCTCTGACGACAACATTTGCAGCAAAGCATTCGAGCAATGGGATGGATCAAGCGGGGATCCATTGTGATCCAAGTGGGACCAAAAGGTTCGTGGCCTTCCTCCCAGCTTTGGCATCGGGATTGTGGACACAAGCGAATGGAAAAGATCACACTGAGCACCACCATCGATGCAAACGATATGATTCCTGAAATCGAGAGAACAATGAAATATCCAAAAGATCTGCGAGGAACCAATTGGCCCAAAATAAGGAAACCGTGGATTTTTCGTTTAAAAGAGAGTTGGCTTGGGGTAGATGCTAAAGTCAACAAACCCAAATGCCCTAAAATCCCCAGAGCCCGAATAGAGTGCAGATCCCAAATTACCTAACTTGAAGACGGTATTCTTCCTCCAGTACGAAAGCCACAAGGCCGAACAACCTTCAAGGATTAGACTGCTAGCGTAGACAGTTCCCAAATGGCAAGCAATGTGATAGAAGTATAGACGGGGAAGAGGAACATCAAAGGAGAAAAGCAAAGGAAATGGTTCATTGCCTTGATCGAAAAGGTGAAAAGTGGGGAGCGAGAGAGAGAGAGCGAGACGAAAGGCCTTTGCTTTCTTTCCGCTCCCCCCTGATTTCAACTGTCATTCAATTTCGCTTTGAAATGGGCAACCATTCGTGGGCCCTGCTGCTCTTGCTACTCCTGTGGCCTTCATTGCCCATTTTGAAATCCGGCTCAAGGCAGAGGTCACATTTGGGACCTCCTTTTACGCACATATATTTCTTGAGAAAACTCAAGAGGCTTTCTTTCATGAATTGACAGCTCAGTGATTTACAATTCAGAGCCCAAATATCGTTCGCCTTTTGCGAGGATCCTGCAGTCTTTTAGAGAAAACAAGGTGAGGAATGATCAGAACCTTGGCCATTGAATTTGAACTGGGATCGTTGTGTCACGATCAGCGGCTCATACATGCGTATACGCCTTTCGAAGCCAATCCATGAAAGATTCATGAGCCTTGACCTTCACGTGGTTAACTGTCCTTTTGGAAATGCTTTTAGGTTAGCTTTGCTCATTCTTAGGGTCGTAAGATCGCAAGAAAAGCCCTTTTTGGGAATGGCTGCAACCTTGATGTTATCTGGCAAATTCCGTATTATATGTTCCTCTTCAATCATTGAAAGCAAAAGAAGGCACGTAGCCTGGCTTGCAGGAAACAAGCAAGCCCTGCATTTATGTTGTCCCCAATGTCCGACATTTAAAAACTTTTCAAATATAAGTGCAATGCCTTGATCGATAGAGAAAAGACCAACGAGCACCGATCTATCATAATACGTGTCTCTATCTTCGTTGAGCAAGCTTGTCGGTAAAACTTTAAGACACGTGAGTCTTTCCAATTCCGTAATTGATATCAAACCTCCTCCCCGCGAAATGTAAGTCTTCCTTATCATGGATTAACTTTAGGTCTTATCTCTTTTAGAGCAGCATTTCACAACACTGGATGGAAAGTGTGAATATGTGCAATCAAATCTGGTTCTTGTCTAATAGTACTCTTATACGAAAACCGATATTTCATCAAAATTCAATGGAGCAGGTGTCATTGATAGCTTCGAAACACGGGGAAGATATTCGCAAAATCCCTTTGTCAATTTTGAGCTGGAACACTGTTAAAAATCACATAAATCATATATACATATTTTATTTCGAATTGCATATATTGAACATGTTTTCGTGTCTATTCAGCAAGTAAGGAAGAACATTGTGAATGGCGGGAACCAATTACCAGGAGAAGACCTTAAAGTTTAACAATTAGCATATTTACGTTTGATTAAGTTTAGATCATTGAATAAAAAAGAAATATGCATGGGGACGTTATGTAAAACTCAAAATGTGTAGGATATCTCACTTTCATTTCATAGTGGCTGAGTCCTGATTTTCGAATACGTGTATAATCTTGATTTTTTTTGTAAGGTGTCCATAAAGTTATTCTTTTTCCCATTTCCTTTTGGCTTTGAAGCTTTTTATTACTTGTAGGTGGCATTAGTCACGGAATCCATTCCAAACTTGGCCCGTGTCTCCTTGAAGTCATCGTGGTTTTGGCTTCAAAAATGACCTTAGTCTAAAAATGTTGGCACGTATCATTTTGGTGGCACTTTCAGCCAAGAGGTCGTGTTCCAAAGAGAGCATAGATATGCCTGAGCAATCCTTAATCATATTTGAGTTATCCTACGTCCGCTAATCAAGAAGGGATGTACTCTTGCAAAAGCCTTTGGGTCAACGCCCTTAAAGAGAGGCATGATTTTGTCGTTTGTACCATATATCTCTAAGAAAGTATATAGGCCCAAAACCCAGGATTACTTCAGAATAATGGACATGGTCTTGAGTTTTTGCCGCAATGACCTTTGACACAAGGGACGGGGTCAGTAGACACTCGTGGCAAAGTTCCTCCCCGTCTCCCTTGAGGATAAATGGTCATGCTTTTTCGGGCCCTCCACGAATCGAAATCAAATGAAAAACCACTCCACAACTAGCACGTCATATCTATATAGACTGTAGGATAAACAAAGGACATCCTTTTCATGAATAATTCTGGGCTTTTGGGGTTAGAAACCAAGAGCGTTGTCTGTCTGGCTGGCTGGCTGTGTTGCTCCACTTTAGGCAGACAAAGAAGGAATAGCTATATCCGAACGAACGTACTGTGCACTCATAGACTGCGGCTTTACCTAAAGCCCCATATCCTGTTCCCAAATTTGCCATTGTCTCAAGATTCTGGGAGCTACTTCATACTGTCGAGTGTATGTAGACCCTGGGATGGGTCGTTTCATTTTCTGCTTACCATAGTAATGATACGAAATTTGAAAAAGACCATGGAACGAGGCTCTTTGCCGTCCATGACCCTTGAAGCGGTAGCCATTATTTCCATCCAGCTCGGGTTTGGCCAGAACTAACGGGGGCTTGTTCCCCACCGCCCCGGATCCTCCGGAATTAGTGGCCACATTGGGCGGCATGATCCGGCCCGTTCCGGTTCCAATTCCGGTTGCGATGTTAGTTCCAGTTCCATAGGATGACGAGGGCTGATGAGGAGAGTTGGGTGCACTTCCCGTCGAGGCCAGTGATACTGGGCGGGCCAAGGGTGGGGCTGGAACGTAGGATGCCAAAACGGGCCCACCATTCGAAATCGGTGATCGAGGCAGACTCTAAAGAGGAGAAGGGGATAAAAGGCTTTGGCCTTGAGATAATCTGATTTATCCGATTTGCAATCTTTATTCCTTTCGTTTTCCCCACAAGATCAAAAAAAAAAAAAACTTGCAGCTCGCTTTTGACGCAAAACTTGCCCCGGACCATGTTTCCTTTGCTAGATTTATGGGCTCTAAAAAATGGGCTTTGCGCTCAAGATACGTTTCTAAAGCGAAGGGAATATTTCAGCAACACGGGTTCCTCGGGTTCACAATTGCATATGAGGAGTTTGCACAATACCGGAAACGGTGAAAAGCTCTTGGGTGTGGGAGCACTTTTTGAAACGAACGGAAAAGTCTTTTCATTTCCACTCAAAGCGTTAAAACGTGATTGGAGAGCAAAAAGTACTGCATGTAGTTCCTATGCGCAAATATGCCTCTTTTTGAGGCCCGTTGATCCCAGTGACTGGCTCATAACTCGGACTTTTCTTTGGCCTTTTTGAAAAAGAACTCGGAAGCCAGGGTCGGCCGTGATCTTCATCCGAAATAAAAGAGCAACTCATGTTACAATATCTCTCCCAAAGTCCTGAAAAGTTTTCATGTCAGCCGTTGAGGAACTGCTCGTTTCAAAAGCCTTGCTTAAGACCCAATGTCTCGCGAGATCTTGCCGAAGGTCTTGGGCAGTTCTTGATTGCCAAACTGAAACCAATAAGTCGCTTTCGGGTAACTACCTTTTTGGTCTTTTGTCTATAGGTTCGCCCAGTCCGTTCCCATTCCTCCCCAGATCGACTAAAAACTCTGCGGTCGTTATGTTGACCAAGGCCATTCCATGTCCTTAAATCATGCCTTTCCCCCTCAGTAGCTAATATTTTGGTGGCTGGGGTAATCTATTTCATTTGCGTCGTTTGCATCTTGATTCATTCAATCAGGCAAGCACACTCGAGTATTCCCATTGATGTTGCTGCTTTCTTTCGATTGGTTTGGGGAGGGAACCCAATGGGCAAGAAATAACCAAGCGGATAAGCCACCCAAATATTCGCCTTTAGAGACCTCTAAAGAACGTACATGATCCACTGAGGGAACGATGTTTCGTGGTCCTCCTTCTCCATTGGATCCAGGTCCACCGATGGTTGTACTGAAGCCTCCCAAGCCTGTTCCAATTGAACTCGAATCCTTGGGTCTTTGTGGGATCAAAAAACTGGGCGCACTCTTCTCCACAATTTTCCCCACGCTCTGGATTGGAGTGTGTGGACTATCAAATCTGGAACATGGAACACATTATTCTCATTAGACCCTCTTCAATATTGACCAGGAGAAGCTCCAATTAGTCTGATTGTCAGCACTCGAGTGGAAGAACCAATGGATCGGGCATTCCTGGTGAGTAAGTGAGCGAAAGAATGAATGTCGCCTTGATTATCCTATCACTTACAATCCTAGACATATTGTTAATCAGCGGCACCCGGTAGTTATCGAAAGCATCAGTTAACTGATTCGATTTATCATAGAATAGCCATATGCTGCCTACTCAATCATCCAAAGTATTCTCATCCTTCAAGTGGCCTGAAGGTAAAGCGAATTGACGCTTCATCATACCTCGGTTTACATTTGACAAAATTTGAAAGGGGTCTTAGTTTCGTTAAATCAAGGTTTTAAATGACACCCCTCTTTCAAAAAATCGAGACCACAGTCTTCACGAAACATCTCCAAAAATTGAAAAAGCAGAAAAAATACATGCCCTCTTTATAGGAGTTGAGACAACTAAAAAGTAGGAACAAACTGGAAAGTGTAGTGGTGAATGAAAGTTAAGGCAAGAAATGGTCCCTTGGTCAGGTCACTTTTCATTCGTGTGTATGTTACACCAAGACCTGTTTTCTTGATCACATTTACTTGCCTCCTTCCCCGCCAGCTCCATCCATATACGTACATGTGATTGCATTTTCTTTTGACCTCTGGAGTCATTCGTCCATCCAGATGCCATGTAGCCAAGTTGCAGTTGATGAAAAACCAACTTTTCTGTTCCCAACACCATTGTATGGAGATAGTAGGTAGACTTCAACTGTACATGGCTCTCTGCAAAGTCTCAGAGAGCACTGCTCTGTCTCTCACGCTTTGCCTGATATATTCCTGTCAGGAATTCCACTCAGTCCCTAATCATATTTGGTCATGGGACTTTGAGGCCTTCCAGTTCCAGCTTGAGTTCTCTGCATCATCTTAAGATCGGGAAAAGTGTGCCAATACACAACTCTGCAACAATGCAGATAATGGACCACAACTCTGTAAAACGTGAACCAAGACCAAACAGGGAAAAGACCAACCACTGAATATGGCTTGGAAGACTAAATTGGGGATGTATTCTGCGCGGGTTTACTTGTCCAAAATGCACATCATGATTGTGCGAACGTTTGTTTCAATGGGCTTTTTCATCACGGTTTGTTCTTGGCTCGAAATAACCATGCTTCTTTTGATAAATCCTATGTGGATTAAGTATGAGTAGCTTCGTGAAATAGTAAAGAGCCTCAATTTCAATCCTTTTGATCATGTGCGTAATCCATATGATAAATAAGAACAATACATATTGTAAAGACAACAGTCGGCCATTAGGTTCCCAGGAATGGTTAAAAAGTCCATAGAAATAAAATGAAAACATATGATGGCAAATATACACCAATGATAAGGAGTAAGAAGTCAACCTCGCCTTGTTTTATCAATGAAGGTTAGGTTAGGTTGAAAAAGTGGCTTCATCTCCTTATCCTGGATGGTATCAAACTACTACTACTACTACTACTGGTCTAAAAAATGCAATGAGGAATTTGTATGTTGATTTACGAGGAAACATAGTCTTGTGCCTTATTTTTTTCTTCTGTACTACGACGAAAATCAACCCAAAGACCTTTTCATCATTAAAATAGTAATAAAAAACAATTGCTATGAATACGTTCGCGGATTTTTGGGGCTAAATGTAGCCCATGTAGGTCACTTGAAACAATTTAACCACTCTGGCAAAAAAGACAAAAAAATATTGAAGCGATATTGCCGGAAAGAGATTAGTTGCGTCAAATATTTCCGACTTTTTGTCAACTCCAGCAGATGTTTCAATAATTAAAAAGCATCAAATGCGAATATTTTTGGCGTAGATTTGCTTGGCAAGTCAAATATTTGATCCCTTACACTGAAATGAAAAAGATCTTTATGAAACAATTCTTTGGACTTGAGCAAAAAATATTGCAACAGGATGCCTCGAATGTGGAAGTCAGCCAAGCGATCAATGGGTTGGCTGAAGAGTGCAAAAAATCGACTTGTGCTCGATTCCCACAGATCTTTTATTCTACTGATTAGCCAACCGTGGAGTGGGTGGTCTCAAAGCGCTCTGAGTCGTACGACATCCATATAAGTCTAGATATCCATGACTAGCCTCACTTGGTCAAAGACACAATGGAACAGACTATGGTTGAGTAAGTACGTACATATAATTGATATGTTGCTACCCATACTATGCATGGTTTGGTAAGCAGTGTGAAGTCCTCGAACTTGGAAAACTTATCTTCCAAGTCATCTTTTTTCAAAAAAAAATCCGACTTTTACCAGTCCTGGTTCCCATTCTGAAAATGTTGTCATTCAATGAGACTCGATCTGGGACAAACCAATTGAATAGCTTATCCTGGAGAAATCTATCTTATCCTAATTGTAATCTCCATTTCGAACACTCACAGAGGTCATTCCGAAATCGAGCACACAATTTTGTGCTTTCTCAATCACGAATATCTCACTCCGTGGATGGAAAAGGGTTCCAACAAAATCAGTTCTGAGACGAAAAAATGCGCCAAAAGAAAGTTTTCCTTCAGTTTTTGAGTCCTTTCTACTGTGCAATGGTCCTTTCAGAATCGTTCTGGGTTATTAAGCACAGTATTCTAACCACTGTGCGGAACCGGTCAGAAATGAGTCTCTTCAGAGACGTCGCAAGATAATCAGCCTTAGACGCAGCAGAGTATTTGAAACGAACAAGGCCTATTTTCATCCTTTCCTTTGTTCTTCGTGTTGTGGCGAAGTAGGTGACTGGCTCACCAAGCTCCTTTAGAGTACTTCTTGAAGTGCCTGCCAACCAATTGAGCTATTCCCCGGTGGATAGGAATCCACTAAGAATCCCAACCAATCTGGAAGTTCCTCTCCAACGCTCTTCAACAATATTGCACCTTTTTTCTGTTTGTGGTATCTCTCCGCATGGCCCTTACGTGATAAGGTGTTAAGTACTACCTACTAATGTTTGGTGTGATATTCTTCTCATGATAATGCTGCAAGATGGTCGAATGTGCTCTTTGAAGGGGATCGCACAGTCGATATCGACGACTTGTATAACACTTCCAAATCCCGACCAAAGCACTCAACACTTGATTACTGACACTAAGATAAGTTTGAGCAGAGTTGGCGTTGGTGGGGTGCTTGAGTGAATGGAACAAGTTGAGGAACTTGTTCCATGTCTGTTTTCTCAAAGGCTCAGCCAATGTCACCGCCATGAGCTTGAATGATGCCATGAGAGAGAACTTTTTTCACCCAAGGTACACGCGTACATTGTTAACCAGTAGAGAGGGGATTTCTTGCATCTCATACCCTATGTCAGCATCGGCATGGAGGCGGCTTTTTTACAAACTCTTTTGGACTGGGAAGCCCTTGGGAAAACCCAGTTGAGCATCCCGAGTCTCAACACTAGCCTAGCAATCGGAGGATTGCAAATGCATCAGCTCTCCGTAAATCTCGCATCTAAAGTTTTGTTTTTTAGTATCGTCTGCAAACATCGAGCCAACTTTTTTCGCCTCTCGTTCTTCCAAAGGCTTTGGCGAATTTGAATGGAGGAGGGCCATCGTTTCAATGCAAGAAGTCTTATCCTCCCATTTTATGACCTCAAACAGAGTGCGGCCGTCGCTCAAGTCCGATACTTGTAATGATCACTCTCAGTTATCTCGTTTGTCACGTCATCAACGGAGGAGCAGAGACGAAATCCCTCAGGAGCTCCATGGACCAATTCCAAATGGTCTCGTGTCTTCTCTGTTGCTCTAAGAATGGGGAGGAAAAGATGCTCGCTTTTCTGTACTCTCGTCTAACGCTCCTTGGCTTGTTTCTTTCTGTGGTTCATTGTTCCAAGATGAACCATTGGAATCCCTTGACTCGTACAGAGTCGCCCGTGTTGCTCCCCGTCTCCCCTACCCGGTACATACGCGTACACTATGTACAATTCAGCCCACTTGGAATATGCGTGTAACCACATTGGGGATGAGCATGTAATCTTCCAGATAAAGACCCCCATGAATAATGAGCCAACGGGGGCTAGGGAAGTTCTCGTGACTGGACCATGCCCAAGAAAACCATTGAAGATAGAGAGTACAACAGGTACTGGAATCACCTAATCGATCTCCCACAAGCATTGTGAAGATACCCCTTCCCAAGGCTCACCAATCGGAACGATCCATCAAAACCTCCCAGCATGGTCCAATACGCATGCTGAATGTTCCATATCCGGCTATTTCAAGCTCTCTGTGGCGGCCTAGATCTAATAATAAGTCGGTCCTCGAGACTTGAAGTTGGTTCTACTCTCGTTCGCAGTGACTCACCTTTCGTCATATCCAGCCAAGTCAGGCTGGAGAGTTAGATTCCCAAAGCACCCCATTTCATTCTCCATGGGATTGAGCATCCCGTTGTGCGAGCCTTGCCGAACGATCCCTCCCACGGAGAGCCAATGACCCAGAAGGAGCGTCAAGAGCGAACCCACAACGGCCCCACGAGCGCTCACATAAGGAACAAACAGACCTGGAAGGGAAACGAGGGGTTAAAAATAAACCCTGAGCACTACTATGGCAGCACTACCAGATGCATGCACTAAGACCTACAGGACTGGGCATGGCGTCATCATTATCGTGACGATGATCATGATGATGAGGGTGACTGGGCAAACGATAATGGACGATTCCGTGCGGGAATGAGGCAATAATGATTAGGCCACTTTTGCTCGCCTCTCCAACAACTGTCCATTGTATTTGGAGTACTTAAAAAATGTTGTTCCATTGCTCCATGGAGGCAATTATGATCCAACTGCCACTTGTAGTCATGCAAGTACAGAACATGAGATTGAAGGCCGCACGCCCTTTTGAAAACTAAACGGGTGCCCGTTCCCTTCGTGCCGAACTTGGGAGTCCGAAAACGGAGAGGTTCATTTTTTGGAAATTGTGTTCCCACATCCGTCTTCTTGTCTACCATTTCTTTCTTCCATTGGTTGTTGGGCGGGCCCATCACTCAAGAGCAAGCCAGTAACTAGATCACTCGAGCAGTCTGAGCATTTGGTTTGAAACCTTCATCGGCTTGATGGTGTCCACGAGACAAGCCATTCATCACCGTGAAAAGACAAGGCTATTGGAAGGCTACGGCTAACAGGGCATCGTTGCTCCTGAGAAAACATAATCACTGGATGCATCTACTTGTAGTTTGACGATATGAATCAGATTCGAGGAATGATTCCTCAAAGGTCGTTGTGAGATCTGTACCAATGTTGTTTGAAATGGAGGATGATTCTTTTTCAGGAACGATAATATGATCCACGGAGTTTTCCGTATGATAAAAGAGCAACGTTTTTACAAATATTCAATTTTAATAAAAGAACGCAGGATATCAACGCTATTACTTGTGTTGCCTTCGACCATGGCAACACCATATCAATTGTAGCGCGATTGTTGTAGAATAGATCATGGGGGTTTCGTTACAATAAAAAAGCCTGCCTAAATTCTATCCCTGAGTCAAGGATTTTTCAACTTAAATATATGACTATTTGAAATTATGGAAACAACATCGGTTTGTTCAACACTTGTAATGAAATATTTGAAATAGACGTCTCGGTGTATTGTACGATACAAGTGAAAAGATAAATAAAGTCGTAGTTCGCAAAGGTCATACTTCACACCTGAAGTATTTCTTTGCTTTGTCGAAACATTCCCAGTTGATGTATCCCAGTTCACAAACAGATCAGTAATCGAAACAGAGACACTTGTTATTATTTTTACTGGGATACATATTTACCTTCGACATGATTTACGTATGTGTTAGTGTCTAGACGCTATTGTCTGGAGTTCACGGACCTTTTCATTTATATGATCACATTGCTAACATGACTTTTGATATATTATCATGGTCACGACCCCACACGCAACAAGTTTGCCTATCTAAAATTTACACTTTTTAAGTTGATTTGAAAGAAGATAAGCTGATGAGCTCAAGTTATGTCGAAAGGTGGAATTTCAACCTATATTGTATGCCTGGTTCAAAATCTAGAAGAAAAAAAATTAACGGATGACATTTTTATAAACCATCAGAAAGGTAATGCAAGTAGAGTCTAGGACCAAATATGAACAATCTAATGCCACAGAATACTGGACTTGGTCAAAGTTGGTTAATGAAGGTATACGTCAGACTTACTAATGCTTGTCAAATATTCGTCTTATGTAAACGCAACATTACGTAAGCTAAGAAGTCAAAGCTATGGTCAATGCTTATGATCAAGATTTGGAGCAGACAAGTATGTCTCCTCTGTTTATTGACCATATTCCGACATTTTTTTGTTTAATGAGCCATGTCTAGAATAATGAGTTCTTTTTAGAGTTGCTTCTTCTTGATTGAGATTTGGGAGCAGTAATCGAAGTTTTTTCAGCGGGAGATCTTTCATCTCAAGATTGGACGAAAGTGCCCAGAAAATGTTTGAGGAAGAATAAATCAAATATATGAGAAAGGAAAGAAAAAAATCTTACTTAAACTTAAAATATAATATAATAGAATTTTCTCCTTCAAAATTGCGAAATTGATCATATGTTTTCGGCCTCTAAGTATGTTGTGCAAATGACATGTACTACATTCACTGCTTTGGTTGGTAAAGCATTTGGAGACCTGTAGGGGGTTTGTTCAAGTTACATGAACACAATTGGTTGGAAAATGAGTCTAATCTCTTTTCTATTTGTCTATGTGGCACCAGATTGCCACATATGTTGGTTTCTATAGCAATAGAACAATATGGATTTCTATTAACAAGAGTATTTGTTTGCATAACTGTATCAAAACATTGAGGGCATTGGGAACAAGTATTGGAACATTATACCATGATGCAAAAGGAAATAGAGATTACTTGTCAAATGATCTTGTTTCACGATGACAATATCATTCAGCTTTAGGCGTCTTTTGGGAAAGGACAACACCAACCAATGAAATGTGCCTTTTGTGGCAGTCGGTTTGTTTGATGAGCTATTTTACTGTGTTGCTTTATTTTCACTTTTTTCACAGGTTGAGAAAAAAATCCTCTTACATTTCATCCAGTTACATTTCAGATCAATTGCCAAATTAGTAAAGAACTGCATGTACCATGGACATCCCATGAGTTAGGGAAAAATTTAAAGATTGAATTACTAAGCGACTACTATAACATAACACCAGCAATGAAACATCATAAGGCATGTGTACGCCTCTTTCAACTAGGAGTCAGGTGAAAATGACTCGTTAAGATTTGAGTTATGTGAAAATGACTCTGGTATTTTGGATTATCTCAGTGACTCTTTTGAGCCGTAAAAGAGAGAACTGGCTCACTTGCATACCTAAGTCAAGCTTAAAGGTCGAACCTTAGAGTGACCCTTGAGAGTAGTAATTAACCCTTACCTACTCCCAAGTATGTTAGAAATTGGTTACTGCGGAAAAATGCGGGAAAGGCGGAGTGATTTTCGAGTCAGATCGTGTTCCAATGGCACTACAGTTCCCATATTGTATAGAGCTTGCGAAACCTTGTAATGGAAACAGATGAAACCATATTCTCAATCAGCTCTAGTGCTTATTTTATCAGAAAATGGAACTAAATCATTTTATGATTTACGGATCAAGCCAACATCGTTCGTGATATCACCTTCTTTGGGAACAAGACAATATGCTTTACTTTGTACCACGGGGTTTCCCTAAAAAATAACAAACATACTAAAAGTTGTCTGGGGAATAACCTTTGAGAAATATATGAATTGTGAGCCGAATAACAATGGGTCAAAATAACAAATGGGTTTCTGCAAAACTAACCAACATGCCAGTCTTTTAACGCAGCCTTCAGTTGGACGGTTCATGAATATTTGCAGACAAAATGAATTCATTAGTGAGGAATGTGCACTCACTCAAAATGTATTTATTCACTTTTCGAACGCTGCCAAGCATGGAATGTTGAGGAGTGTCGTATGCATTTGGTGGGGATTTTGAGACCATCCGTCATCACGAAGCTGAATACCAAATGTCAAGGCTTCCGAAAGAAGTTGATTTCAAAAGTTTATGGACTTTCCACCCAAAAGCTTGCTCGCATCGACTGAATAGATTGCCTTAAACGACAAATCCACGAACAAAGTTGAGCGTGGATGAGTCTCGATAAAGTTTTGTGCCTTTCTTTCCTGTGTTGAACCAAGTCTGATTTGGGGGCGGTAGCAATGCTCTCGTTTGATTTATGATGTGTTTGCTTGCTTTGTTCCAGACTTACATCTTTCCAATGGGAGGCTCAAGAATTCGCAAAATTTGCGAACCAAACTTTGTTTCATCGCCTCCACCCTTGGAATTCCTCATTCCGAAGCTTATAGCTTATGGACCATGTGTTACACCAGTCAGCAACTACTTGTTTGATGTTACAGAACTTAGTTCGAGTGACCTTGAATGCCTGAATGGACCAACATCACTGCTTCGGGGAGCTGTTGCCTAAAAAAGCGCATAATGGAAGGGCCCCCGAAGACACGACCAAGAATGCACTTTTGGATGTATTAGTTGATTGTCAACTGTTTTTGTTGGGTCTCGGATGAAATCGCACCCTATTTTGAGCCGATTTCAAGCTCCTTGAAGGAGAAAAGCAAATTGGAGTGTCTTTACACTCTAAAATAAACTAGCGTTCCTACTGGGAACAATATCCAGTTGAGGGACTTGTTACGCTAGTGGGGGGGGGGAGGGAATAAATGTAGCTTCAAGTTCATTTGTTGACGTGTTCTTGTGTGCGCACGGCTGAGCAAGGATGAGATGAATAGGGAATGGTCCATTTTTTGTCGTCAAGGTCTCACAAGTCAAGAAAATCTCACATAATGGGCCTCCATTCTGATTTGTTCGCCCAATGTCTGACTTCTATTGTGTTTGAACATGACAGAGAGGAAGATTCATTTCCCATAAATATACCCACAAACGTCCCAAAGTGAAAAGAGGACTATTTTAGCAAGTGGAGAATGAAAGCTGTCTAGCAGTGGTCCATTTTCGGATATCGAAGGGAAGTGGGACTTGAAAAGGGTTCCTTCAATTCCGCATACAAGGAGACCACTTTAGTTGTTCTAGTGCATAACAACCCAACTGAACTGGTCACGGTTTTCCTGAAAAGTTGGCAATTCAAAGGGCCTTCCTTGTCTTGCTTGTTCTCTTGAAGAAGTTGGGCCAAACTTTTGCCAGAGCAACATACAATAAAAGGCTATCAATTATGGGAAAATGCGGACTTTCATATTTCATCAAGATTCAGTGGAGGTAAATGCATTGGATGAGTGCACAAGTGTTGGAAGCAAGAGGGGCCCTCTCGGCCAATGGTGGAATGGTGGGTTTTCTCTGCCAATGCTTTGGAGGATGTACTACCATAGTTTTGGGGGGCTCTCACGAAATGTGTCCCAATATTCGAATCCCAAGAAGGTTCCGAAGAAAGGACCACACACATCTTTGTTCCACGATTGTCTCAATGTAAATACGAACGACACTTCGCACTCCCTGGGAGAAACACTGCCAGTGTAGTGTCCCCCCCCCGTTCCGGGGCCCATTAACATTCCCACATCCAATTCGCAACAACTTTCACCCAAGGTCTCCAGATAATTCCCGAGCCAAAAGAGACCTTTCCCGCCATCGAAGGCCCAAGATGCCCATAATGCTTGCCAAACGCACAATCTAACGATCCATTGCCAAGCCATTTGTGCCAGAACAAAATAACACCTGAGAATGACAAGGACTTAAGTCTGCAGATCTGGTCTTACCGCAGAAAAAGATGCCTAATACAACGCCAATGACCACGGTGGAAGCGGCGATCCCGATGCCAAAGGCGATCTTGCCTTGTAAAGCGACAGCGAGGATGCCAGACATGATACATCCAAAGGCCGACAGGGTTCTGGTCGAGACCTGGCGTTGGGCCTCGGCTGTGGGCGTTGAGGTCGATGTGTTGCGTTCGTTCGTTGTTTCAGAAGCCAAGCACGCAGAGGTCTGGAAGAGGTACAAAGGAGAGAATGGACGATTCAATTCAGCCTTGAAAGCCTTTGGGTATGAATTGCAGTCCCGAGCAACCAACTATTCTAGATGCATGTTAAAGCATTATGTGAGGGAGGAAGCGGGGAATTAGTGGTAAATCAAGCTTAATTAGGACCGTGTAGCAAATCGCTGAGCTCGTCTTTTCAGATAGATCCCAATGAGACCTAGAGAAGGACGGATGGGAGGTGACTGTTGCCGTGCAACGTACATCTTCCAAGTAAAAAACCCATTAATATCTTCCAACTTTAGAGCAATCTTGGGGAAAGTTTCCTTTAATTCTCAGTTTCTATTCCTCTCGGAGTTGCGTGCCTTGCTTGTGGGTGTGGGTGTGTACACAGAGCCCAGACTCATTTGTGTGGGAATGCCCCAGATTCAGTGAGGACAAACACGAGATTCTACTTAACTCGCAGCCGTGAGCGTCGTGTTCTTGGGACACTGAGCTTCCCATTATATGGAGGTAAAAAAAGAAGGCATAAAATAGTAGTGCCAAGAAGCAATAACGTCGCATTTCCTTTGTCTGTCTCTGTGGTACAATATTTCTTGGAGACGGATATCGACAGAGAACTCCGTGAAGCTCAATGCTTGTGTTCCAACGGGTTGGGTTATGTATCTTCCTTCATTATTACCTAGCTCGTATAAAGTATGGGTGTACTTGGAGATGACAAATCATCTGTGACAAACGACAAGAACTAACTCCTCTTTCCAAATCTGTTAAGGAACCATCTGGAAAAGTGGCACGTCAGACTTGGATTTATTCTCATTTTTTTGAGCATGAATTCGTTGTGAGTCAAGGCGAAAACTTTTCAGACGCGAGGAATTAGATTGGACTTCCGTTTGGAGGTTCTTTTCAATTTGGAAGTTGTGTTGCACTTTCGGCTTTCTAATTTAAACGAGAATTAATCATTTTGGCCGAATCAAACCAAGTTGAAACGGGGGCAAGCAACACTAATGAAGTGCCCGTTGTTGCGAGGAGAAGTTTGTTTTTCCCGCCTCAAGCCAAGAGATACAGGGTTAGGAGACATGGAGTGAAAGAGCCAAATAGAGCGTACCAATCATTATCATTCAAATTCCGGCCCTGTGGCCCTCCAGTTGTTCTAAAGGTAGACAAAGCACTCAAACTTGGACAATTGGAGCGGAATGAACGATTTGTCGAGGCATAAAACACAGCAGAGAAAAAGAGTATGTTCCCAAATGGGCCAATAAAATCTGGGAGATCGAGATATTGGGAATGTGCAAAGTGAGCGTAACCTTCAGTGCCTCTGGCTAACGTGGGCGACAGACCATGCTTATCTTTGTGCAAGGTCATTTCCGATCAATTATCCCCATGTGGTTCTAGTCTTCAACCTAGATAGATGTCCTCACTCTATCCCCCTTCTTTCGCAAGGATGGGCATGGGATCGTAAAAGGTTAATGGTTAAAAAGAGAGAAGATCTGTAAAGCTCAAAAAAATGCAATTCAAGATTATTCAACTTGTCATCACTATTTTTCTGATAATGACAGGCAATAAAGAATTTCATTTGCAACTAGATGTGATTGGCATTGTGTCGGGCGATTTGACACTTTGGCATTGACATTTTTGGCAACTTCGGTGCCAAACTGACGTTCAGAGATTTTCAAAGCTTTTGCCTCTTGTGTTTTTGGAAACTGTTTAGACTTCGAAGTTGGAATTTTGATTTTCAATGCCCATCTGTACTCGCTCAAAGTCATCTGTTCAACCGGAGCGGGGTAAGTTATTTACCTTGGTCAAACTGCTCCAAAAAGTTCCCGTGATGAAATTGAATCCCGTGGAAATGAGAGACAGGACCAAAGCAAACAAAGCAGCGAAGAACAAGCCTGAGAAACCGGGAATGTTGGGACCAATCCTGGAAAGGAGTAAAGAGATACTTGGTTTCAATAACCGAGCTCGAGCAAGTATTGGCTTTTGGTCTCAAAACAAAGGGCCTTCAACTTTAAGGCTCAACGCAGGCCCGACTGACTTGGGATTGTGGATTATCGACGGTCGGTTCGAAGCCCAATTTGTTTAGAAGTCAACGTGGAACATGGGAAACTACCTACGGTCTATCTCGGCTAACCCTTCAAGGGCAAAAATCAATGAAACCCCAATCATATAGATAGATATACCTTTGAGTGATCATGCGGGTGAATATTTGATCCGGCCACTGGATTCCTTGTTCGTTTGGCAAGCATTTTGGAGGGAAGTAGCTCAGGGAGATCAAGCCGAGCATCACGCATATCAGCAGGATGAGAATAGCCAAGGGCAGATTGAGCATGAGCAAGGGCAAGGCCCCTCTTGAGGAATGCATTTTGGCATAGCGATCATCTGCAAAAAGCGCACCACACAACGGTTGTGAATTACTTGGAAGGAAAATGACATGAATTATTCATGACACATCACGAGTCACAGGCAGTATTCACATCGACAGATCGAAGTGAATGCCATATCAACAACAGTGAGGGTGAGTTTGGACAAGTTGAAATAGCTTGGTCCTATGTAGTATTTCATCCATCCAATACTACTAATTTACTCTCCCCAGACAATCGTCGTCGATGACTTGTTTTAGTGATGCAGTCAAAGAGAGAATTAAAAAGAAACATCTTTGTAATGAGCATTACTTATTTTTTTAGTGTTTCATTGTGCATTTTTCAAATTTATGAGGTATCTAGTTGATGGGACGTTATGTTGTTATTGATCCAAGATAGTGATGGTTCTGATTTTATATGGAGTCAATGATATTATCTAATAACGTTGCCTTTTGTTAAAATACTTTTTCTTGCTAAACATTTCAATTAGAATGACAGCGAGGTTTTAAAGATGACATGAGTTTTGTCCCAGCCAAGGTTTGAAGGATTTAGGGTTCGTTCCGTAGAAGCTTAATATACGTTTTGAGAGCACCTTCAAGCCCTCGAGAATTCAAGCTAGTTCGAACAATGAAGTCCACTTCTCTTCGTTCTCGGTCTCATTCATTGTTTAATTTACTTCCCTCTGATATTCGTAGGGAATACGTAGGCCTTGTTGATCCGGTAGCATCTTTCAAATCAAACTTGGACAATTTTTTAAGAAGCATTCCAAATCAACCCAACATTGCCAACTCAAATTCGTTGTTAGGCCAAATATCATATTTGATTAAAAGGTAATACATAGACAAATCATAACCTTTCATTTTGATAGTACTGGGGATTACGTGCCGTGTAGTGGTTAGAAAAGTTCGTGAAAACCAAACCATGGTATCCAATAAATGGTTAAACAAAACGAAAGTCTTTGAAAATGGAGTCTGCAAATTGGATTCAGTGCTCACTTTTTTTGGCTTGAAGGCATTGTGAGGATCTAATACACGCAAATTTCCCTTTAGAATTTGTTGGTCGACATTTAACATCTTGAATTGAACCTTCAAAGCCGCAAAAGCTGTACTTGACATTTGAAGAAGGAGGAAATTAGATTTAATGCGGTCGAAGTCGGCCTTCGCTCTTGCTTACCCAGCCTTTCTAACAGTTTGCATAATCAAGATCCACCCTCCTCCTCCCCTTTCCGTTCTCCCTTTTGCCGGAAAGAGTTGCACTATGCTAATCAGATAATACCAAGTTTAGGAAATGACCTTGAATTATGAGAGCTATCGCTGGTAAGGTAGAATTTGAGATTACATTGGTTTCGCCAAGGGAGCCTCCCACATTCATGCCACATTCATGGTTCCCTGCTGAGTCCAGGGACTGGGACCAGGCACTACAACATCAATAACCGCCAAATGGGATGGAAGTTGAAAACAAGTTCCAAGTTCTTACCTGAGCTATAAAAGATCCCGAAGAGCAACAACCACACCACAAGCTGACTGGAAAACACGCTTTGGATCGAGTCTATGGAGTCGGGATTGATGTCGAACTTTTGGGCTACCCCAATCACAGTAGAGAGACCTTTATGCTCCACTAAACCAAATACGAGAACCACCGTGAAGCTAAGAAAAATGAGGCTGGCTAAGATAAAGTCACTGAGCAGAACGTGGCTCTTCCCTGGAAAAAGAAGCCAAGGAAATTGGCACATGGAAGGAACCGTGTTTAATTGCTTCTCAGGCTGGAGGCGTTTCTTACCCTCTATAACCACGAAAACAGTGCAAATCAGGACCACGAGCATTAGAGACATCGAGTGTTTCAAACCAATTAGCTGGACAAATATCAAACTCAGACTGTAGATGGCGCATGCCTGAAGGATGGAAAAATAGGTCGTCGGTTTTGAGTGGACATAAGTGATCCGTGGTGGTGGTGGGAACAAAGAGGAACTCACCGCAAATATGATCCATAGCATGGCTAGAAGGGCCGTGGTCAAAAATAGCACACTTCGGGATTCAAACCTCAGCCGGAGGTAGTCTTTCCAATCGGCAAATGGAGCTTCTTGGGCCGAGAACAGGGGAAGATAGATCAGCACTACCACACAAAGGGCCACACTCACAGCCGGAAGACCCCCCAAAACCACTCCAAACGCTCCGCGGAAATATATTTGGGACGGAAGGCCTGAAATGAAGTGGAAAAGAGACAACTTGAAAGGCTTTGTCTAGGATACGCACTACTATGTTGAAGGCGGGATCGCTTGGAACGGTACGAATCAATAGCCATGAATGAGGGGAACAAAGCCAAGCCCTTCTTCTCGTCGTCGTCCACCACTGCGAACAATGGACGGTTTGGGAATCAAGCCTTACCATCAATCTATCAATCTTGCATTGATCTCTTTTAATGGTGCTTCCCCGTCTCAGAGGGAGAAATGAGTGCATTGTCAGATGCACTCTTCCAATCATCTTTTGCGTCTCTGGTTCCAATTGAATGCATATGCACAACAATAATGTAATGCCGGGAGGCAAATGAGATGTACTTCCCGGCCTGAATTACATCCATATGGCCTTGGAATGCGCCTCTTAGAGGCCCACATATCCAAATATCCAATAGGAAAGGTGAGCATTTGGACTCGTTTTCGTCGAGCTCAATGTTTGTGACGAGAAAGTGAGCTCTAGACTTGGATAAATGTCAAGATGGCGTAGGAAATGGCACGAAGCCACTCAAGTGTCGCCATTGGAAAGTGTCTGCAAGTAGCACGTTATTGGCGGTTGTTGTTTCTAGCAACTACATGGTACTAGTCTCCGCATTCGGGTAAGAAAAATGCGGAAATCCCACAACCGCGTCATTTCTTTCTGCTTCAATCTCCTAAATTGCTCCTCGGGGTTTTTCTTTTCTCGAGTTCAAAAATTACAACACCTCCAGTTCATTCGATAACGTCTTTTCAGTAATTACATGCATATTGCTAGTACTACGACTTGAATGCACTTCTTAGCGGCATAAAATGAGGGTTAAAGGTTCAATTTTCGGAGTTAATCCTGGATTTGCCCGGAAAGAACGTCTTTAAGTGGTCTTGGACCATTGGATCTTTGGAATCACAATAGCCCTTGAATTTCCCGCTCGAAGCCCAAGTCTGAAGGAAAGTACCTGCAATCACACTTTGAAGTCTGCACAAGAATCCTGCACCTTGAAGATTATGTCTCTCGAGGAGTTGAGGTTGGACCAACTTCCAAGTTTCATTCATTTCCCTTATCTCCCTAATCTGGTCCCATGAAAGTGGAGAAAAATTGGGAAACCATCAGACAGGTCTTCTTATGGTCTTTGGTCTTTTACTATTCAGTCAGAAAAGTAGTCAAATGATTGTTTTGTTTTCCGGTGGAATTTGTGGACAACCTCCAGGAGAATAATGTCGAATTTGGGTGGTTGAATGGGTCCCACGAGTCGTGGGACATAAATAACAATCTTAAGTTGGTCAATTAAGGACCCCAGGACAAGATCGGACGAGAATTGAGACAACTTACCAGAGATAAAAGCAAAGGCCGCCATCACGGTAAACACAAAGGCGACATCCGTAAGTCCGTTGGACCGGGTTATTTGAAGTGCTGAGCCTTTGGACCTAGCGTGAGTTCCGTGTATCTCAACTCCGTGGAGGCCGTTTGAAGTGGGTCCATGGCCTTTGTTGGCCTTGCTCAAGCAACCGTGAACTGTTCCCACAATCCATGTCAAGGCCAAAATGAGAAAGAAAAGCACGATGTCGAGTGTTGACCCGTGAAGATCGGGCACCTCCTCGTCCGTCAGGTCAGAAAAGGCCAAATTAGTGAGGCTCATTGTTCTATTAGTAGTTGCTTCACATGACGACTTCGGCTATTGGGGCTCATTTCGGACCGAGTCTGGAATAAAGAAGAAAGTGGCTCAACTAAACGATAGTGCATCTCTTGACTTATCGTCTCGCTTCAAGTTCAGCTTTCGTTCTGTCCAAAAAGAAGACACCCGTAACAATCATCCTCTTCAGGGCCACCTGAAATTGAGCGTGCTGAGAATGAGCAGCTCCTTGAAAACGCGCTTAATTGGGAAGGAAAAAATGTGGGGATATGCTGGGCTCATTGGATGTGCTTATCTATCTAACGAGCCTTGTGAAGATCCAATCACTGATCCAATCACTAATACGATGGAATCTCAAACCTCAACACCTTCATCAACGTGGATACAAATGACGTCAAAAGCCTGATGCTCGCACCATGAGGCCATCATAAACTTCAAAAGAACCAATTTGTCTGGTGTCCATACCACCAATAAATCGAACTCTTTCTCAGAAATGTGACTGCGTCATCAACTCATAATGTATTCAAAGAAGGTCCCAAGTGTCACTGAGAATGATTAAAGAGCGAATGGGGCATTTGAAGACAGCAATTTGGCTATATACTAGCCTTCCTGTTGGGTAAGATTAACTCAGGAAGGAAAACTATTCTCGCGAGTAAAGCTTGGATATAGAGAAATTCAAAAAGTTCTACTTTCTTGCTGACCAACCCTTATTTGGTTATTCAATCAACCTTTTGGCCCAAAGACTTTCCCCCATTGGATTCGGCACAAAGCGCCAAGGCTTGGATGATTTCAAGTTAGTTCCTGCATCAGATTTCAAGAATGGAGAAGACCCTCAAGAAATGTATGGGATGCATCCCAACCAAACGCAGAAATCCCACCAGTCCTCGAAGGCAAGGCAAAACCATCGTAAATCGAGCGATTCTTTTGCTCCCAACTCAAAGTTGTTTCTTGTTTGTTCAGCCCGGAATTTCACATTGTGACAAATCGCACGATTGCAAAGCTTAGGAATTGGAAACGCAACAAAATGCCTTCTTTTCATCAGTCTAATGCGACGAACTGTCATTCATGTACGTATGCGTAAGCAGGTTTTTTTTCTATCTGTCTCGCTCTGACAGCTAAAATTGTAAGAGACAAAATGAACTTTTACTTTGATCATTGGAATTCCCAAGGATCTGGCTGGAAAACCAATGAACATGAGGCCCTCTGAAGGTGTGCCAAAAATTGCCTGGTCAGGTGGTGACCATGGTTTAGCGTCCAGATTTTGTACGTACAACGGATTGGTTGGTTGGTTGATGGTGCGTGACCATTGAGAAACTCTTTCTGTGATGACGTCGTGGTTTCCATGTTTCCAGTAATAACATCGGATGTCTGGCGGATATTGTTCTAACGAGAGCTGTCTTCATGGAGGAAAACATTGCGCTTCACTTTGGTGTGTTTGTTCACTCCCTTTATTTTGGGGTTGGAGGGGATATTTGTCAACAGAATAAATAATGCCAAGTGCTTATTATTTCAACACCTCCTTGGTTATGGACTTCTATGGATGAAGGCGATTTTCAAATCATAGTGCCTCTGACAATGCTTTTATGGATGGTGCAGAAAACTAAAGCCGTGTGTGTCAGGTGTTTACTTTCGAAATTGGCGGAAATATTGGGATGACATTTTCTCCTATAAGAGTTGCCGGACTTGAACAGTCACGCCTCGAAGACACTTGTTTGCTCTATCCCCCGTTTTTCTTTCGGGCTCCAGACATGTTTTAAGTCCCTTGAGAGTGTGCCAACTTAAAATACTTTCTACCTATGAGGCGTGATATGTGAGAAGTTTGCAAAATTTTTAGGATGCCTTTGCTTTCAAGGCCTTGGTTTACGCCATTTATAACTGATTTTCCGCATAGCAGCTATGACACGTTTTGACCGTCTAAATGTGGAACATTGCCTTCTTGGGAAGAAATGCAGATGATTTCGTTGCAAAGAAAGACGATTCCCACATCGTCACACTTGTTTGTCTTTCGGGTGACTTTTCGGTCTTTCGGAATCGGTGATTTCGATTAGTGATGGACCGAAAGTTGCAACCGTAAAAGAGCATTACCTAAAGAGAAAGAATGCCTTGAGGCGGAAGTTGGACGAAAACATACAAAATTGACGAATAATACAAGGCCTTTTACCTATAAACACAAAGGAAAGTTGAGTTCACACGGAAACGTACCTTAAAATAGTTCAAATCGATTTGGAATTAACCTTAAGTAGATCAGTGCTCTGAGTAGTAAGCATAAGTTTTTTTCTAAATATGCCCATTCCATTTGAGTAACTTTACCCCAAAAAGAGTCAGAATATTGTATAACCACTGACCTTTTACGCCCCAATCTTATAAAAACTGGTGCTATATTGTAAATTTGGGAGGATTTCTTTTTCGTAATTTCAGAACTCATGGCGAGCAACATTTACACCTGCATTTTTCTAGATTGACTAGATAACTCTCTCTTGTTCAAATGACGTACTTTCTACGATTTCAGTGAATATTTTGGAATAACTTTACTTAATTCTTAATTGAATCAATGTCTCAACTAAAAATGTGACGATTATTTCCGGCCCAAGATGAAAAAGTCACGCGGATGATGAGCTTCAACATTGTTAGTTGGTAGTTGGTAGTTACTTTCACACAAGTACTGATCCGAACCACTTTCTAGAATCCCTTTATTCAAGTTCACCATTCTCAGCAAAGGAGACGAAAAGCAATCAAGATCTCCAAATCACGATACTCAGCAATCTTTGGATGGCATTGGGAGTGATTTCTACCAATTTCAAATACATGGAAGCGAATATGAGATCTGGAATGATGTCAGCCTCCTTCGAAGATACACGCCTATTGTTAACTCTCCTATAAAAGTACGCTTCTCGTTATTTTTTGGGTCGAGGAGCCAAATGACAAAAGTCCTTTGTAAAGTGGAAGTGACAGACAAAAGGACAATGCTTCCCTTAAACACAAACAATGTTGTTCGTTCATAGCAATTCGTCTTTAGTACCAACATAGGATCTGAGAACCGACTTAAAGAGAGTCCTAAAGTGGGATTAATAGGAATGAAAAAGCTTGAGCTAACCAACGAGCAGGCTCACATCACCACATCTCGAGATTAGCCACATAGAAAAACACGATTACATACACTTTTTTAGCTTACCGCCTATCTGACCATTGGGACAAACTGGAACCGAGGAGACCAAGAGAAGCATAAACGAAGACAATATCCGTTTTTTCTCGGTTTATGCATTTTATCCATCGTTGTGAATCTGCAATACTATACCAATGGTATGCTGTTCTAGCATTAGGAAACCAGACAAGCCAAAGTCCAGCCCTCCAGATTCCAATTAAGCAAGAGGAACAACATGAAGTCGGAGAAATGGCCTTCACTGGTTTTGGAACTAATCAAGAGAAAGCGAGCGAGTTGACGAGCGCCTTGTATAAATAGTAGTTCCCGGGACTAATCAACCAATATGATGAACAGACCTCATCAGTGACGTGTGTGGACAATGTCAACGGGCAATCACCCAAAAATCAGATGGAAAAAGAAAGAAATCATAGAGCATGAATGGTTGAAGCTACAACTTGTCGTCGGTCCTCGAGCCCACCATTATCCTCCATTGAGTCTACAGATGAAAGATGATCAAATCAGCGCAAAGTCGTATCTTGAGACCTAAAAGAGCATTTCGAGTCGGGAGCGAAAGCAATCACATTTCTTGACACGTTCGACATATCCTCAGAATGGCAAGACCAAAAATAGATTATAGCTGGGAAAATCTAGCACCAGAACATGGACCATTGCGTAATGTATCCGGATAAACAACCTGTCAATGGGTTTTACGCCCGTCTAGGTTCATTCGCTTATAAATCAACTACGTAAGTTGGCCTTTTCTTTAAGTTCAAAAAGAAACAATTTACTGGAAAAGACTTATATCATAGGTAATATATTCACGGAACGTTTGTTTTGTAATTTCTTGGTCGACCTAGTTTTAACTTACATCATCAATCCAATGAAAGTAAGTTATGAGTTATGAAATAATGACTTTTTAGGGACGCCAATTGGACATATTGGGAACACATCACAATTGAACGCAAATGGCATCAAACATGTTGAAAAGTGGAACAAAACTGCTCTGGCATTGAAACATAATGAAACAGCCAAGGCCACTAAGTATCTCTAGAAATTCTTTGCCAAGACCAAGGATAAATGCCAGCCAAACGAGATATCGTCTTGAGGAGTGCAAAAACGTCGTAAGTGGATGAAAAAAGTCATGGAAGGGAAAAATGAAACTTTCGCCGTCAGTCATGTCACTTTTTCCATCCAATTCACGCTTTTTCTTTGTGGAATTCATTGTTCCAGCGAGCAAGGCCCCAATGGACCACTCGGAGAAGTTATCGTCCCGAAAGCAAAAGTGAGGGCACTTTCATCTGTGCACCACGTTCACTCATTTCCTCTGTCTGGTTAAAGATGTTTCAAGGACAATTGCTCGGTAAGAAAGCACAAATCTGATCTTTCGCACTGAATCTGACGAATGCTCTGGAGTTCCAAAAGAGTTGGTTCTCTAATTAATGGCGAAGATTTTATTGCGCAAGAAATGAAGGCACAATCGAATAGAGCAAGGAAAGTTTGCGGAACCGGATGACAGAGCACCAAAGCAAAGAGAGACCCAGAAAGGCGAAGAAGAACATTCCGGAGTGACTCCCGGAGAACTTTCCGTACTAAGCCAAAGAAAATCCAAAGTCATCTCTGATTTACGTAGTTGATGGCAAATGGAATTCAAAATCTGGCACATCTGGCACGAGATTAGGTCCTAAGTCCCATATTGATCCAATCTGAGTTCCAGAGTTCCAAAAGCCCATGGTTCTTGGAAGAGCTTGATGAGTCTCCAGATATTAGTGATTAGTTATCGGGTATGCCATGTTAGGAATGGGAATTTCCCAAGAGACTCCTGCGTATTATTCTTTGTACTTAAGTGATGTCGTAGTAGGCAAGTCGGTTATCATCGTTTTAAACGACCCGCATGATTCTTCATCTTTTATAGATTTGTCTCCCGTCTATCTGTGCATAGAGGAACCTGATGGTAACAACATTTTTGGCATGGGAATTAAAGAAATGGCTTTTGAGGCTAAAGGCTCAAGACTTGACCTAGCTCCCATTATGTATATCCTAGACGACATGGAGCAAAATTGTTCAACTAACAGAAATATCATCCTCATTGTAGTCTTGGGCTAGTACAAGTACAAACTGAAGCGCTGAAGCGCTCATCTATCCTCATATTCGTATTAGGTTCTTTTTCCTCGATATGCTTTGTCGAACCCAACATTGAGTGAGGCCCTAGGGCTGTCTGACGATGTAAGTGCAATAATTGGATTAGTTCCCAGGGGATCCAGTTCAGGCCATAACTGTATTCGCATTTGGGCCTTTCGATCCTGCTTGGATCGCGGAACAAAAGAATTAATCAAAAACGTTTATAACTTGTTCCACTTTTGAAAGCGACGAAAATCTTTATTACACCCTCGTTGCGTTGAAAGTCGCACATCCCAAGAAAAAGGATTCTGTGCCCCACCAACGCTTTGGGATGTAAAATCCCATTTGCGTCCAAGCTTCGGATGAGAAATGACTGTCTGGTCTCATGAACAAGAAAGCACGGGGTCTTTTTGACCTCATCACAAACCAGGCCAGTCAACGTGAAGATATCCCAGAGGTTCCTATGCATGTGGCATGGGTTTCAGTACTACTGCACAAGTATGTCCAAGACCAGCATCATTCCACATGGATGTAAGGGAAGTAATCATAAGAGGAAAAATGTGAATCCACAGTACACGAAAGACCTGGGAGCACAAAGTTTTACCAACGACTCCATCTTTGATCTTGTCTCGGAAGTAGATTCTTGCAAAAGAGAGTGAGAATAGCAGAAGAAGGAAAGAGAAGAGACGAACAAGAATGTCAGCCTCAAAGGTCGACAGTTCATAACAAAGAGGCAGCAAAATGATGATTTGATGAAAAGTCCGAAATGCGCAATACATTTCAGCGGACCAAGATCGCCTTCCACTTGGCATTTCACGTATCCTACCGTAAAATCTGGGGGATGGGGATGGATTTCAAATGATTTTTAGGGGGTAAGAAGATTGAAAGTTCAAATCAATATCCTTGAGAATACGTTGGATAGACTATTTAAATCTAATGGTCAACAAGCGGTATTGATAAATTTGGAAATGACTATACTTTACTAAAAATCATTGCTACAAATTTTGGGCGAGGAAATTGTCGGATATCATGACACTTATAAAGCACTTTCTGTAATTAAACTTAATTACCTTGAGTAGAGTGAAATGAAGATTTGCAACGGATAAGAAAAGATCTTTGCAATAATGATATCATCCGTTCTAAAAAACACGATTTTCCGACTTTTGGTTAACCGCACATGAAAACTAGGTGGAAACGCTAAATGGATCTTTGATATTTTTGGCCTTGATTACCATGTACATAGTGCATCAGGATAGACATAACGAATTAATCCGTTTAAAAGGCCTTGGTGTCACTGATTTTAGTCCAACGACTCTTATATTACGATGGTTGAAATAAAAAGGAAATGGGCATTGTAAAAATGTGGTGTAATAGCCAATCCGTAACCTCTTTTCATCTCGTATCAACAAACTTAGCACTTCTCAACACGTCTCAGAGCAAGGTTAACCTGAAGCTTATTGGTGTACATGACTTATACAAATATGAAAATATATGTAAGTATAGGTGTATTCCCGCAGTATGCCTAAGTTCGGACATAATTTTCAGAAGGTCATTGACAGCCTTCGGGCACAACAGACACACGAGGCTCTCTAATTTGCCGAATCACCTCTAGCAAAATGGCCGAGAAAGGTCAATTTGTGCGTGCCAGTAATGGCCAGACATCCAACGACAGTCACCCAAGGTTATTTATGGACGAGGAAGGAAAAGCAAACTTAAACCACCAACAAGCCAAGGCCTTCAATAGCAAGGATGTCGCCGTAGAGAGAGTGAAAATTCATTTTCTGTTTGGCTGGATGTTCAGAAGTTGAGTCAAGTTGACACTGGCCAATCAAATCTCTTGAAAACTATGCTCAAGAGACTACCTTCCCCTCCTGGTCTCTGGCCAGGAAGATGAGAGCTCTCCAAAGAGAGCCCCTTAATCGTACAAGAATGTAGCGGAAATTACCCAATGGCTCGCTTACCTGATGTTGGTGCATTCCTCAGACCGAGTGGACATGTATTGGAAGTAGACTTGTCGGCCTTAGATTCCAACAAATTCCAACCCAAGGCTCGTTGGCCACGGTGATGCTTGCTTTTCACTCGAAAATGTTCGCTCGGGCAAATTCCTCAAGTTTAATTGAAGGTTCTAAATATTTGAAAGCACAAATGCGTAGAAGCAGTCTGACTACCACTGCTCAACGAGTTGCTTCTCCCCAAGGTGTTCGAGCTGTTCTAACGGCCTGTCCCTTGTATTTTTCATGATGTTTTCGCAGATGCTGTTGTTGCCGCCACCAGGTTCAAACTTGCACTGGGAGCCTTTATTTTTCAGGCCTTGAGACGCAGGAAGGAAGGCCTTTCTTCTCTCCTACCCCTCCTCCTCTCTCTCTCTCTCTCCTCTCAATTTCTCTCTCTCCCCTTTCTCTCTTTCGCATGTGTTGATGTTGTAGAGCTTGGTCGTCTGTGCGATGTTGTTCCACAACCGCGTTCCATCGTGCCAATGTGAGATGGGTCTGGGCACAGATGTAAAAAGAGGCTTGACGAAAACGGATGCTTCAGAGGGATATTGATCCCATTTTTCCGGCTAATGTGAGTGGGATTACCCAACAGATCCCCCTCTTCCATCGCCGCGGGCAAAATTAGCAAATAATTGATCCTCGCTTTAAAGCATTCAGTCAAGGATTGCGAGCATTCTCATGTTGAAAAGGGCCAATTAAGTGCGAACCCAGTGGTTCATCATTTATCAAGTAAATATCCATCTTCCTGCCAAAATTTAGCCGCCTTTGAGAAAGAAATAGATTAGGTGCGTTATCATCCGGTTTTTTTTTGTCGTATGATAAATAAGTTCGGGAGTTTTACAAAAAAAGAAGAGAAGATTTTTGGCCATTAAAGAAAAACAATTTTTCCTTGCCCTTTTTGAGGGACTTTGTTGTAAAATATTGGACAAAAGTAGGAGGAATGTCTTTTTGGTCTGTGTTTTTGAACTTTTTCAAGCTGTAACAAGAATTTTTATGCCTCATGCTTTGAAAAATTTAGAAATGTCTTTTCGAATTTGTGATGATTGCATGAAATCCTTTTTCAGGTGTTGTGGAACATTTATAAGCACACGTTTGTTTGTAAAACGCTACTACATCAAAGTACTTTAGCTTTTGACTATACGTTATGAAACCGTTTTGAAAAAAGCCCATTTTCATTACGTGCAAAATCGACACCCAACCAAGTAAACAATGAAACAAATTTTCGACTTTGATCTATTTAAAGGCAACTCTGACCTTTGGGTCGCGTGTTCAAATTGGACCAGTAGACCCTATGGCCTAAAAATTATAGGCCAAACGAAGCACCATCAGTGTTTCACCTTCAAGGCCATTTCAAAGTTTTGCTAAGAACAATGCAGAAGAAATTGTTTCTTCTCACTCGTTCTTTTTATTCTTTAGGGAACGAAAAAAGCGATTGTTTCGCCGTGGTCTACCTTTTGGACTGTATGCAATGGAGTAGCTCTTGAAAACTCTGGCGAAGCTAAGAACAAAAGAACGGAGACCACGCTGAGAGACCTTTGAAGCCAAAATACACCAAACCGTCCCTTCACGATCGTGGTGTTCGAAGCAGTCTATTAAAAGCATTTTTTTCCTGGTCTTTCACGTGGAAAGTAAAATCGTTAAAGATCGGTGCCCTCTCTTCTGAGTTTGGTTCACTTGTCAAAGTAGTATCTATTCACGCCATTTTATGAAGATTTATGACAACATTGTTTTGGTGACTCTGTGAAATGTATTGTGTGCCGAATGTCTTTGGACAATCTCGGAACCAATGGTCGCTTTTCACGAAATTATCTTGCCGTTCGAGGATTTTTGTTGGCCACGCAAAATCTCATATGGAACGCGGACTCAACGAGTCGCACATTGTGCCCTCTGTCCATTGGTAGATAATGGACGATCGTTCCTCCTTTGGCCTTGATGCCAAGTCCTCTGAAGCGAAATGAAAGTGCTCACTTCAGAAAAAACACAGACTCATTTCTTTGGTACATACAGGATATCAAGAAATAAAGGCATCTTTGATCATTTGCTAACTAAAATGTAAGCTTTTGGACATGGTTTGTGCAATTAGAACTTGCTACCATAGCGTTCGAACAATGCTCGAGATGAGGGAGGGGCTCTTTGGATGGTCGTAATTAGAACGAATTAGCCTAGAATCATCCTCATTAGATTAGTGCAGAATGTGGACGGATGCCTGGTGAGTTAGACGAAGTGCCTCGTTAGGGCACATCCAAGACAACGGGTTTAGGAACACGAGAGAGTTGTCCCACCCAGGGTTCAGTCGATGAAGGGCGAGCATTCGACAGAGTTACCCGCCTCGGGCGACGTTAATCAAATTCCACCAATCAGTTCATTGCACAATGTCCGCTCGAGGACTTCAAGGGGTCCCAGGTGGATTTGGATTCTATTATCAGAAGGAAAAGGAACAATCGGAAGGAATAACAAAGAACCCGTCCAGAGTTGGGCTCGTTATCAAATTGGAACGTTGTCGGAATAACATGTTGGATAGTTTACGCCAAAGCAAACTAGATGAAAAGAAGATCCTCAACTGATGTACGAGCTCTCATCCAATCCAAACGAATGGTTCAGTTGGACAAAAATTATCGTTTGGCTTTGGCTATTGTGTGTTGATGGGCTCGACAAGCTCTATTTTGAGATCGACGCCGTGCCTTCTTTAGCACATCCCATTTCATTCAATGACATGTTGCACTGTGAACAGCTCTTGGTGTTCCGAACTTGCAGCTCAGAGCGTGTTCTCCAGTTCCAAAAGGAGCAATCTTGACGAGGGAAGGAAATGGGTCTGAGGGTATTTGCTTTTTGATCACTCTAGCTCTTATTTTTAGCCACGTTGGCCTATGCCCATTTCTCACCATAATGTCCCAATATTTCTCTTCTTTAAACCCCCATCCTACCTACTTCCTTAGGGGACATGCTTGAAGAGCCAGGAGAGACATCCTCCTAATTTAAGGTCACCAATCATGGGTGTCGTGGTGGTAATGCCAGACTCGAGAATTGTGACCGTTTGGTTCCACGAAACGCCAAAGTGATCCATTTTTTAAGGGCCAGGCATCACTGACAAGTACTCTCCCCATAACCAGCGGTCTTTAACGACCTTTACTCGTCAGTGGCAGACCCGCCGACTTGTTTCGTTGGAACGATCTGTGCTGCTTTCCCCAATATTATATCCCTCCCTAACATGTATGTACCTGAAGTCCATACATGTAGTACTCGGTAGCCGGTGGTTCCATGTTTCTCCTCAATATCTGTCAACGAAAGGCAAAGCGATCGAATCAACAACATCGTGGATGCCATACCACTTTCTTAGCACATAAAATGTAATGCATCCATCCATTGGTGCGCCTTCAAATGACATCCTCGGAAATCCCTCCTCCACCTCTTTTGGAGCACTGAATGTCTTTAGGTGTGCGTGGACCAGGTCTCCAGTGGCTGTGCTGTTTTAGGGAGCTGTCTATACTTTTCATCAATAATTCGTGGACGCCACCAAATGAGTTGGGTCCATTACCATTACTTGGTTGGATGTTCGAGTGTATCCAGTACGTAGTAACATATGAGGAACCAGGGTCTATAAAAAGTGAATGTATGGCTGCAAGAAGGGACCTCCTCTCATTCGCTCGAATGAGTCTGGCTGCCACGAAAATGTCACGGGTCCTATGTTGGGTGGTCGGTCAGGGCTTGAAGAACATACTGGCCTGTCAACTCGAGACAAGTCCGTCGGAAAGATCTGAAACATCTGGGGTCCTTGAACCTCTCGTCGAAAGTTCCGAGATTAACGCAAGAAACTCGAACTTTAGCATCTGGGAGGACATTTCTAATTAAGGGGATGTCTCGAACCTTACTACACTTACGACTCAGCCCATTGGTTCCAAAGTACAGAACTCGTTCCAAAAGAAGCGCTGGCACTTTCAATCCTGCGCTACTGCTACTAGTACTACATTTCGGTTGAGTGGAGATCAAGTAACTTGAATTGATCGATAAACCAAGTCTGATCATTGGAACAATTTGTTTCGACTCAAATGACCCATTCAAGCTTCATAGGTTTTCCACGCTCCCGTCATTTCGCCTACATGATCTTTCAGCCTTATTTATTTGGAGCATTTCTGCGTAGTACGGAAACGTTGGAACAATAGGGAACTAGTTCATAGGATGGGCGGGGACAGGGGGGAAGTGGGGTGGTGGATACGTTATTGAAAGGAACTCAGATACATCTCCAATACTGTCAACGCCTCTTCTATAGTCTTGTCATCTGGCATGGATTGATCAAGAACATCAATCACCTCCTTTTCTCGAGAAACCAGAAAATGTGGAAAATGGCCTTTCAGCGAGGGGGTAAGGTATCTTCTTTGCGAACAACGGATCCCATTAATGAACATTAACTAGTCCATCACGTGTTTTTCAACTTTAAAGGCAAACTGAAGATTCCATTACAGCATTTTAGCGCATAACTATTGTTCCATGACTATGATATATTATGAAAGGAAATATTTTGTCTCAGGAGATTTTGTAGCTCGCCTGTGAACAAAGGCTGCTAGTTCTTTGATATAAAAGACCTAACCATTAACAAGCCCTGTATGCAGACTCTACCACCCAAAATTTTATGCATTTTGAAACATCGTCATTGAAGAAACCTTAAATGTGTAAGAGAAACCCCGGAGTAACAAATCATCCAATGCATCTGTGCGTTAGTACGTACTGTACAAAATGCAATTCATTGTAGCAAACAATATGGAACATCGTTTGCTACATCACGAATTTCTACGAAGGCTCTTAAATATAGGACCAAATGATGCGGAAGAGAGACTCCTAAAGCTTAATTTGAAATCCTCGGAAGAAAGACAATATGACCTAAACATGATTCAATGCTACAAATGTCTCTAAAATCACACATTCAACACAAAAAAAAATACAAATAAAAATTAACAGTTCGCATGGAATAATCTACCTCTTCATATTTAAGATTGAAAACCAGATGAGAAAGCCAGCTGTGTATTCATAATCATCTATTGCACATAGGGGCAAGAGAATCAATCAATCATAATCATAATCAAATGTTTCAACTCGTCGGTCAGTGCTCATGGATGCGATTGGTTTACCTAAGTAAAGTATTTGAGAAAACATTTGGGCAGATTTGTACATTGTTACAACGGTACTAGAAACATGCTTCTCTTGGCTTCGAGGTTTTATATCAACTGTTTAAAACTTCAAGTGGCAACAAGCCTAATTGCATCATCCGCCCCTTAGAATAGTACTATATGTCAGGAATATTAGGGAACCATCAGATCCGCAATGGCAGAAATTTGGTTGCCATTGTGATGATGTTGAACGATTGGCGGTGAAATTGGTTAATATTCTTAGAGCGAGTAGGAAAAAATACCGTATGGTTAACCATAACAAGTGACAATGACTCGAATTTGTTGAGCACGCAAGAAAAAGGTGAAGAGCAGTTGTAAATCATGGTAGCCGAGTGGTATAATGCTTCCGACAGAGGTACGACATAGTTCCCCAGGGGGTTCGAACCCCTCCTTCTGAGGCAAAATGGAAAGTGACGCCAATATCAGTCGAATTCTTGACGATTTCAAACGGACCATGATGAAGAATCATGGCCTTATTCTTGATGTTGTTGACTGGTAAGCCTTTCCCTTGTCAATACCCGTGGAGTACATCGATGGTTTTGGCCAAGAAAAGCAGATCATCTGCTTAGGGAAGATATTGCCCTTGGAAATGGTTGATGACCTTTGCTTAGAAAAAGTTGCTAAAAAATGCGAAATTAATAATCATTGGGTCCTTTTTAGGTTTGTATTCTTGTTGTTTATGCTTGGGCTTCTTAAACATCCCTGCGTTGAATTGAGTGGCGTAGGAGATGTCTAGTCAACATAATATTTTTGCAAAATGACGGCATGTTTGCATCTTCATGAAAGGTTTGATACATTAAGTTGCGTATTTCTGGTGCGTTTGTTGAAAGAACGGGAATTTTCAAGAAAACACACAAAGTGCCCGTCACAACCTTTCCGCACTTAGTTTTACATGGTTCTATCGGTTCATACCTGAGAGAATATTGGATATGTTTCTAGCAATCATTAGGTTAAAATTATGAGGCCTTAAATCGGTTACTTTGTTGAACGTCATATCTGGCTATCTGTGGGTGAGAAAAGGAATCAAGGTGTGAGAAGTAAAAAGAAAAGTCATATTCTTTAAAATTCTGTCTTTCTCGCTTTTCACCCGACCTTTCACCTTCGAATTTGAGCAATGACGCCGATTTTGAAACAGTTTTTATTTCGTCCCTTGAAGAGTGAGCCAGGAAGGTCAAGAGTTGAGGGTTCGAGAAACCACACAAAACATAGCGACGAATTCGTGACAATTATGGCCGACGCTTTCGCATTTTCTTTATCACTTGAAGTCGAAAAAGTCACCTCGGAGAAAGGTCAGTCGAGCTTCGATTGAACGATATCTCTGCTACTTACCAAATACTGTATTCACTTCACAACAAAGTCTCGATTTAACGATAATTTCGATTTAACGACATGTTCTCCGCTGACGGACAATATCGTTAACCAAAGTTCGACTTTGATTTCAAAACCTTGTGGTCGATTTTGACTCTTTCATTGAAACAAAACATTATCATGCCAATAGGATCAACCAAGTAAAACCCATAAGCATATCCAAACTTTTGATTAAGTTAAAATTCATGTCTTGTAGGTACAATTATGGTTATTTTTCTGAGCCACGATGGAAAAGGGATACCCTTGATTTGGGCAACTGGTTAGTTTCCCTGTGGAATGCAATGAATACCGATCACACAAAAGTTCAACTATATCATCAAAAAGAGGAAAATCTAAGAATAGAGCAAAATTAGAGCCAATAAGCTAATTAATTCCTTTCAAATTTGGAAATAGGCTTTTAGTGAATAAATATTTTTCGTATTCGCCGTGAAAAAATGCAATTTAGCAGATATCTAATAATGTTTTGTCCTTGCCATTGATTTGTCATGCAATTTTTGCCGCTTAAATGTTGAAGCCATTTTGCTAACTAATATATTGACATTCTCAAAAACTGAGAGAGGCTTCTTGTGATTTGCTCTGTCTAGAAATTAATATCAACAAGGAATAAAAAGTCCCATGTTTCTCTTCAAGAAAGGTCAGATTTCTGTTATGAAAAAATATTGCTCACATTGACAGAATTTTTTTTTTTGAGTGCTTAGTCGTATAATAAATGGAATAATGGACACGGCAATCAAAAAGTCTTGAAATACGATCCAAATCGATGGAGCGTGGATGAAAACTACCCATAAAGTGAATTTTCTCCTAAAATAACGATAAAAGGCAAGTTACCCAAAATTTGACCAGAAATTTATTATCAGGTCTATGTTTCTAAAGTTTTGTTACGTTGGATTTTATTGTTTTTTTACTCAATCTAACATGCAATCACTTGAAGCAAGTCTTCAAATTATTTGTACATCTTATACCGTAAGATGGCGAGATGATTTTGAAGGTTTAGAGGTTTCCTTTTTTTCTTACCGTCAGCGGGAAAAAGAGCGCCATGGGCCGTTTGTTTGTCTTGTTAGTGGTTGCTAGGAGTAAGCGTATCTTTAGCACTAACAAGCCCTGAGTTTTAATGGTTGTGATTTCGAATCAAAACATAGGAACCTGGGCCCACATTTAATTTATAAAACTACTTGCCTGCCAGCCCATTATCTGCATTTCAAGTAATAAGTCATTACATCAACGGAAACTTATCGTCTCTCTTTTGCACGTACCATCTCATCTCACTGCCAAAATTTTACTCATCGCAGAAATCAGCGCCAACGAATTAACGAGATTAAAATACTGAAAACACAAGAATTTGCCAAGCAAGCACTTGAGCATGTTTTTGAGTGAAATGTGTGCCTTGGTGCCTCTGTGTTTATTCAATACTATAAAATTCTTGATTCAGGCCATGGTACGAGTAGTAGTAATACATATCAAAATGGGTTTCGGCCTAAACTAGTCCCAAAGTTTGCGGTTTTTTTGAGATTCGTTTTACGTCAGAAGTTTATTAGGTAGCTATAGAATGTATCGTTGCATGTAAATGATGAATATCACCTTATCAAATATCACACTGATTGAAGATAAAAGACCGCATTTCAGTTATCAATGGTCAAACCACAAGGCCTTCTGTCCCACTGGTTTGTCTCACGAATCCATTTGTTTGCGACTAAAAAGAAGTAGCCACATTATTATCAGGAATTGAACTGCAGTTGATTTTGGGATGGAAAATGCTAGAAACAACTTGATATAGATTTTGTCCAAAAAAGGGACAAAAAAGACTATTTTCACTCTTAAAAATCGTTTTGAGGCACCTAAACGAATGATTCATTAATACTCATGTGCAATAATATTTCTCTATAAAGCAATCTACTTTGAAACTGTTAATATTAAAGAGTTGAAACATCTTTTAAATTGTTGATAGTGAAGTAAAGATACTAACTGACGTGGGTAGTTTCGAGAATGAATTTCAGGGAGAAGTTTTTGATGAGTTCAAAAATAATTTACTTGTAATGCAAAAGAATCGAAAAATGTGTAGCAAAGAGCAGTCGGTCAGAGCTTGACGGTGTATTGAATTTAATTGAAGTCTAGGCTAAAGCTTTGAACGAAGAAATCAAAAGCATAAAATCAAAAGTAGCTTTTGAATCATTCCCTGATTGAGCCCTTAAAGACAAAAGACATGTTTCATGTCAAAGTTTGATTTCCATAGTTCATTGATGAGTTTGACTTGAGACGATTTGTTTGGTTTTTTTTTTCACGGGCTGGGCTTGTCTAACCACTACAGGGGATGTAATCCTTAGTAATACTGAAATGAATCACTACATTTCGTCTATTCTTGATTGTCAATCTTCATATGATATTTGGTCTACTTAGGAGTTTGAGTTGAGAATGACGTGATCTTACCCCACTTGCTGCCAAACAGCAAGGGACATGCTCCATGGAGGGTGCGTTGGTCTGGCCAAAGCGACTTTTTCAAGTTGTACCAAAACACTGCTGATCCAGCTTCCGGTTTCACCGCTGCGCCCAACAATGGAAAAACGGTCCTGCCCCCAGTTTCGACGGTGTTCAACTGAAAATAGGCGGGGTAGTTTGAATTGAATTTCGATTCATTCGAAGCTAAAGTGGGTATCCGATCCACAGATCATACAATGACTATATCTTTCATTAGTCAGACCTCAGTGCAGAGAAATGGGGAATTTGTGATAGCTATTCAGAAGCCTAAAAAAGTTGCTCGTTTCAAAGGTTTTGTATCATAACCTGTGTTGTTGACCGAGTGCAGCCCGAAAGTTTGATTGCTGCATAACTTTGACCACAGCTCCTGAGTGATCTATGCATGATTTTGGACCCAAATTTGGCCAAGTTCATTTACTTGACAAGGTTTTATGTTCCTAGTCAGTGCTAATTTGAATTCGTTGAATTCATGTTTGTTTTTAGAGATACGAAATTTTTGCTTCCATTTACGGTCCAGATTTCTAGAAGGCCGTGGCTTGGTCCAGCCATTACCAAAGAGCTGGATTGCACTTTTACATGGTCTGTAATCGATCTCCCGTCACAGTGGTTATATTTTCTGGTCAAGCGTTTCCTCAAATGCTAAGACATCTAGATATACTTTTTGGTCAAAGAGACAAAAGAAACAACTTTTGTGAAATACGCATGTTTAAAAATAGCTCAGATAACTGTGTTACATCACTTAGAGTACATTAAAATATATCATTATAAAAAACGTGGTCAATCAGTATTCAACGTGCTCTTTGTTATGTATTGACGTAAAATGTCATAAACTTCTATTTAGCAGATGCTTTGTTACTACCACTTGAAAGTTGCGTTTTACACCTTAAAAGATCGAAAAATGGCCTAATAATGTTGCAAATTATTTCCAAGGCCGATTGTTGCATTTTTCAACGACACGATAAGAAATGACATTTTTCCATTTTCTTTAAGATTTCTTCAAAAGCTAAAAGTGGCAAAAAAATGTCACTTGAAACTTACAAAAGATGTAAAATTGCTTTTCATTTTACTGAAGTTTCAAACACTACACTATCTTATCATGTTCCTAAAATATTCGAACGATATATGTGCTAGTTTAATTTTCAAATTTATCACTTTTTGCAGTAACTAATTTCTACGTACGAACTATAATTTTATTCTACGTTAATATAATTTTCTCAAAATTCATGATTAAGCTTGATTAAAGTTGCAGTTGACAAGGATGGCATCACAATTGTGAAATATTAACATTAAGTAAGTCTTAACTTATATTGCAAACTATTTTCAGGTTTTTCTACATTCTTTAAAAACTTGGAACTATTTTCATTTATATTTTAGGCATAAATTGCTTTAAGATATAATCGGACCACTTTGTAGTCAAATTTGATGCAAATGCAAGTTTTGAACACGTGATATCTTATTGTTTGGATTTGGACGAAATTATAGTTTAAAACGCAATTAAAGTTACTCCGAACATCTATTGATTACGTTTAAAAATACTCACTCTTTGTAGATTTTAATTGGATTTATATACTATTCGAGGTATTTTTCGTGATGGTATCTTACAAAAGCTGTTCCTTTTGTTTCAATAACAACCAAAATCGGTACTAGAAGTCTTGGCATTTGCAAAAAACAGCTTTATCGGCTATGTGAGTACCATCGAGCCTTGCCATCGAAATGAAAACTCACATAAAACATCCAAGTTGCAATTCGGTCGTCAAGGTCACTGCGTAATGATCCCTTAAAGAACGAGAAGTCAGTATCAAATGATAGGAATAGTCATGATTAAACCAATGATTGACAGATCTATTACTTACATATTTATCAGGCTTCCTTAGGTGATCAAAATGACTGTCATAAAGCCCTGCGTTTAGGTAATTTCCTACTTGAAGGGTCTCAGCATCACGTGGATGACCTAAGGACTTGGTTTTAAGTCCAGTTAAGTGGGATATTTGCTCTGACAGACTCACAGCCACTGGATGCACTGAATCCTGTATCCATGTGCTCATTGATATTCTACTCTTAGACACCTCGGCCACTCTATGCTCTCCAACTTGGGCTCGAATTAGCTGTAAAATAAGGCAAACAAGTGAGACAGCCACACCCACACCTATACGTTTGATTTTTGGAAAACCGCTATTTTTACCAATGGAGACGCAATATCTTGGATGAGTTTCATAGCAGTGGGTGTCACGATATCTCTGAATATCAAAATCTCAGGCTCGTCATGGGCAACTTCTATTCTGACCGGAGCTAAGATGTAGTAGGGATCATTTCGATATGACAAGTAGCAATTGAGTTTGGCCAAATGAGCAGGAGACTGAAATGATTTTTTTTGATAGATTGTTTAACAAATTAGAAGGGGTTATCGAAAGAGCCATATCCTACCCGAAATTCAACCCCACGGCAAAGCGCATTGAAAATGTCGGTATCGAGAACCGTTTGGGGAGTTAGTGTTCCATTATGAGCAATTTTGTATTCGGACTTGGCCCAAGTAGAATTCTCCCGGTCCCGGTTTAACTTTCTTCTTTGTTCAAAAACGTCCGGCTCTTTAGTGAACTCCTTGGGAAAGATCTTATCCTTGAGTCCCCATGGATTCCAAAACTGTTCATCATGCTCCTTAGCCACCATATTCAGATAGTCTTTGGCTACCTTCACCGGTAAAGTGCGGTTGCCTTCTTCTTCCGCCAAATTTACAGCTTGTTGGAACCATTCCAAGCTGTGGGAGAGCTTCTGTTCTTGGTAGCAATGCTTACCAATATACCAACAATCTTGGGCAGTGAGAGTCGCATTAGTTTCGATCAAGACTCCAGTACTGGCAAACTTCCCCTTGGCCAGATCCGGCACTTCCACTTGATAAACGTCTTGAATCCGGAGCAAGGCCTTGGCCAATCCGTGCAAATCGGATTCTGCAGGAGAGACCACACTTCTTCTTCGAGCCATTCGCAGAGTCCGGTTAAAGTTGGACGTCGGTTCATCGGAAAGATCGTCCTCTACTTTCTTGTAGAAAACACTCAACCTCTTCACTGTGTTGAAGGATGTGATTGGGTTCCCCAAATCAAGATCACTGGGTTCGTCATCCGGTTTGAGGTGACTAGAGGCTTTCTTGAAATCCTGTAAAGTATCCATTTAGCTTTTGGTACACGGTATCTTGCTTGAAGTTATACACTCACTGAATACTTACGTCTAAGTAGGCGTCAATGTTATTGATCCGCTTTTCTAAGTTCTCGATGTAGCCTTCTAGTCCGGTTAAGAGGTCTAGATCAAACCTAAAGATTTCTTTCATATTTCCACCGGAACTAAATACTTCAGCACGGGCTAATGCTGACAAGGTCAATAACACCACCATGGTGGACTTGCTCGCATGCTAGAACAAAGAATGAACACACTTCAAGATCGTTGATTTTCTTGGCTGGCTGCTCTTTTTGGCCACGATTTGAATCTCTTGTTGAATAGAGTTGCATTTTGTGGCATTTGGTCTGTCGTCTTTGGATGATTGAGCTTTGATCACAAAGACATTATTCGTGCCATTGTCAACCGTTGTAATATGAGAAATGAAATTTTATGTGTGGGCTCTGTCTTTCCTGTTGTATAGAAGATAGACAGTAGTGAAAGTACCCACATGATTTGACAAGTGAAAATGACACTTTCCGACTCTTGAGTTTGTTGCAATAGCAAACGGAGCCATCATCCTTTTCGGGACGAATATTTTGATTTTTGTGCGAATGATCAACATTTCATGACCCCCCAACGTTAAATTCAACCACTCTTACCATGTAGGTATCTTGACATTTGTACTAGCGTTTTTGAGCACACTGTATTTTTTATAGTTTTTTTTATAGATGCTTCTAAATATGCTAGATATTCTTTTGCACTCTCACAAGATTTCGTTTGATACTCGAGGCAATGAAAACTATTGTATGTAGGTCATGCCTTCAAGCCACTAAAAGGTAAACATGAATCTTTCAATCACTCGTTAGCGCCGCTGAAAAACCCCGAAATATCTTTAGATGGGCATTCAAACGACGCAAAACAAATATAAACCCAACAGTTCACAAAGCATGTACCTTAAAGAACTCATTTGGATCATGTTGTACTAAATAATATTTCAAGTTTGATGACCCTTTTTGAGTGGAAAAATCTCACTTACCTGATACATTTTGGGCAAAACCATCTCAATCAGCTAAAACATTCTCAGTTGTTGATGTTCAAGCTTGTGCCAGGATTTCTTTCTCACTTTTCCGTAGGCCTACTTGGCGTTTCTCCAGCCATCAAGTTACTGAGCGAGGATGCGTATGAACTAGCTAGGTCTTACCCGTACCTATGACCACTGCCTTTGGTCTGGACTCAGGGAAATCAAAGGCACGCCGAAATGGTTTGAGGTGAGCCACGACGACCAGGATAAGGAGGAAATCGTGGAAGAAAACTTCTCAGTCAGGTGACTGCGGGAGCAAAATGAACTTTCCAGCCATTAAAGAAAAAGTCAGCCAGAGGTTTGAAACAAGAGTGCATGCACCCAGACAGAGTTGGTTCTTATCACAGCATTTATTTTAAATTTCATTGAAATTCGTTAATTTATTTGCCTTCGTCTTTGGTTAAGCCACAAGGTCGTGTGAATGCTTGTCCACCTTCTCGGATCCACTTGTTTGATACTAAGTTGAACAAACCATTTGAATTATTAGATCATAAAAACCTGCCATGCTCTTCCGGAGATAACATACCCCATTTGGTTCCGTGTAAAATTGGACAGGCCCCGTGTAAAGTGGCTCGATCAGCTTCTCCACTCTTATGGAGATTGTACCAAAACACAGCCGATCCACCCGTGGCAGTGACGCCTGCTCCAATCCGAGGAAACACGGTTCGACCCCCGGCAGGGACATGATTGATCTATTGAATAGGTTAAGACAGAAATAGAATTGGTTTCATCATTAACATTGATCGGAGAGGACCTACATAAAACATCCACGTGGCGATTCGGTCTCCTATGTACATTCCCTTGTGAGGTAATTGAATCATGTGGTTGGGGTCCTTTTCCTTCATAACATAATCATGATGGGGGTTGTAATGGCCTCCATTGACGTAATTGGCCACCTGGAAGTCAACAAGAGTGCATTCAAGTCTTGAATATAAGAATACAGTATGGACTGCTAATGCACTTACTTGAAGCAACTCGGATTCCTCTTTCATGGTATCCGTGTTCAAGCCAGTCATCCAGGCAACGCGTTGGGTGACAATCCGAATCAGCGGATCAAACGAATCCTGCAACCAACTGGTTTTGGAGGTTCTTGAATTGGATATCTTGGTGGCCCCTTTACCCGTTCCCTGGACTTGAGACCGCATCAACTGAAACGGTGAATCAATTGAATGAATTAGTGATTCTTTGTATTAGTCAGAGTGAGTTGCGGATTGTTTTGTAGGCGCCAATTTGCATGGATATTCAATGCCAGTCATGGCAATTAAAGGAAGTAGGGCGTGGGCCCAATTGCAAGTCTTACCAATGGAGCAGCAATGCCCCGAATGGTTGTCATCTCATCATCGGAGAGAACGTTGTGGAAGATCCGAATCAACGGGTTGTGATGGGCAACCTCGATTTGGGCAGGATGGAGGTAGTAATAAGGGTCGTTCTGATGACTATAGAAGCACTTCAACGTGGCTACATACTCTGGGGCCTGAAATGGAATTGCCAAATACTTTCAAACCAACCATTTAAGATGATCCAGTTTGGTGGTGAAAATGGATCTGTACCCTGAGCTCCTCGCCACGACAAAGAGCATTGAACCGTGGGATATCATCCTCATTATCATGTACTAAGTGAGGAGAGGTCAGGTTCTTCATCAGTTTGTCATGAATGGTTTGGTAGATCTTTTCTCTCTGTTGAAACGGGGGCTCTTCGTAAACGGGCTTTGGGAACAGGTTAGGATCCTTGTCTCCATTGAGCACTCGTTCATCATGGGTCTTGGCGGCATGGTCGATGAAGGTCTGGATTTGATCCTGGCTCACCGTTTGATTGCCTTCTCTTCCAGCCAAGACCCAAGCTTCTTCAAACCACTCCAAACTCCGGGCCAATGCTCCACTATTGAAGCAATGTTTGCCCATAAATAGACAATCCTGGAATAAATTGCGGGTAAATGCGCTGCCCGGGTTGTCTTTGGCGTTCATTGGTCCGCATGAGAAACCTTACTTGTGCCGTTAAGGTCGCCTTTGAAGCCACTCGTTGGTTTCCTTTGCCAAACTTGCCTCTGATCATGTCTCGGATGTCCAATTCATACACGTCTTGTAATCTAATCAAAGATTGTGCTGAACCATTCAAATCATCTTCTCGTGGTGTGACTGGACTCAAACGTTTTCTCTTGAGAGCAAATTCAGTTTCTAGATCATGATGGTGGTGGGTGTATCGTACAATCAAAACAAATTATCAAGCTGTGGTTACAATAGAAATTGTCGTCTTACCACTCCAATTGCTGTTTTTGAGATCATCTTCAATTTTCTTCCAATCGACCGAGAACCTTTTCATGAGCTTGTACGCATGAATGGGGTTGCCGGCCATGCGTTCCAGAAATCTATCGTCCGATTCTTGTGGCAATCTCTCCGATTCGAGAATGTTAACCTCCTGCAAAGGATCAATGACAGTATGGTCGATTTGATTGGATGGACTTACATGACAAACTATTTCATTTGGTTGGGTTGTAGGCTTTCAGAAAAAAGCAAGCACTTGACATGCATGCCAACTATGGCTGATGTCTTGATGTGTAAGCGTTCCAAAACGACGCGTTGAGTTATTCTTATATTCTTTTTGATCAAGCAAGCATTTCTTATTACCATTTGATGAGCACAATTGGTCAAATGACGGCAAAAAAGAGGCAAGTGAAAATTCAACTTGACCTTTGGTCGAAAATGCAAGAACCACTGATGAATGAAAAGAGCACTTTTAATTCATGGAATACCTTTTATAGCCCTGGATCGCTCTCTTTTCAGGTGAATGAAACAACTGAGTTCATGTTATTTGCAACAGCTTCTTCGAAATTTGGTACGAAACATGACATTATGTTGCAATTGCAGATATTGCACTTTATTCAGTGCTATAACTATAATATCTACCTCCAAGAAAAACTACAGCGATGCCAATTCTTACTTCAAAAATAGAGGAGGAATAACAAAAAACGGTTGTTGAAACAATTGGGCATTCGATTTTCTTATTTTCCTTCCAATCATCTTATTATACTCGTATTCTTGGGGGGAAATATTGACTCTTCACTTACTACTTATTACATAGATTAATATTATGTAATCACTCATTTTCTTTCTTTCTCATCCTGCTACCCAATTGAAGCTGGCAACGAAATATTACACAAAACAAACACCATTTCTATTGCAAGTCCACAAAACAATGGTTATAAGCACCTCAGAAAGAAAAAGATTCAATGAAAAAGTCTTTGATATACCTCCAAGTAAGATTGAATCCTATTGAGTTTGGTCTCCAAATCTTTCGAATATTGGCTCAAGATGTCCACAATATCTCGTTCAACGGCGAAAACCATTTGCATGTCACTGGCCGAGCTGAATACTTCGCACAAATTGGGAGGAATCACGACACTGCTCATCACAAGGATGACAACATAAACCACCCTCATGGTTGACCAATTGAAGAAAACGGTCGGTCAGTCTTTCAGCACAGTTATCATCAACCTTGGCTCCTTGGACCAAATCAATCGTTTCCTCAGCCCGATTCACAAGTTAAGACAACTTTGTCACTCAAATCCCAATCCAAGCACCGTGCTCGGCCAGTATCAAATGAAATTGCTTGGTACAATAACAGTATTCTCATGTGAAGATCTCCACACAGTTAGAGTGGGTCTGGTTCGGGCTTGTGAAGTGAATCTCTTTTCACGTACCTGTCATGCTCTGGCTTTGAGAATCGAAACGATGTTTGAGCGGCGGGTTTTGCTAGGGGAAGCTAGTTTTGTGCGACTGATTGGCACATGCCTGCCAACTTGTGGGGAACGCGCCGTGCTTGTCCATGCGCAATAGGGGAGAGACCATCTGTCTACATATATTTCGTTGGATTTAAGATGGAAAAGATGCAGTTTTAGACATAAAGATGAAGTGCTTGTGGCTTCGGGATACGCAGTTTGTGTATGTCTCAACTATTCCACGGACCTGTAAAATCTAGTAATCGTTTGGAAATGCGTTTATTGGCGCACTGACATAATAATTTGGAGGGTTTCGAAACTGGCAGATGTGTTCTAAGCTTTTATGTGGACGAGAGCCTAAAAACTCGTTGCTTTTGGAGAAATTACTCAAATAATGATCTAATAGCCTGAAGCCCTCGCACACCAAGGTCCCTCATAAACCATTTTATGGTACAATATCTCCCATATGCAGATGAGCTGGTTCTCATGGCTGATTCAGCCGTGGAATTTCAAAATGTCATCAATGCATTCCACGGTTATTGCCAAGAGATCGGCCTTCAAGTCAATACCATCAAGACGAAGGCCATGGTTTTCCAAAAAGGCTGCCTCCCACCTCCTTCCATATTAACAATAGTCCGATTGAAATAGTCAATAATTTTAATTATGTCGGTTTCACATTCTCAACTCAACTCTCCTTGACCAACCATCTCAAATCATTAATAGTCAAAGCCAGGGCCAGGGTCGGATACATATGCAATCGAATTCCTATCAAGAATCTTCCCCTTCCAATAGTTCTTCAACTCTTCTGGACCTACATCACTCCAATTTTCATCTACGGCTTTCACCTGTGGCTCCTAAACTCCGCCCAATCCACCCTCAAATCCGCCGATGCCACATTCACCAAATTCCTCAAACGATACCTGCGTGCGTGCGTGCCCCAATATGCCAATAATGCATGGACGCATTTTCTAAGCGAAACCGAGCCCCTCACCATCGGGCTGGCAAGGTTAGTGTCCAACAGTGTTGGGAACCTGACCTCTCCGGAGGTGATGTCGAGACAAAAGTTGTCCTTCCCGGTCAAGGACTAGCTAACACCTTATTGTCCTTTGCCCAACATCCCTTCGGAGTATTGGCAGTCACGCACCTTTGTTCGGCTCCCAGCCCAATGCCATCAACGACGGGAGCTGACAAAAGATCTGTTCAATCTGGTCCATCCTCTTTTATCCAATAACCAAGAATTTCTTAACCTACCTTTACCTAACCTAACTGTCTGCTCTCATCTTCTTCACTTTTTTCATGTGCGTTAAACCAATTCTAGTCAAATTCATTGTGAAATCACTTTCTAGCCAACCATTTTATTGCTTTTACCATTTTTGATATTTTTTTTGTACACTTACAGGCTGTATAAAGTTTACACAACATCTTTCCTTTATATTTTAACGCCATGACATGACCAAGAGTCGCAATAAAGACATTATAATGATGCAGACAAGAATGAAGACATACCAATTATGTCCCACCCTTTTGAAGAAAGACTTTTTTACAACTTTAAATATTTCCAAGCTTGAAATTATTGCAAGACATCGGAAAATTGACGAACGATAAAAACATGTCAGAATGAAGCCCAGTCGGTCCCTACAGCAAGTGGTGTTAATATGTTGGGGGCTTATAGATTAAGTTGCACGAGTTCCTGAACGAGATGCCATGTACACCCTATGATAGATTTCTAGACACTGGATGTCGGACGACCGACCACTAGTTTGTCTTAGCAGTACAATAAACCGGTTTGTGATCAATTTTCAGGAGACCATCCGTTATAATGTTTTACCAGCCGAGTGGTCGGTCGTCCGACATCCAGTGTCTAAAAATCTATGACGCTATTGACTTGTCAACCTTTGGATTGCTCAAGAATTTCGGAGCATGTTGACAAAAGCCTCAAGAAACCTCTACTTTCTCGTTCTTTTTCGGGGGTCGTACATTCGACGTTTCATCTGCACTACTCCAAGGAAAATTGCCAAAAAGCCCCCTCTTTTTCTTTAACTACAAAAAAATGGCTCACATTGATAATAATATCATTATAGCATACAGGTAAAACAACTATTGCTTTGCCAGAGTGATATTCTCTTTAGTTTGAGCAAAATAGGGGACTATTTGGTCAATTTTCCCCTATATTTATGAAGGTAGATTGGGCGAGAGTAGGACCCAGCACAAGTAAGAGGAAAAAATCGTCAGAGCATGGTTCTGTGAGGCAAACTTTAGTGCATTACGAAGTTCTTGGGCAAGCCGGAGTTTGACAAGTCAATATTCAAGTGTTAGCTAGATCTACCAATCAAAATACATTGAGGGATCGTATTGCTTATCCCTGTACTAATTAAAGGCAAGGTTCTTCATTGGATAAGAAGCTTCATTCAGGATAGGAAGCAAATAATAAAGGTTGATAGATCTCTTAGTGAGATAAATTTACGTGATGTCAAGTCAGGTGTTCCCCAGGGCTCAATCTTAGGGCTCCTACTGTTTTTAATATTCACTGCCTCACTTCAAAAGCTTATTATCACTGCCAGTCTCTCTTCTTATGCTGACGACACGAAGTCAGTTTCTGGTAGGAATGGCTAAGCTTCCACTCGCGTGGCAAAGGATCAAGATAAAATCTTCTCTTGGGTTACTGAGTGCAAATAAGATTAAAATAAATTTCCACTCAATGACCTTTGGGTCAACGCATTAAATACTCCATTTGTAGATAATGGAGGTAACAATATTGAGCAGGTCTCATTAGGTGTAGTCCTCCAAAATAATGGCAAGTTCGTTGTACATATCCAGTTGAAAGTTGGAAAACCTTTTCATAGATGAGGTTGGATTGATCGCACGTTTGAGTCCAGAGATAGTATCATGATGCTCACTCTGTACAAGTCGATTGTTCAGCCGCATCTTGAATATGCCTCTCCCATTTGGGCTCCAATGAGTTCAGCAGGTTTGCAAAAGCTCGAGCAGGTCCAAAGATGTTTTACTAGGAACATTGAGGATACGAGAGAGTTCTCATATTGGGAGAGGCTAGAAAGGTTGGGATTGTACAATGTTTAGAAAGGGTACGAAAGGTATCTGATACTTGTACGTTTTCAAGAGTATCCAAGAGCTCTGTCCCAACCCAGGATTTAGGGTCAATTGTAGTGACCGTAGAGGCTTAATGTGCGTTTTGAGAGCACCTTCAAGCCCTCGAGAATTCAGGCAAGTTAGCACAGTGAAGTCCACCTCTCTTCTTTCTCAAGCTCCTTCATAGTTTAATTTACTTCCCTCTAATGTTCATAGGGAATGCGTAGGTGTTGTTGATCAGGTAATACATCTTTCAAGTCAGACTTGGACAAACTCTTAATTAGCATTCCAAATGAACCCTAGATTCAAGGACTAGCTCGGTTTGCCAACTCAAATCTGTTGGTAGACCAAATATCATATAAAGATTGAATATCATATAAAGATTGACAGGTAATAAAAAGATGGATTATAGCCTTTCATTTTAATGGCACTGGGGATTACATTCCCTGTAGCGGTTAGAAAAGCTCTTATGAGGATTCATGATGACTTATTAGTTTGGTCAATCATAGTTTGCGATAACAAATTCGTGATAAAAACCATGTCACTGTTGTGCAGCCACAATCCCAAGAGGTCTCGGCATCATCAAAGTAGGTCGACAAGTGAATTCGACTTGAAGCCAGACGTCGTGCTAGTTACAGCCATTCTTCTGGAGTACGCTGGACTTGCGTGGGGGGGTATCTGGTACATGCTTGAGAAATTGGTCCAATGATGACTTGAACTTGTCGGAAGCATTCTTTACGGCCTTTATCTCAAAGTTCCTTAACTCAACCGTTAGTTTGTTGAACAATCATGGTCCATGGATAATCAAACGTTTACCTCTGTCTTTCCCCTCAAACCGAGGCACTTTTGGGAGTATGCCCCTCCTATTATTGCTCTTATGGAATTCTGCTCCAGGGTTGTGTACAATGTTGTACAATGTTTGAAAAACATATATAATTGATATAATTGCGTAGCGTTCTCTACGTCGCTCTATGCTATAAAGGTCCAAGAAATCCAGACATCTCCAGAAATCATCGTCCACTTGAATTTCATCGAGCTGTTTGGTGAATTTGGCTTGTATATTCGCCAGAATTTGCATCTCATCCACCGTGCTCGGGAACCAGCTCACACTTCCGAAGTCAATTCTATTCAAGATAAGTGACCGATACAAGGTCATCATCAAATCACAATTCCTTGATGCGCACGACTTAAGAATGAAACCCATCATTTGTCAACATATTTTCCTCAGATCCCGAATATGATCTCCAGAGGTGCCTTTGTCATTCATTACAACCCCAAGGTTCCTATGCACCTCCGTCCTTTCCATTGGTACATTGTCTGGTCCCTAGACGAGATCGACGATATCGGGATCGTTGCTATTACACAATTTTGACGTACAATGGGATAGCAGTTCCGTTCTTTTGTAATATCTGCAACATCGATGAAACTGCCCTGACCAAAATATTATTTGCAAATCTGTGTATCAATTAACCCATGATTAACCCCATCCCGGGCCGGTTTTAATCAGACATGACGAAGTCACGCACCCTCAACAAGAGAACTCTCTCAACCTCAATTTCAACTCTCCGATGAGTGGCTTTTGCTGCGTTGGTCCTCTTGTTGTGGAAGCACTAAACAAGAAGCAAGTCGAGTAAGTCCCCAATGATGAATGCCGCTGACAGCTGATCTGTTCTGGATGGGCGAGGAGTAGTGGAAGGAGACTTAACTGAACGGATCTTACATTACACATACCATCCCTGGGTTCATTCAGTGACAGGTTTAGAGAAATGTTAGGCTTGCCCATCATCGGAACACTCACTGTTCCGGTTTTGTTATGTACGTTGCTAGCCATCGCCTTTGTAGCGTGGTTCCATCATCGCCCTGCCAAATCGGAGCAGCTAGAAACACGTGTCATTCGCCATGGGACCGCGCAAACCCAGACTAATCCGTCGAATCCTTCATCGGAACCAGAGGAGGCGGCGACTAGTTGCTCCCAAGGGTCTCAATGTTGTCAAATCAAGGAGAATCCGGACGCTATTCAAAGAGTTAAGATTCTCTACGGAACTACCACGGGCAAGGCCAAATCCATGGCTGCACAACTGGCCCAAGGTTTGGCTGGGCTAAACATCACGGCTGAGATCCTGGATGTGTCCACTTACGACTTTGAAGAGAGACTAGCCCATGAAGCCTCTGAGAATGCGGTGTTAGTCTTGATCATTTCCACTTATACGGAAGGTACGCCACCGGAAAGTGCCAAATGGTTCTACCAATGGTTGGAAGAAGCGGCCAAAGACTTTCGAACCCAGCATTCTATCTTGCAAGGCCTGAAATTTGCCGTGTTTGGTTTGGGCAACTCTCTGTATCAAGATCACTTTAACACCATCGGCAAGAATTGAGACAAGTACTTCTACCAATTGAGTGCCATTCGATTCCATTCTCTCGGCATGGGCGACGAGAATGTAGCCGGATCCAAGCATGGCAACTTAGAGAACGATTTCGACCATTGGCAGGATCAGTTCCTGACCCGTCTGCGAAAGTTTAATAGCATCGAATCCTGTGGCAGCCAATCGGAAGAGAAGACGAGTGATTTGGATACTGAGAGCGCGGATGAATCCGGATCCGGGAGTGACTCGGAATTTAGCGATGGCGAGGACAACGAGGATGATGACGAGGAGGGTGGGGATGGTTTGGTGGATTTGGAAGAGATTGGCAATGTCATGAAAAAGGCCAAAGATAAGAAGAAGCAAGATGCCGAGAGCGGGCCCAAAGAGATGATTACGCCCAGTTTACGGAAATCTTTGACTAAACAAGGTTACAAATTGATTGGAAGCCACTCGGGCGTCAAGATCTGTCGATGGACGAAAGCCATGTTGCGCGGACGTGGAGGGTGCTACAAGCACACTTTCTACGGCATCGCATCTCATCAGTGCATGGAGACCACGCCCAGTTTGGCTTGTGCCAACAAGTGCGTCTTTTGTTGGCGTCATCATTCCAATCCTGTGGGAACGGAATGGCGTTGGCAAATGGACCCGCCCGATATGATCCTTGATGGAGCCTTGGCGAATCATTACAAGATGATCAAACAGATGAAAGGCGTCCCCGGGGTGCTACCTGAAAAACTTGAAGAAGGCATGAACGTACAACATTGCGCTCTGTCATTGGTGGGCGAACCCATTATGTATCCGGAAATTAACAGGTGAGCAAGTTTTGAAGCTTGAAAGGAGAAACCATTTTATGTTAACACTAGAGCGAGATTGACCTTCTGAAGCATTGTTTATTCTCGCAAGGAATGTTTCAGCCTTGAGGTATTTTTAGCTGTACTGTCACTGTCAGACTTCGAAGTTACGTATTGAAGACGGATGTCGTCAGTTTTCCTTAGAGGGTATCATTTAATTTTGCCGCACTTTGTGGTACTTAAATTTCAATTTCTACGGTATGTGCAGACTTTGTGAACTCTTTCAAGGCTTTTCACTAAAGCTTTGATTTGACAAAGTACCTGGATTTTTCTTCTCCTCTTCAAATTGCAAGAGGTTATTAAGTTCCTAAAGAATGGAAAAGTCATTTGAAAAAAAAATTAGGGCCCCCAATCCTCCACCAGAACGTAAAATGGAAAGTTTGCTCATGAACTTCCCGAGCCCGTAGCAGAAGTTTACTAAACATTAAAACGACCCGTTCACGGCTAGACACATTTGAAAAAACCCGCCGGTTTCACAAATTTTGTAGTCCGCCCAAAAACTCTGATTGCTCTATGATATAGATTTGATTGATGAAAAATACTCGTAATTTGGCCCTTTGTCCCTTTTTGGCCCATTCCTATTTATATCGAAACAGTGCGTCGCTTGTCCGTAAAAACATGTGGTGTCAAACATGGTTCATGTATTTTGTTTCGCAGTATTCGCAGATTAGTGATGTCAATAAGGATAAATCCATTCTTGTAGTCTGAATGTCGCTAACTAAATACAGTCATGGTTTGAGCATTTGTGAATCCAGCTCTAGGTTTATGGGTCTTTGAATAATGCTTGTGGATCTCAAAGCACTTTTGTAGGATTGTCCCAGTTTACCGTTTGAAGCTCAACAAGAAATTTCTCCGGACTCGATCAATAAACTTGTTTTTGTGGGTAATATAATTTGGAGATGGGTATTATGAGAATATCTTGACGATGTCTTAAGCAATTTGGTCTATTTGCTTGGAAAGAATGGTCCTCCCCTGGGAATTCCCTCATCCCCAAGCTACGTAATTTCCTCTTCCGCAATTTGACCTCAACTTGACCGCCCTACGTATATTGATGGAATACTTTTATTGCAAGAACCTTTTGACAGTAGCCTACACAGGATGTTGTACGCCTCTCTAAAACCTGTGTCATTAGCATTTTTAGTCAAAAGATTGCTCAAGAAATCTTGTTATCATTAAAACGCCCGTTCAATAGCTTTGTTTGATAGCTCTTACAAGCTACAAAAAATGAAATGACCTAAAAGGCATTTTATTGCAAAAACAACGGTAAAGTATAGCAAAATACGGCCATAAAGGGCAATATTTGTCTCTTGTAAACGCTATCAGACAGATGACGGGCTTTACTGAGAAAATCGTGTTCTTTAAAATGTACCACGAGATGGCGTCTAACAAGGGCAAACATCGGCGATGTTTTTTCGACGCTATGTGGTTTCAGTACGTGTAAATAGTCTGGATAAAGATGGCAGAGTCTCATGTGATTGATTCCGATTGTGCACGTAACTAGTTCATTTGCAGATTGCAAGTTGTTCCTTCCGTTAGTCTCTACCTTCCGTCAATGCTTGTAGCGCCATCTACCTTGTAAAGGGTCTAGTGTTCTCTAACAATCTTCATGCCCCTCGTGCTGTTGAATTCAGAATTTAGCCAAGACTTGTTTTGGTTGTTTAACGATTTAAAAGCCTTGTCATGAGATTCACACGCCTGTTGAAAAAATGAATGGCAATGTTCCAAACTGAAGAAGCAAATTAGCCAACTTTCTCTTTTGGTGTCAAGAAAGATGACGAAGAAGAATGAACGAGTTAGACTTTGCCAGACTTTGGGCCAGGATTTCGTGAAAGAAAATTCGCCAACCATCAATTAGTTAGCCACTGTCTATGGTACAAACTTTAAATGAAAGCATTACCTTGCCCTTGGTCTATGAAGCCACTGAACCGGCTTATTTGACGGCCTTGCTTTTGTAAATCGTAAAATGTTAAGGGAAAACTCCAAGGCCAAACATAGCAATGAAAACCATGTAAATCTGCCGTTGACCACGCTGCCTGTTCTCGGTATTCGTTAAAGGGCAAGCAAGAACTCTGGAAAAAAGGGTTTTGTAAGTGGAATAATCCTGGCAAAGCCCTAAAAGGATGCTGAAGCCTGTTAGCTGAAGATTGCCTTTCCTATTTAAGCCTTGCAATTTACGTATAGGAAGACTCGAAAAGTTCACTTCCAAGTTTATGTCACAGAAGTCTGTTGATAACGGCGTAGATACGTAAGCAAGCACCGATCACCCTCTTTCCTGCTTAGAAGCGTTGTCTTGTAGTAGACGAAATGAACATTTTGTGTCAAAGAGAAGAGACCCAATGTAGTTAAGATGTTTTTGGTCGACGAGAAAGGCAGTGAAACTTTGTTATACTACTACATCCTTACCCAACTAAGAAAGTGCTGGGAGACGTGCTCTTTTTGTCTGTGTAATAGGTGTCTTGACATGTGTGGGACCATTCAAGTCATTGACACTTCAAACTTCCTTTTTCTAATCATCCAAGCGTAGTACTACTTTCCAACATTTGGAAAAGTGACCTCACACTGATATACTGCATAACGGCATCAATTACTTCTTGCAACATTGCAACAACTCTATATTTAGCCTATTAACCTACCGATAAACCCACGAGAACTGAACGTAGATGTTTGTTGTCAAAATAGACCTCCTCCTTCAAGGTATATCTCGTAGGTGACCATTGAACGATTGCTCTGAGGATATTGATATTTCTAGAAGATGTCGTCAATAATAGCTAGCTCGTTAGTTGATGCATGTCGTTCTGACACGAAGGATACTTATCTTCATATTTTCATAGACACTCACTTCCCTCTAGCTTCCCTTTAATCGAATTTCGGTTTGATCCTCGGGAAAACTCATCAGGGGTGTTGCCGAAGCCTAAACGATGATGGTACATTTTATTCTGAGGAGTTTGCTTCAGACTTGCGCTAAAGGCTGTAGGAATGTATTGACGAATGGTTTTGTAAATTGAAAACCAAAAATGCATATCAGACAACCTGAAGGTGTCATTTCTGGCGTAGATCCATTATCCACGTGAGGCACTTAAGGAAATCTTGGACGAACAAATTTAACTCCACACTACATAAAATGCAATTACGCCCCCAGATGATCCTTTTAGCGGTAATGCACAAGGAATATTTTGGGTTTAGTTGTGAAAATTGATATATAGATCGAAGACGTGGTGTAGTGATTCACGCAAGTTCCTATTACAAGAGAGGTCCCCGATTCGCTCCCATCCCCCAAACGTTTCTCAAGGAAACTTAAAGACGCTAAACACATCCACAGACGAAGACTAAACCTTATCCAGACATGACATTCTCCGTCAGAACTCTTAATAAGGTGGATGCGATGGCTGGCCTCGTTAGCCGGGCGAGGTTCAACCCTCCAATCTTAACACCCCAAATGTAAAAAATGACGAAGCCATTATAATTGATCTGTCTTTTGAAACGTACATTTTGACGTATTCGGACGATTCTGGCTTTGAAACAAATATAACAAAGAAAGGAGAGTGAAATGCAGTGGGGCCAACTTACTCAGGCATGTTCAAGACGAGAAAGGTTGCTTCGTTGTTCAGACTGAGCTCGCTTTTGATCAATCTCAATTGGCTCGTTTGTGATGCATTACGTTTCTTCAATTGATCGTAAAAGTAGCCAATCCGTTTTGTTACAATGATAGATAACCGATTCATCTTCTCAGTTACTTGAATGTCAGATCACTTGGAAAAAACATTTGATAGATAGGTGAACTACCAATCAATAAATAGATATTTCCTATCTTCGAGGTCCCATCAGGCCATCAATAACCAATGATTTGCGGGTTATTTTTTCATTTTCTGTTGCTCTGTGTTTAAAATAATGCGGCATCTGTACTTCTGAGCGAAACACAAAGATGCTAGCCCCAAAAAAACATCATCGAGCCGAAATTGGCACTTATCGGGTTTTGACACTTGACCATTTTTGTCGGATTTCAATCCGATATTGGTTTCGCATTCGCAAATGGTCGGATTTGTCGAAGCCTTTTGGCGTCCGTCAAGTTGAAACGACTCGTTCGCTCAAGTAGCCTTTCACCACCTCAATTTGTTCCACTCCAGGTTTGTGGAGCTCCTCCACGAGAAATCCATCTCGAGCTTCTTGGTGACGAACGCTCAATTTCCGGAGGCCATCCGGGACATTAGTCCCGTCACTCAGCTCTACGTCTCGATCGATGCCTCCACCAAGGACTCGTTGAAAAAGATCGACCGGCCTTTGTTCAGGGATTTCTGGGAGCGGTTCATGGACAGCTTGCAGGAGCTCTCGCGTAAAGGCCAAAGAACCGTGTACCGACTGACGTTGGTTAAAGGCTGGAACGCCGAGGAAATGGACAACTACGCCAAATTGGTGGATATGGCCAAACCCGACTTTATCGAAGTGAAAGGGGTCACTTATTGTGGAACCTCCAAAGGTAAACAGATCATTCATAAACGAACGTCGGAGAGATCTCTCAAGGGAAATTGAGAGACTGTCATCACTCGAAGAGAGTCGTCTTCGCCTTCATTTGAATGTGAAGATTTGCATAATCCATCAACGGGTTTTGCAAGTTCCATTGTCAAACTGGAGCGTTCCCAAAAATGCAAGCTTGGAGGGTTTGTAATCTTTGAGGATGGAACTTTATTGGAGCACAGTTGAGAGAACGACAACGACGTTGGCGACGATACAAAGAGAAGCCACCCATCATCAGTTGACGAGTCTTTTCCCCTTTTCACGAAGTTTGCCTCGTATTCGTTTTTGTTAGTCCACAATACTGCAAGAAGGCACTCCCTCTCTCAGGGACCTCCCTAGGTCTGGTTTTGAGAGGCTCTTTGAGCTACCATTTAGCCAACTGGGCGCAGTGCTCGGCTTCAAATATACAGGAGCTCACGTCCCACGATGATATCTTTAGGCACGAGGGAAAACCGAGTTGACTGAAACGAATGATTTAAGGTTTCGCAGATGAGTCTTCATTTCTGAGAAAGAAGAACCCAATGACTCGAAATCAGACGTTGAAGGTTGACGTCTCATTTCATAGCCAAAATTGAGCACAACTTTTCTTTGAGCACTCGGAGCAGGATCTAGTGGTGAGACAAAATCAAAGCCCCCAAAAAATGATCTTTGATCAAAAGAATGTCTGAAAGTTCTGATTCTAAGAGGATCCGGAAAATTCACAACCCGAGAGATCAAAGAATTGTCCTCCTCACCTATCACTCTTGATTCGAGCATGTGGAGCCAAGTCGATCTTTTGATACAGGGTTGGGCAGAAAAGCATTTGTAGCGATTAGTGCTCTTACCGTTGTAAATGAAAGACTTGGTCGATGAATTACTTGACCTCTGTTTATGGTAGTGCTGGGGCGTGTCCGGACTCGAGTCCAAGTGCACTCGAGTCTTTTACTCGGTTTTGGAGAAATTAGCCGGACTCGAGTCTTTTAGAAAGGACTCGAGTCCGGCCAAAAGTAAAAAAATCAAAGGACTCGTACGAGTCCGACTTTTTGCCGGACCCGCCCCAGCACTAATTTATGGCCATGAGTTCCGCAAAAAATGCTTGGGGAAAGGTCATAAAATTAACGTACGTTACACCTCTTCAAAACAATTGAAGGTCGTACTTGAGACCCTGGGGACCATTTAGTTTCTTTGTCTTCGAAAGAAATAATTGCAATTTGTTTGAGACAAAATTCATTTCCAACTCAGGGTTCATTGAAGTATTTTGTTTTCTTCTCGTATTTGAAAAATCTTGACAAATTGCCGACACGGGCTTTTAAGCGTGCACAGTTTGTACTTGACAAGAAATATATTTTGCCCAGTATTACAAGCTGAATTTATTCTAAGAAAGGTTTTCGTTGAATTTCGTCAGTTATAAAGTTCAAAACGATAAGATACGGCTACAAAGCACGGTGCATGAAAGGCAGGAGGAAAACGAGATGACCTTTTGAAATTCAAGTTGCCTTTCTAAGCTTGCTGATGGCATTCATTGACAAATGGGTGCCATGTAATCGCAGTCAGGAATGCAATCAAGCCCAAGAGACCCCTTTCTCGCCAAGACGATTTACACTGAAGACCCCGATGTCTAATTCAGTAGATGCATCAATATTACAGGCTTAATGTTGAAACAGGCAGGGTTTTAGTCATTTTTTTCAATAAAAGTAGCGGATTACAGTTCCAATTACTTTGGGCAAATGTAATGGCGTTACGTAATAGTTGCTTTTCCTGAGGCTAAGTGGTCAATGTCTTAAGACTATTGCCTCATCAAGCCATCGTTGGACATATCTGGCAAATGAAATGAGTATTTTTGCCACAATCTGCCAATGGGGTAAGTATTAGCAACATAACAAAACCTGTCAAATAACCGAAAGGAGTTGAACTTGTGCCTTAAAGTAGCTTCTACAATACGAGGTCCACAATACTCACTTGTGAATGTTTGCAACAATAACATCTATGGTGGAAAACCAGCATCAGAAATAAGCAAGCCTATATAGCTTCTGTGCACACATGCTCGTAAGTCACGGAAGTGTGAAAAGTTGAGAAATTGCTTGTAACATACGCAAGCCAAAGGCTGATTTCCTCTCAAGAAACTACTTGTCAACTTTACTCTGAATCAGGTCTTTCGGTCCAACCGTATATTCAATTAAGGAAACTTTTACCATGGTGACAGGTAAGCTTTGAAGCATTGCAAATGCAGGATTCTAAGCCAAGAACATTTTCAACGTCGCTAAAATCCAGGCACAAAATTTAGTGCGGACCTTTCCGATTCAGAATATATTTTTAACAAAATATCCATACTAAAGCATTTCAGTATTCGGCAATTTGTTGGAAGAAAGACCATAAAAGCTTCAAGTTTCCCTCAGTTGCTCAGAGAGAAACGAAAAAGTAAAGTCAGCTTTGGACTTCAGAAAAAATGAGAGTTTTGAAACGAGGAACGAATTATTGTAAATTCGTTACTACTGCCCTGGAAACGAGTGAAACCATGTTAGCTTCATCATTCCTAAATAGAAATGATTATCAATTTTGTCCAAAATTTTCTCCAAATGCTCCTGTTTTCTCGTACTTGATGGGTTGCATCTTGGATCAGGGCACGTTTCCCTCCTCTCTGAAGTTAGCTCATGTTCTAATTTTTTAGAGGGGAGATAAGTCGCTCCTTAGTAACTATATTGTCTGACTTCAAATATTGCGAAGGTGTTAGAGAAGATCATGAAGTTCAAACTTGTTGAAATTCTTGATATTCGTGAACTAGGCAGCATGGGTTCCGAGCACATTTTAGCACGGTTACCCAACTGATTGATCATACAGAGCAGGTTATTGAGAGACTAAAGAGCCATGAATCAGTCGATGTAGTTTATCTCGACTTTGCCAAGGCCTCAATTGGTTAAGAAGTTTCATGCATGGTTGGAAGCAATTGGTTAGGTTGAGGGATCCCTTAGTGACATGCATGATGTCAAGTCGGGTGTTCCTCAGGGCGAAAAGTATCTGATACTGTGCGTCTTCAAAAGCATCCATGAGCTTTGTCCCAACCCAGGATTTAGGGTCAATTGTAGTGACCTTAGAGACTTCTCTTCTTTCTCGGGCTCCTTCATTGTTGAATTTGATTCCATCTCAGATTCGTGGGGAATACGTAGACCCTGTTGATCCAGTGGGTTCTTTTAGTCAGACTTGGACACATTTTTAGAAAGCATTCCAGATCAACCTTACATTCAAAAACTAGTTCGGTTTGCCAACTCAAATTCGCTGGCAGACAAAATATCATGTAAAGATTGAAAGGTAATGAATAGACGAATTATAACCTTTCATTTAAATAGTACTGGGGATTAAATTTTTTGTAGCGGTTACTAAAAAAATGAAAATATATTTACGCTATGATCCCAGTCTGCCAGGCCTGTCCTACTTCTCTGCAATTGTAACTTTCCATGATTATCCTTTTTAAAGTTGATGAATATTTCAATTGGGAATGTATTGACTCCTGTGGGGTAGCACATATCTGGTGAAGTCAGCACAAATTTTGAGAGGTCACTGAAGTACTTGTCGAAACAGTAGTGGAACTAAAAAAAAAAGATTCAACGGGCAATATTGAAACAAAATAGGTCCAGGGTTTCAAATAATTATTCGTTAAATGAGAAAATTCTAACCTATGAAAAAAGAAGAGCTTTTTTAGACTAAAAAGTATTTTTTTAGCAGGTTACTCAGTAAAACTGTGACATTTTATGACATTGCAATGCTACATGAACCATTTCTTTCATGAATAAATGAATAGGAACTCTAATTTAATCCCTTGCCAATGAACTATTAAGTCTCAAAAAGTACGAGTGACCTCTCAAAAGTTGATGCTGGCGTCATCTTACTTTCCTGCTTCACTGTCCCAAATTACAAAAATGAAGTTTGTCCTAAAGACCTGAACCTGTCAATATAAACGACCCTTTTTTCAATCGGAAAAAATGGCATCATAGGTCATAAAATCAGTTCACTACGACATTGAAAAATAAGGCCAAAGCTCATGACAGCTTCTCTTATCTTTTCTGATAGCCACGGATTGTTTCAAAGGAAACGGAGTGTAACTTTTGATTGAAAGGAGTTATCAAAGCGAGCTTACAAGCATATGATGAAAAATTCATTCCACTTTAAATGTGAAAAAACACATTCTTCTTAGTTCGTTCCCCATGGCACAAAGTGCTGTAACGCCATGGGGTTTGTGACTCGAGCGTTTCGATTTCACGATTCGAAAAAGGGGATGTTGCAAATCAGATTTCACTGTACATTTAATACTTGGATCCCTTTCGCATCTTCTCCAGCTTCATAGACTGAATGTGAGTTTAGTCATATCAGAAATTTGCAAATGGTTTCCGATTCCTTTTCTTTTGAACCACTTTGTCGATAAAAAAACATGACCATCGTTGATGTTCGACCTTCTGCCTCTTGACCTTATTGTATGTACATTCCTTCTGGTCCATGTATTCTAAGGGCACTAGATATTGTTCACCATTATGTTCGTCTGATTTGGACGGATCTTGATTGACTGTGGGGAGAGGAAGGTCCTTCTTGTTATCTCGCCTTGTTCTAGGAAGTGTTGCGTTTCCTCAGGGTAAAGGCACGGTTTTCCGAGAGATCCAAGATATTGTTTGTACTTTCTTCATATTTTGATGCCGAGTTGTTCTTCCTCGCATCTGAATTTGGAAACAAGTTGATTCTCCCAATAACGGACTTCATTGAAAGCTTCCTTCTTCATTTGATTCCAACATGACTTGACTCAAGTTATATGCCAAAGACACGAATGACATTATGACCGAGCAGTTTTCTGTCTTTCACATGAAGGCCAGTCCCAGGATGAGGGAAGATGAGGTTTTGTTCCGAAATGCTCCCCTATTGCATTGATTCGAGTAAAAAGGCCACTCTTTCCTACTGTCAAAGCATAGCGTAGCAGTATTCAGTCTTTAATCGAGAGTGAATACAGTCTCTAGGGAAGGAGTAGAATCTCCATTTGAAAGGTGACCTTCAAATTCGAGATGGACTTCATGCTACGAATTTAATTAAACGAGATTCCTTTAATGTGAAAGAATTTCTACCTACATGGTTGAGTACATTTCCCCGTAAGAGTTCTTGGGGCCGGACATTCTAAGCGAAACTCAAAGGGCCTAAAGAAAAATTTGGACCACTTGAGGAATGTGAAATTGGTCCATTGTAATTTGAAGCTGTCGAGGTCGCATGGTTGAGGCGGACTGTCAGGTTATATGCGGGACAAGCCAATGCAATTAGGTCCAGGGCACTAGTTGGAAGAGCTCGCTCTTTGAAGGAATGGATATCAACGGTAAAATGGGTTCGAAGGAAAAGGGAGTCTTGTGTGTCAATGTTGTGGACTAAAAGTGTCAAGTTTCGGTGGTCACCTTTGGGAAGGCTGCCTAATTATTACATTCCTCCGAGAGCATGCCAACCAACTCTTATGATGATCGATGGTGCAGCGTTACCCGAGATAGCTGACCTTTCCACAAGACCATTTGTACTCTTTACATAAAGAGCTCTTTATAAAATACAGCATCATAAAATGTAAGGGAAATTCTTGGGGTTCCACCTCAAAACGAGAAACGTCTTGCAATTGAACAGCATTTCATTCCCCTCCATGTACAATCTTTTGATACAATTTGTGACACAAGAGGATTACCTGACGAATACAAGAAATAGATACCAATTCCTCGTCCCTGCGGTGGCATTTTCGTAATTGCTTCCAAGTTGCTCAATTATTTGGACCTATGTCCATAAGGGTATTCCACTTAGACCTCGTTAACCATTCACCCCAGGCCAAAAAGAGGAAGTCCCAACAGTCTCCATCTCCCAACCCCAGCCTACAGTAGCCTACAGTAGCCTACAGTAGCGTACAGTAGACGATTCCGTCCGCAATAAGTAGAAGTATCCGTCGGCTTTACTGGATTTTCTCTTTCAGCCTCAACGCTGACCATGGACAATGTTCCTTGGCACGAGGAGGTGCTCCATTTTGTGCGACAGCTGACCTCACGCCTGCCGGATTACGAGATCTCTTGTGAGCACGAGCACTCCAATTGTGTCCTGGTCAGTCATAAGAAGTTCCTGGTCAATGGGAAATGGCACACCTGGATCGACTATCCCAAGTTCCACCAATTGGTCCGCGAGTTCAAGCAAACCAATGGAGCTCAAACCTTCTCAGCATTAGACTACATGGAACCGACGCCGGATTGGGCTGTCTTTGGCAGTGAGGAGCGTGGCTTTGATCCCGTGGAGAAGCGATTCCATCGGAAGAGCAAACATAACCAGAATGATGACNTTTTGATGTTCATTTTTCTCCATTGCTAATTATATGCTTTGAACAAC